>NC_143054.1:194334166-194637196 GCF_052426305.1 Pelodiscus sinensis
CGTAGGCCACCAGGGCTGACTAAACTTTGCTGGGGGCTCCAGACCCACCCAGAAGCATGAGGAAACAAAGGTGGCTTAAAGCCACCATCCTGCCTGCCACCTCTTGGGATGTCAGAATCTCACCCACCGTGTTTATACAGAGACTGCTGAATGACCTCCCTCCACCTGTATTCAAGCCTCTCCTCAGGGACAAACCAGGTGCCTCTGGCAATCGTGTTGTAGACCCCGGCTCTAAGCCAAGGTAGGAAGTGGCATTTCATAGTCCTAGACTTGGAATCCGTATCTACAAGCTCCCTTCTGCATAACCCCAGGGACTGGCTCTCCCCGCTCGATCGCCAGACGATCCTATTTGCCATGGCATGCCATGAGGCAAGAGATGGTGTGTCTCACTTAGCCAAGGCTCCAAACATGTAGGTCTCTGGAGGTGACCACGAACACCTTGGGTCGCACCCAGAACGCACTGCAAGGCAGTTCAGAGCACAGTCTTAACATGCGGCTTGTACTCTTCTGCATGTGCTGCGGTTTCTGAGTAGTTGGAAAGTTTAGCCCTGTGCACAGAGCACTGTGCTAATCCAACCTGGAGATAGTGAAAGAACCAATAACCATAGTAAGCTTTGAAACTCATTTGCTTTGTACCTTCAAAACCGGAAATGGAGATGCCCCTAAGATGAAAATCCCCAAGAAAACTCACTGGGTTTGGGAAAAGAAAGCTCTGAAACAAATATTACATGGAACCTGCCATCTCTTTGGTGAGGGGGCCTTCCCCATCATATGTATGCAGCGTGTATATACCCTGTATGAATAATTGCACATTATAGCAGAGTTTATAATCCCCACAGTGTATTGAGGAGCTGAGGTGGGAATGAAATACCCTTGGATCTCCCATAAACATTCAGCCCACGGTATCGGAAGCAGGCTCCGATTCACGAGTAACTGTCTGATGGTGGCTCCAGAAGCAGAGAGCAGAGGTAGAAATGATGCTTCCTGTCGAGAAGGGTCAGTCCACGTGATGTCGTTCCCAAGCAGCCTTGCTCGGTGAGGTGGAAGCTCCAGGAAGGAAGTAAAACAAGATTGTGAGCGTGGGTCAGCTTGTGACAGGGTGTATCAGCCCCGCACTGAGAAGGCTGAGCCTAATCAGGCCCACCTGGCTGAAGAAGCCCCGCCTCCACGACTCTACTGGGCATGCTCAGACTGCAGCCCTGGTATAAGAGCTTGGAGGGAGGCTCAGTCTGGGCTGATGGCCAGGGAGGAAGGACCTCCGAGGGGAGCTCCTGACCAGCATCAGCCAGCTGACCAGAGGGCAGACAGTAGCGACCCGAGTGCCAGTTGGGATGTCTCCCCTGCAGCCTACTAGGGAGAATCGGCCCCCAGGGAAGGAGTGGACGCGGTGAGCATGTGGGACGCTATCTCGCAGGATCAGGTAGGAAGTGGCCTAGGGTAGGGACAGGAGCTGCCTCTCCCGCCCTGGAGTCCTCGGTGTCTTTCGGACACATTCTCCACCAAGGGAGTCGTGAGTTCTCCTGCTATTCACAGGGCCCTGGCCTGGAAGCCAGTGAAGTATGGTGGGCCCGGGTCCCCCTACCAGGGGGGTACCGCTTCCCGTGACCTGCCGCCACTGGCCGGTGGACCCTGCCTTAAAGGGCCAGCTACAGACCTGGTTTATTGACTCTGGCCAGTGGGGCTGGTGGACCCTGCCTTAAAGGGCCAGTGAGCCTTTCAGAATGACCCGTTCGGGTTGAGCCGCCCGTCAGGCCCTAGAGTTGGGGCCAGGCCACAGCTTGGAGTAGACCCAGGGCGGGCCGTAGACCCAGGAGGGGGGAAAGAGAAGCCACCCCACGACACAGCTGATTCTCAGACATGCTGGTGCATGGATGGCGGGTGAATGTGCCTCTGGGAGAGGCGGATCCTCAGATCCTCTGCCTCTGCCCAAGGTCCTGCCCTTTCTGCCTTCCCCCTCCCGCCTCCCGCCTCCCCAGAGTCTGGCACACACCCACAGCCACTGGCAGGATCCCCTCCCCTGCATGCCCAGACCTGGCGCTGGGTGAGTGGCATGACCGCAGTGCCCCAGTGAGGACCATGTGCACCGGCAGCACTGCTGGAGCCTTGAGCAGGAAGCGTGGTCCCAGCACTAAGAGGATAGGTGGTGCCGTGTGGCCCCAGCCCAGGGTCTTGTGTGCACTGTGGCCCTCAGCCTGTCCGTTTGCTCTGTGGGGTGGACCGTGAGATGGGTGGCCGGTAATGGAGGCAAAGGAAGGCACAGCCTTCTTAAAACTGCCTACACATACTCTGTGGTGCAGCAGCCCTATTTCTTGGCCCTCGGGGAGGGCTGGGGCCAAGACAGCAGCATGGCACCCCCGGCCTTCAGGCGGCCAGGAAGGATTGAGCCGGGGGTGGGCAGAGGGGGCGTGGCCTCAGGCAGAAGAGGCGGGGCTGGGGCTTGCCTTCCCCAGCTGGGCCTTCACCCGCCTCCCATGGGGCCATATTAGTCTGTCTGGGGAGGTAGAGCCTTCCCCTACCTCTGATCCCTGCCGCCCATGCGCTGGCGAAATAAAGAGCCACGACGCCCCTGTTCTTTTAGAAGCACCTGCAGCAAGTGGCTTCCTTCGCTCTACCCAGAAATTCACCTTCCAAGGAGGAACGTGAGCGAATCGCATTAAAAGCCCAAGAGACCGTGGCGAGTGCTGCCCGTAACAGGTACTGTAATTATGAACGGCACGAATGGCCGATCACGCCGGTGGCAGCAAATCGCTCCTGTCACATGGAAGCCAGCGTTTTCGGAGGAAATCAGCTTTCGCTGCAGGCTGCCAAGGCCAAATGAGCTTCGTAAAGCACCTGCAGATCTGAGCGTCAAGCAATTATTCCACTCTCTTGCCTAAAAACAAAAAGGGCCCGGGCCTTTGGTAGCCTTTGGCCTTTTCCAGCTAACATAAACTAATTATATTTGCGGCAGAGGCGGGGGGAAACTTTCTGTAGTTCTCCCTGGGAGTTGTCACTCATGCTTTGTGCAGGGTTGTCCGGTTTGCAGCATGTAATTCAAAATAGGACGACCCCTTCATCAGCTCATAGCTCCAGGAAGCTTGGTTGCTTAACTGCTTAAAGAGATACAACAGGGGGCTTAGATATATCTCAAATAAAATCTCATTGACGAGGGGCTCTGAGAACAACCTCTGCGGCTCACGCTGCCCATTTAGCGGCGGTACAAGAGAGCCATTGTGCAGCGTCACTTAGCAGCAATTACAGGCCGTCAAAACAGTTTTTGTTTTACGACAACGTGTTAATGGGCCCACGGCTGGGTGTGAGAAGTAACCCAACCCACATGCACTGAAGCAAGGTTAGAGGTTAATTGAGACTTTCTAATGCAGCCCATGAGATTTTTGCAACCTTTTGCCGAGAGGGAAATCACGAACAAAAAGGAGATAATGTGATACAATTAGTTGGAAAGCAGGAGGGTCAAAATTCCCAGATGCAAGGGAAAACTGACGACGTGAATCAGGCCAGATGGGCCACCTGGACCATAACGAATGCCAAAAATAGCTGCAGTCGTTCGTCTGGTGGACAAGGCGGTAGGTGGTATGTCTGCTCTTGGCAGGGGTTTTGGGGGTTTTGTTTTTTTTTAAATGAAATACAAGGTCAACACTATAAATGGTGCTTGTGTGTTGTAATTTGTATTCCAGATCCAGGATCATTACTGAGTCTCATTTTTTCTTCTTTCTTTTTTTTTTTTTAAGTTGTCTAATTTTACCCTAGCAACGCAGCCTCCTACACGCTTGCCGGATTGGTCCGCTGCTCTACTTTCTGAACTTTCCGGCCTTTCTGTTCCTTTCCCCGGCATGAGCCTCGAGAGCATCATGAACGGAAGTATTAACACTTGAAGACAGATTTCACAGTGGGGGGTTCCCCCTGCCTGCCAGCAGGCTGGGGTTTCAGGTTATACAAGGGAACCACCTGCTCCCTGTTCTCATGCATCACAATCAAAACCTGCATCGCCACAGCGCCCTTGTCTGTGTAAATTGGCGTCGGCCCATTGACTTCACCGGAAGGGCACTGATTTACACCCAGTGGAAGATCGGGCCTCGTAGACACACTTAATAAGCAGGCCAACGCTCAATATTACTGTAATAATAATTAATAATAAGGAATAACCCCTCCCCCCATCTCTCTGGGCCACTGCAGCTGTTGTTTTGTCTGCGTTTGGGCTTTTTTCAAAGTTTACATTGTAGGCAATAGGTGAAAATCTTTGAGCGACCTCCAAGACTGCCCTGGAAATGAACTGCAAGATGACCCAGACGTGCCAAGTCCCCTTTTTTCCCCCTTGCTTTGGCCAACGCCCAGCTTTCTTAATTGTTTTCCTACAGCCAGTGCGTCGTTTCCTTTTACTTTTTCGGAATCTCACTCACTTCCTCTACTGAGTCATCAGCTGCAGGTGCCTGCAATTCCTTCTAGAGCCTGTTCCAACACTGCGAGACACCCTGTGATGTTCGTGTGACATCCTCGGCATTGTGCCATGTGATTTTTTTTTTTTCCCTTACATGGAGGTGCCATTAAGGGGTCACGCTGGAGCTCGTACGTGCAGAACTCTACAGACTTTCGCTACGGCTTTCACCCTTCAGCAGTGCGAACCGAGCTGCTGTCTAAACAGGATGCCTGAGTCAGGAGCGACTGGCAGCCCCGTGGTACCTAGGACAAGGTCAGCTGAGCCCAGCTGGGCTTGATTAACGAGGGCTGGCCCGATGGAGGAAGCACTGGCAGAAAGACAATGCCCCTGTGCAGCTCTGATGGAGCAAACCAGCTCGGCCCCGCACAATGCCAGGGGAAAGCGGTGAGCTAACGGGACAGCAAAAGGCTGAAGCCGAGCACGACGTTGCTGACCCTGCGTGCCCCCCACCTCGATCAAGAAAGAAACACAAAAGGGGGAAAGGAAGGGGAGCGAAGGCAGAAATGGCCAGAACGGACGCTCAGCCAGAGAAGCGAATGTACGAGAACAGAATCAAAACCACTTGTATTTTATGCCCGTTCCAGACTGTTTGTTTTACTTTCCAGTTTATAACTGGCTGGCTGACAACACAGAAGGAAAAAAACCCCATAAAGGTGGAAATAAAAGCACCAGATCCTTAAAGGGGGTAATTGGGAGGAGATGCCAGGGTGGAATCTTGGTGTGTGCTCAAAGCTTCGCTGGTTATGAGTCATGCGCGGCGCAGAGAGGCAGAGGAGTGAGGATTATACATGGAAAGCAGCGGAAAATATGCTCAGGCTAGAGCAACGGAGGCAGGCAAACCATCTGTAGCTGGAGCTAGGAGTGCGGGGGATGCGGTTGCACTTCCTAGCTTGCAGTGGTTTCTATCATATACATAAGAATGTCTGTACTGGGTCAGACCACAGGTCCAGATAGCCCAGTGTCCTGTCTGCCGACAGTGGCCAAGGCCAGGTGCCCCAGAGGGAGTGAACAGAACAAGCAATCATCAAGTGATCCCTCCCCTGCCATCCATCTCCACCCTCTGACAAACAGGCTAGGGACACCACCCCTGTCCATCCTGGCTTGATGGACCTAATGACCACGAATGTATCTAGTTCTTTTTTGAACCCTGTTAAAGTCCAGGTCTTCACAACATCCTCTGGCAAGGAGTTCCACAGGTTGACTGTACGCTGTGTGAAGGAAAAGGGGTCTACTGTTTGGTTTAATGACCCCCTGCCCATTATAAACATTGATCCAACTCCCTGAACCTGGTCTCTAACCAGGATCCTTCTCTGTTGTGACGATAGGCATTTGGGGTGTGTCTAGACTACATGGCTCCGTCGACGGAGCCATGTAGATGAGTGTATTAGGCAAAGGGAAATGAAGTGGCAATTTAAATAATCGCCGCTTCATTTACATCAAAATGTCTGCTGCGCTGTGCCGATCAGCTGTTTGTCGGCACAGCGCGGTAGTCTAGACGGGCATCAACCAACCCCAGATCCCTTTGTCATCAGATCCTGTAAGCCTCGTTTCATTTTATGGTACCAAATGCAGTTTTCTGAACATAACCGATGGGCGCACCAGGGCTGTGGTCTGTGCCAGCTACAGTTTTTCCCCGTGAATCCCAAACAGCGCTAATGACTCCTTTGTACAGCGCTTTGAGATTGGCTGGAGAAAAGCACTGAGCTTGAGCCATGTGGTGGTGGTTGTTGCTATAGACTCATGGGGTCCACCCAGTTCTGAGCTGGAGTGAACTAGATACACTCCACCGGCCACATAGCCACGTGTAGCTAGTGGCTAGCGCCTTGGACCCCACAGTTATAGACTTGCCCAAATTCTCATCCTTCTCTTGCTTCTCACTGTTGAACTTTTGCTGTATCCAGCAGCACAAGCATCCGTGATGGCCCATAGGGAAAAACAGAGTCAAAACCAGGCAGAGTCCAGCGCTAGCCCTGGTCCAGCAAAGCACGTGTGCTGAGCCCTAAGCCCATAGAGGGCTGGGCCCTATGTGATGGGGCAGGCCCCTCATTCTCAAGGCTTGGAGGGGTTCCAGGGTGAGGCAGGCCAATTAACTGCTCAGGCAGCACCTGCAGGAGGCAGAGAACAGGCCACTTGTTGGAAATGGGCTCAGCTGGGCAGGACCAGGAGTTTCTAAAGCCCAGAAGCTGTGAGCAGCAAAGGGGCGGCTGTCACTCCATGGGTGGAAGGTGCTTGGGCTGGTGAACCCAGAAAGAGGGGGAAGCCAGATCAGTAGGAAGAAGTCCAAGGGGTAGCACTGTACAGAGTTTGGCTGCTTGTTAAAGAAGAAGCCCAGGGAAGATGGTGGGGCTGGGTTTGCTAACCAGCCACTAGGAAGTAGGACAGGGCATTGGACAGGCCGGCCAGCCAGCCAGCTGATGCAAAAGCACGTTGATTTCCCCCAGAAGGAGGATCCAGAGAGCTGGCCAGAGGGCCAAGCCATGAAGAGGAAGCTGCCAGCTCCAGGATCGAGGGGGGTCGCCAGGGAAAGAGGCAACAGGTGGAGATGCCGCTGCAAGAGGACGGCGCCTGGCCAGAGCTAATCCCTGGAGCTGCCAGCAGGAGGCGCCGTGTGTGGGCCCCATGACATCCCATTGGAATCAACGTGAGACGACATGTGCTTAACGTTAAGTTCAAGCCAAAGGACTTTCCTGAACTGTGGCCTAACTGTGCCGAATGCCACCTGAGGCCACTCAGGAAAGCCGCACGTAGCCCAAAGCCCATAGTAACACTGCAAAACTATAGCTAAGAAAACCAACCTCCCCCATTGCAAAAATACAGATGAAGCATACGGTCGCCCAGCCTCCAACTTACAAGACTACATGACAATCTAATGGCTGGGGGGGTCCCCTTGATGGCTGAGTTGGATTTGGTTACACAAAGGCCCTCGGGAAGCACAAGGACTGGGCATCGTTGCCAACGCTGGTCGCTACGAGGGAGAGAGAAGGCAGTAGACTCAGACACACAGAGAAGGGGAGGCTGCCTGCTCCCCTCCCCCCAGATGTACGGCTGTGGTTATGCTTCTGAGAATTTTGCTCGCCTGAAGCACTGTGCATTCAGGAGTGCCAGCTGGGACTGGCCACAGCATGGAGCTGCGGCTTTATGTCTCAATTCACCAGGGAAGTTACACAGTCCCCTTTGGCCATTCTCTGTCAGCTAGTGACCATGCTCTGGCGCAGGCCGGTTTGCGTCAGTTCTGTAAGATTTCCTGAGCTCTCTTTGAGAAGCTGTGGTAAACTCACCTTTTTGTGCTAGTGCATAGGCCAGTGAGGCCCTGTGCCATGCCATGTGGATTTCCCAGCAGCTACGAAAATAATAAAAACGGACCGTGCTCTTGTCCCCCACAAATTTTGCAGTTCTGCCAAAGGGTCCGTGTTTGTCTGGGTCCGTTTCTCTACTCAATCAAAACTCTTATTTTCTCGAAAATCCTGACAGATTTTTTTCTCTTCGTGTTTGATAACTCTGTATGACAGTGCATCAACCAGCTGGACTTCTGTGATACTTTCATCTTTGTTAAGTTAAGGTACTATATCACGGTTACTTGCTTATACACGCACAAAGTAATGGAGTCTTATTCCTGGCCAAGCCATCTTCACAGTCATGTGGCTCCTGTCCATAAGAATGGCCACATTGGGTCAGACCAACGGTCTGTCTAGCCCAGCATTCTGCCTTCCGCCAGCAGCTAATACCAGATGCCCCAAAGGGAGGGAACGCAACAGGAAATCCCCGTCACCCATTTCCAGAGAAACAGAGGCTAGGGACACCATTCCTACACATCCTGGCTAATAGCCATTGATGGACCTAACCTCCATGAATCTATCTAGCTCTTTTCTGAATCCTGTTGAAGTTCTAGCCTTCACCACATCCTCTGGCAAGGAGTTCCACAGGTTGACTGTGTGTCCATGCTGGATATCAACCCGAGTTGAGTAAGCATTGAAATTCAGGGGCCAGATCCTCATCTGATGTAAATCGACACAGCTGTATTGATATAAAGAGAGTGACACTGAGCAACTGGCCCTCAGTTGAAACATAGGTTGATCTAAGCCAGTTTCTAACACGTTTTGGCTGGGTAGAGTGAATGGGGCAACCTCCTCTCCTGCCCCCCCAACAAGCCCACCTCTCTCTATAAAAACACAATCTTGTTGGACCTCCCTGTTCTGGCACCGTGGGACCTGACTGGTCCTGAAAGAGGGAGTTTGCCAGACCAGGGGAGGTCAATTCCATCTCTCTGCTGATGGGACTCGGGGCTTTCCTGGGGTCTGTCAGCAGACCTAATGGAGCTCCCTTGTCCCGAGGCCGGCTCCCAGCTCTGCTGGCCAGCTCTGCTGCTCTGGGGCCCTCATGCTGCACTCAGGGCTGCCACGGTTCCAGAGCCCATGGACTCCTCAGTCCCAGGGCTGCTATGGCCCCGCAGCTCTCTGGCACTGACACTGCCACAACTCCAGGGAGTGCCAGGGCTGCTGGGCTCTGTTATTCCAGGGTTGCTGTGGCTTCCTGGCTCCTGAGCAACCAGGGTACAGGGCGTTGGGGCTGCTTTGACAGCCGTAGCTCCACTCCCCAGGGCCGCCGGGTGTCTGCTCCTCGGGGTCGCCTAGGCTGCCGCAGGTCAGGTACCCTGGGGCTACTGGACCTGCCTTGGATCCGCTGCTCCAGAGCCACCAGGCTCTGCTCGTCAGGGCCACCAGGGCTGCTCTGCTGTCCCAAGCTGCTGAGGCTGCCAAGGCTCTGCTATCCCGGAGCTGCCGCAGCTCCATTTCTCCCTCACTGCTGGAGCTATATGTGGCTCCGCTGTCCTAGGGCTGCTGCAGCCAACCCCTTGGCCACCCATCCTCTGGTCCAGGGGCTCTCTGGTCCGGCAATATCTGTGGTCCTGCCAGACCATGGATGTTGCCAGACCGAGAGTTATGAGAGAGACAAGAGAGGTCCAACCTGTAGCTTATTTGGTTTCTAACTCAATGTAATATGGTGGGCTGCGTCGAGGTAAGCTACAAAACTAGTTTAAAATATGGCACAATCAAACCATGCTGAAACAGGTTCTTTAGCCTCTATTACTGGCCCAGTGTAAATAAATTCCTAGAGTTGTATTAACAAGGGCCTACACACAAGGGTTAAAGGTGGGATTCCCTCACAACCAGTTGCGATCAGTAGAGAGAGTCTTGTTATTTTGAATAGTGGTAGAGATGTAGCCGTGTTAGTCTGTCTCAACGACTTGATTACCTGCATTCTGCTTCAAAGACCTTCTAAGACTTCACTTCAAAGAGAATCCTCTGAACTGTCATTCATGCTCAAATTCGACACTTTACACGCAAATTTGAATAAAGACGCTAATTATCTTACCCATTACAAAGATAGCTTCCCCAATTATCACCTCTAATATCATTAGCTCACAGACATTTACCTCCCTCCCTTCCTCCCCACCCCCCTTCTGTTCTGAAATTTGATTTGTCCTTTTCATACGTGTTCACTTTTTTTTAATTGTATCCTTTGGTATATATGGTTGTGACAATTTTCTTCCACCATTTGATCTGAGGAAGTGGGTCTGACCCACGAAAGCTCATCACCTAATAAACCATCTTGTTAATCTTTAAAGTGCTACACAGTCCTGTTTTTTGTTTAGTTATTTTGAGTGGGCTTTAAGGCAGATCCTAGATGTTTGCTACAGACATAATTCTGTCAGCAGTGAAGCATCGATTAGAGTTTACACTTCGACTCTCAGTCCTTGTTTGCTTTTTTCTTAACAGAGACAGCCCTGTCAAAACATCATTGTTAATTGCTTGTTCAAGTGTGAAAGTTGTAGCCAGCAAGTGTCTAGATATAATTTATATTGATTTGGCAGACACACAACTTGTGTGGTGACAGAGAGGTCATTTGCCTTTTTTGGAAGAGCCAGACACAGTAAATATTTAGCTCTGATCAGACCCGGAAGGCGGTTTTGGGGGGTGTAGAAGTGTTGACTGATGCCCAGAGTTCTATATTGTTACGAGCCAACTCTTATGAGCAGAATTGATGGACGTCCTTTCTGGTTTCTCCCTCCCTAAAAAATAACAGTGTAATTTGGCAGATTAGAAAGAACAAATCCCATCTCGTTTAAAGCTAAAGGAATTGAAGTTGGAAAGCAACAGTGAATTAAAGGAAGAATGTGCGGGAAAAGCTACTCTCTTCATTTAGGGAGCAAACCACAAACAATACTCAAGATAGCCCAGTAACTGCTCCCAATTTATTAGAAATCAGAACCAGAAAGTGCTGAAAGGGCATAAAACTTTGGCTGGAAATGTGTGGTGATAGCTAGCACCTCTGTTTGCTGCCCTGGGGCAAAGCTCGCTGGAGGTTGGCTAATTAACCCATGTTACCAACCATCCTGATTTTATCCCGAGTCTCCAGCTAAATATTGTTTTCCTTAAAGTCACCGCTCCTGGAGTCAAGCAGATAGGCAATGATTTGAGCCTTCACTCCTACAGTAAAAGTAAGTTTCTAGTCTCCAAGGGCTGTGGAGAAAGCTTCAGAATGTGAACCCTGTGTACCCTAAAGTCTTCAAAGAGTAGAAGACAAATCAAAAGGCTAGCAAATGCATTATCTGCATATCATCTGGTGACTTTAAAGATGCTCTCATGATTTTTGGTGAGCCTGACTTTTGATTTTTGAACACGTGGGGTTGGCAACACTACTAATTCAGTATTCAACCAATGAGAGAGCTCCTAAGAGTTGGCTGTTTTTGCCACTCTCCTGTTAGCGTTAGTTTTCCTTGTTCATAAAGCTTGTGATCCAAACAGTGTATAATCAAAGTCTTTTCACTGGTTGGTTGGGATTGCCATTCTTGATGTCTACTGCTTTAAAATGTCTCTACTAAATACGTTTAAGAACGTAAGAACCGCTAGCCAGGGTCAGGTTAATGGACCATCTCACCCAGCTTCCTGCTTTTGACAATGCCACCTGCTTCAGAGGGATTGAACATAATAGGGCAATTATTGAGTTATCCATTAACTGTCATCCACTCCCAGCTTCTGGCAGTCAAGTTTAGGGACATCCAGAGGATGGGGTAGCATTATTGACCATCTTGTTGGATCCCTACGAATTTATCTCCACTAGACTGGAAGTTTGGCTTAAGGTAGGCAACTCCACCTATGTAGAATATGTAGCTGAAGTCTGCTTACCTTAAGATGAGCTTGGCACCATCCCCACAGCCGGAGGCCAATGGGAACATGTACTGGCTGCCGGTGGGGGCAGCCTCTGAGTTACTGGTCTCTCTACACTGAATTCCAGAAGATCGATTGCAGCAGTATGGATCTTCTGTGGAGTGAAGACAAGGCCTTCTTCCTTTATGAGCCATGTTCTACTTTTGACCTTCACAACATCCTCTGGCAAGGAGTTCCACATGTTTTCTGTGCATTGTGTGAGGAGGAACTTGTTTATGTGTTTCAACCCACTGACTATTAATTTCATTGGGTAGCCCTGGTTCTTGAGTTATGTGACTCATTCTATAACAGCTCCCTAGTCACTTTCTCCACACCACTGATGATACTATAAATCTCTATCATCTCTTCACCCTTAGTTGTCTCTTTTCTAAGGGGACCAATCTTTTTAATCCCGCCTCATAGGGAAGCTTTTCCATACCCCTATTTATTTTTGTTGCCCTTTGTGACAGACCATAGCCTGCAAACTGCAAAACTCTTATGGAAGGCAGCCATGTTGGGAGGTGGCTTAATGCTTTCTTATTTCCAAATTAGTCTCACCTGAACACAACCCAGCAGCCAGGGTAGAAAATAGAGGCCTAATTAGGAGGCAGATTGCAGCTGGGGTTGATGAGGCACCTGTTGCCAATTGAGGCCTCCAGGGTTCCTATAAAGGGATTCCTGCCAGGCAGTAGGTGGAGAGTTTTTGGAGGTACGCAGAGCAGAGGCGAGGCCGGGCCGGACCCAACCCAACCCAAGGACTGGCCTGTGATGAGAATGACTCGGTAAGCGGGGACCCTTGCCTCTAGGGAGATCCCAGGGCAACAAAGGGGGCTCCATGAATCTCTGAGGTGCTCAAGTAACTGCCAAGAAACACAGAACCCCCAGGGTGCTACCAAGGGACTTTGTCACACCTTATTGATACCTATTCCAGTTCTAACATACTTTTGGGGGGGGGGCATGTCTACACTAGGAACTTATTTTGAAATAACTCCTGAAATAACGATTTTGAAATAGCATGCCCACACTACAGGGAAGCCTCACAATTAGTCTGAGGCAGGCTCCCTTAAGCTATGTCTGCACAGCAGCATAGACACATGTAGTGTATTGTGTGTCTACACAGCAAGCCTGTTATTTTGAAATAAATTTGAAATAACAGGCTTCTTACTCTGACATTGTATGAAGAGTAAGGAAAGTCAGGAAGAGGGCTCTATTTTGAAATAAGTGCTGTGTAGACATGCCCAAATTAAAAATAAGCTATTTTGACTTAAGCTACGCAATTAGCGTAGCTCAAGTTGCATAGCTTATTTCAAGTTTAGCCTTGCTGTGTAGACATGCCCTTAATGTGGGTGTGCTACCTCGACTTAGAAAGGAAGCACTGAGGAATAGTGATTTTGAATGATGCGGGGAGTAGTTATTTTGAATTAGCAGCACCGGAGCATCCACACTACTGTTGTTTCAAAATAACTATTTCGAAATAAGCGTTATTCCTTGTGGAAAGCAGGAGATATTTTGAAATAACCAGCCCGTTAGTTATTTCAAAAGAATGGGCTTGGTAGTGTGGACACTGCACTTCTTATTTTGAAATAAGGGAAGTTATTTGAATAACATAGTGCAGACTAGGACTTTGAGATGAGGTGACCAGAACTGGCCCCAGTATTGAATGTGTGGGCAGACCATTGATTTCTGTGGTGGTATTAAGACATTCTCTTTATGTGTCTCTTTTGTAATAGTTCCTAATAGTCTGTTAGATTCTTGACTACCACTGCATGCTGAGCAGATGTTTTCAGAGAATTATCCATGATGATTCCAAGATCTTTTTCTTGATCTAGCATTACTTATCCATGCTCTCTTTGTACCTGCCATGGGGCTATCATTCAGTGGTCAGTTCAAGGGAAAGTGGTTTGGGATGAAAAGATTTGAGAACCCCTATTCTGAGAAGCCGAGAGCCAGCAACATTGCTAGATTGCACTAGTTTTGAGTTAGGAAAACAAAGCACTGCCACTATAACTGGTGTTAGTGTAGGTGTGCAATTCGGGCCACAGTCTGGTCCCGTTTCAGGGCAGTTCCACTTCAATTCCTTACCTCCAGGGTGCAAGGAAATGTGAGCCAGTTTGGTTTTTAATAGCAAAGTGGTGATTCAAGCCAGATGACCTAGCGCTGTTCAGTTTTGTTTGTCATTAGGTGAGGTTAAGAGTTTCTCGGGCAGTAATCCAGTTGTGATAACAAGGTTTGGGCCTGGGAACAGAGCTATGAAAGAGCAAAGCCGGTCAGCTGAGTTCTCCTCAGTGGCCCTTAAATAATCACTGAAGATTTCCAGATTTAAATGTCCGTTTTTAAAAGTTTGGAGGAAACGAGGTATGCAGAAAGGAAGACTTCGTAGACTATGGCTTGTGGGTCGTAGAGGATAGTCCATTGCTTGGAAGGGCTAGCTTTTGCTCATTTTACTTGTACTGAATAGCACCTCTCTCCATCAAACTCCCCTTGACGTCGATGGGTCTACTCGTCGTGTTAACCTTACCCATGTTGAATAGCCTCTTTGCAGCATCCCACTCTGTATTGTTTTTAACAGTATTTATTTTTGAGATACAACTTGACTGCTAGCATTGGTGATGAGGTCCAAACAGCAGAAATTTTGGGCACGCTCCTGCTTTCTAAGCACACCCTCTTGTTAGAGGTGCCCAGGGATCCCAGGCGCTGCTCCGGTATCTGATTGTTCCTAAGGTTATAAGCTCTTTAAGGCTGCAATCAGCATTTTGTCCTATATTTGTACAGCACCTTGCACAGTGTGATCCTGCATCATAATCATTAATAATAAATAGTGTTCTGTTGATCCTTGTGCAGCTGCAGACCTGGGTCCAGCACATGAGTTTCCTGCTGCCTCCATGGAAGGAAAGTGGTTGATGATTGAAATTTAATTTGTGGTGGTATTGGCAGTACGTTTCCACTCATGCAAAATCTAACACTGCTCTGATATTTTCACCAATGTGTTTTTCCTATTCAGAAATTCATAATGAACATAAAATGGAAGCAGAAGGCTTTTCCTTGGCAAATCCAAAGCACACCCAAGAATTCATAGAGTTGGGTTCTCAAGTTGTATCACAAGAGTTATGTCTTAATTTTGTGGTGGTGTTGGTTGGTTGTTTAATTTGTTGTGAGGCTGGAAAAAACTCAAGGTGGGAGATCCCTGGCCATTCAAAATAATGAAGTTTCCCCTTTTTTTTTTCCTTCCAAATTTTGAAATGTGACATTTAATATTTTGCTGTCACTTCAACATTTGAAAAAATTTCAGCCTCCTGCCCACAGCAACCGGGGAGCTGCTCCAGTCCCTACTGGTTTGGTAAGTCTCACCCATTAAGGGTGAGGCTTATCGGTTAACCGGTTTAACCGTCACATCCCTATAATACGTATTAACTAACATGACTGTAAATTATAGTGCAGACCAGGAACAAGTATTTGATCCTAGTCATATTTATCCCTAGGGTCTGTCAAACAATGCTTCATACTTCAGCATTCCACAGTCAAATCCCTACAAAACCCCCAACAGTTCACCCTAGGTTGAAGCATGACTAATCAAAAAACCACCCCAAACCACATTTGTTTCTCATCTACACAACCGTTTACAGTTGTGCTAGTTAGTATGCGCCACAGTGCTGTTAACAGGCATCGCGTTTCTAAGCCCAGTATGAATCACGTACTAGTCTGAAGAACCCATGACACCCCAAGAGCGGAAAGAGGTGGTTAAGGGGGTGCTGATCTGAAGTTAAAATGCGAGAGGGTGTGTGTGTGTGTGTGTGTGTGTGTGTGTTACTATGTAAGTCTGTGCTCTGATCTCTAGTGGGCCTTGCCCATTTTTCACTGAAACCCACAGCCCTTACGTTTTCCTTTGTTGTCGTGCTAGCTACTCGAAAGCTGACCCAAGTCTCTCTACTCAAGAGAAATTGACACCTTTTGATTGCATTGCAGACACATCTTGTGTCTGTCTTTTGTCTTTTACAGTTTTCTAATGGCCAGAGAACTTCAGGATCATTCAGAACCCTGGAATAGTTGAAAAACATGGTTCTATTTTTGCTTTCTCTGTGGCAAGCCAAAAGATGTTGGAGGTGTGGCACGGAAGATTTGACGCCATCTTGAGTTGAATGAAGCAATGCAAAGAGTCGGAATGGCAGAACGAGGAGCAATGGTCTCAAGTTGCAGTGGGGGAGGTCTAGGTTGAATATTAGAAAAATCTATTTCTCTAGGAGGGTGGTAAAGCACTGGGATGGGTTCCCTAGGGAGGTGGTGGAATCTCCATCCCTAGAGCTTTTTAAATCGTGGGTTGACAAATCGCTGGATGGGATGGTTTATTTGGGATTGGTCCTGCTTTGGGCGGGGGTCTGGACTCGATGACTTCCTGAGGTCTCTTCCAGTCCTAGGATTCTAGGATTTTTATGGAGGTTTAGGATAGGATGCAATCTGTTTCCACTATTGCTTGAATCCCTCAGATCCACAGTGAGGCCATGTCTACACTGGGGAGTTATTTCAAAATAACTCCCTTTTAAAAAAAATAATAATGCAAGCGTCCACACTACCAAACCATTATTTCAAAATAATTAGCTTATTTCAAAATAATAACTCCTGCTTGTGAAGAGGAATACACTTATTTCAAAATAGTTATTTCAGGAGTTATTTTGAAATAAATAACCTGGTAGCATAGACCTAGCTTAAGGGAAGAGCAAAAGAAATACATTTTCAGGATTGAGACAGGGCTCGAAAGCACAAATGCCAATTATAAACCATGAGTGCCATGCTCCGAAAGCCCTGTGCAGCTCTGACAATGTACCCAACAGTATACGTGAGGTGTTTCTAAACACTCCATTGCCTGCCCACTGGACTCGGGGTGAACCGATGCAAAGTGTTGTTAGCATAGCACATTTTCATAGGCTTTCTGGTTCTTTCTAGCGGGGGCCCTTACTAGAGACTTCATTCAAATTAGTGCCTGAAGATAGAGGAAGTCTTTAGTGGTCGGAGAGAATTGCTGACTTAGTTCATTCTCCAAGATGTCCATGGGGGCCTACTTTTCGACCTTTGGAATTTCCACAGGGATGGTGGTTCCTTCATAGCCAATTACTTTATTCTCAAATGTCATCTTAAGTTTAATGACCATAGTTAAATCTTAAGAGTTACTCATAAGCCTTAGTTCAGCAAATTGCAGGCCCATCCTGTGAAAGCCAATACGGGACCCAAGGAAGAATCCTAGAAATAAAGCACAAAGCATGATTTTAGCTGGGAGTTGCTAACACTTAGGATAAAAAGTTCAAGGGACAGTTCTCTGAAGAAGCTAGGTCTATGCCTATTTTGCCTCATCTGTTGTATATTTTAACTTCTTTTTCTTTCTCCAATTATTGAACTATAGTAAACAAACAGCAAAAGTGAAGTGAAATCTTTTCATTATAAAGAGAAAAAGAGGCTAGATACACCAGCGGCTTTACATTTATTTTACTGTATTTAAAAGTCAGGGATTTTACATCAATTGAAGATCTAGCCCAATGAGTTAAATAGTTTTGTGGCTTAACAATCCCATTTCCCCTCCCCCCGTCATGGGTCCTTTTAAGAAGGGAAGGAGAATGCAGGGATCTACAGACCAGTCAGCCTTGCTTCTGACCCTGGAAAAATCATGGAGCAGGTCCTGAGGGTATCCATTTTGAAATACTTGGAGGAGAAGGTGATTAGGAACAGTCCATATGGAGTCACCAAGGAACAAGTCATGCCTGGCCAACCTAGTTGCCTTTTACGATGAGGTAACTGGCTCTGTGGATATGGGGAGACTTGTGGACTTGATAGACCTTGACTTTAGCACAGCTTTTGGTATGGTCTCCCACAGAATTCTTGCCAGGAGGCTGATCCATTTTGCCTATAGGCCCTGTGTTCTGGGAACACCTGTGGCAGCCACCTCAACCATCCTACGTACAGGACAGTCCCCAATAATGATGGGAGACAGGGCACAAGGAAGGCTGGGAGAGTCCTGGTGGCCCTGATGCAGGATGGCAGCAGGGTTCCCCCCCCACACACACACACACACACTTGTAACCCACACACCTACTGGGTGTGATGTACTATCCCATGTACATGCTAGGAAGTTATTTTGAAATAACCCCCCCCCCTTATTTCAAAATAACAAGCAGCGCCTCCATCGTAGCAAGCCTGTTTCAAAATAAGGGGCTGGTTATTTCGAAATCTGCACTCCTGCTTTCCTCGGGGACTAAGCTCATTTCAAAATAGTTATTTCGGGAGTTATTTCAAATTTAGTTATTCCGAAACAATTTCCTAGTGTAGACATGCCCTAACAGAGAGAAGAATGAGTTTGCTCTATGCCCTTAGCTGAGAGCCAGCTGGCTTTTAGCTCTAGCTGTAGAGGCTCATGCGCTGAGGTCCCAGGTTCGGTTCTGCCTGTCAGCGTTACACACTCATGGCAGCGGTGGGAGCCTGTGAGGCGTAGCAATGCATGTCACACCTGTGCCACTCCTGCCCTCTCTCTGCATGGAAGCAGCAGGAATTGGAGCGCCCCTACCCACTGCGCTCTGCTCCCCACTAAGCGAGGCAGGGCTTGGGGGAGTGCTGCGGGACGCAGCCAGGTCGGGGTGCTCTGCTTCCCAGCGCAGTGCTGTGAACCTGCCGGGTTGCTTTGGCTCCAGTTCCTGAGGTAAGTACCCTTGAGGCTGCCCCACACCAGCTCCCCCAGGTAACGTCCAAACTTGCTTAGCTCAGGGGGAAAGGTGCAGGAAGAGGCAGAGGACGGGGCAGAGATGGGAAGAGGTGGGACTTGGAGGGGAGGTAGTTGGGTTGGTCCTGCTTTGGGCAGGGGCTGGACTCGATGACCTCCTGAGAGCTCTTCCAGCCCTAGGATTCTACACCAGTGAGCCAGGGTGAAGGCCGATACCATCTGCAGCAACTTGCTCTGTGCTGCCCAGCGGGTTGGGGAGTGGAGGCCTCATGCTGCAACGGGTAGGTGTCCTTTTTGACCTCCTACTCAGTCACCTTCAGTACTCCTGTCCCCACTACAGACCCTTCTGGGCACCGAGAAAGGAAAGGATATGCTACCGAGCAAGCAGGCCCTCAGTGCTTCTGCCGCAGGAGGGAGGCTGGAATTCCTACCAAGGATATGAAATCCCGGTTAATCAGTTAACTGGTTAAACATTATGTTTAACCAGGTAATGGATTAAATGGGGGGGGGATGCTCCAGGCTGGCTAGGCTGAAGCAGCCCCCCTCTCACAACGGATAGGCTGGAGTTTCCCTGCTCCCTGCCGTAGGCTGGGGGCTGCTCTTGTCAGGTTGGGCCCATGGTGGGCAAGGGCTGCTCCAGCCAGACTGGAGTGACCCCGCCCTTGGTGGGCCCCACAGGGCTGGAGGAACCCCCTGCCCGCAGCGAGGGGGTGGGAGGGGGGACGGGGCTGCATCTCTAATTCACACCAGGTTCAGCACAAAAAAAACTGTCTTGCCACATGTCCAGAAAGGGATTTCACCTCAGCACCCTGCAGGGTGTGTGTGGAGACAGAGTTGAGGAGCCCCACCTGAGCCCATGTGGTCCCATGGCTCCCTTCCTACCTCACCACTTACACTGCTCCCATGCCATGCTTGGCGGAGGTAGAAAGCAGCCTCTTTCTGTGACAGGCAGCAAGGACGCCCTCTCCGCTCCCAGGGGCTGTGGTACCGACAGCCGTTGCAGGGTCTGGGGGCACCTGAGTGTGTTCCACCTACACTGGGGCAGAGACCACCCTCCCCTGCACCACCTAACAAGACAGAGTTACAAAAAAAAATCATGAAAACTTCCTGTCATCAGCCCCAACCATCTGCACCAGCGTGAGGCTTGGGAAGGAGGTCTGAAAAGGGAGAAATGCAGTTGGGCTGGTATTCAGAGACAAGGAGAACCCTGGCCTACCACCAAAGGAACAGCTTGGGTGCGTGGCTGGCCTGAGCTTTCTGAGGAAAGAGGTTGCACTCGTTTCTTTCAGGGCAATCCACAGCTCCAACTGTTGGCCATGCAGGAGGATGGGAGCTGAGAGTCCGTATGAGTCCTGACAGGCTGCTTCCTCTCGTCTTGTGCAGGGGAGAAGACTGGGCCCCTTGTGGGCTCTGGAACTGTTTTTCTCCTTGGGCTGTTTTCCTATCCCCTGAAAGGGAGTGGACTGGCTGGGGGGCACAGCCAGAAGGCTCTAACCTCTCTGAGTGGATCAGAAGAATGCTGGCGTTGGGGGAATTCTGTGTGAGGTAAGCAAGGCACCTGGCTTCACACCCCAAGGAATCTCAAGACACAAACTCTGTGGCCACTTCAGAGCTGAGAAAAATTCAAGTTTCCCAACTTCACTTTCTGTACAGAATGTGCTTCGCAGCTGCAGTGTAATGTGGCCAACCTGGGCTTTCTGTGCCCACAACGTCACTTTAAAATAACAATAACTGTTATTTTAAAAGGAGATTGTAGGAGTCTTTATTTTAAACTGGGAAAATGCTTGGTTGGTATTCCATTAACCACTTGGCAAATTTGGGATGGGGGGAGGGGAAAAAGCTGTTTGCGAGTTATAGGAGAACCAAAAAAGTCTGGAAACTCTTAATTGACTATGTGTGTGTTCTGTAAAAGTCAAACACAGCTGAACTAATTTTTTTTTTCAAACTGTTACCAAAACTTGCTTCCAGGCTTAAACTAAGTGGGACAAATTTTGGTCCAGAATGAACTTTTATCCAGAAATTGATTCAGAAAAACACAAACACATTGTCAGCTTCAAGCTTTGAAGTCAGTGATAGACTCACATGCACCAAGTTAAGCAGGTGCTTACGTGCTTTGCTGAATCAAGACCTACGTGATTAGAAAGCATCTGTTTCATACACAAAGGGAGACTTTTCTTCCTTACTGATTGACAATAAATATCATGAAATGATTTACCTGTGGGAAGAAATTCATTCTTCAGGAAAAATGAGAATTAAACCACTCTTTGTGTGATCCACATATCTGCTGGATGTGATACACTGTCACATCTAGTGGTACTGAGACCACTGACAGAGAGAATGATTTTGCTCTACAGCTGAAGCTGCGAGCCAGCTGGCTTGTAGCTCAAGTGATAGACTCCTGCACTAAGTTCCTATAGTACTAGGTTTGGTTCTGCAGAGGCATTACATTTGCACAGTAGAATATAACTAATTAATCCCCAGGATCTTTCCATCCCCGATGGGGCAAAATAGCCTATGATCTAATTGCAAGACATGCCTTTTTTTCTGGATGAGAACAAAGGCTTTGTTTGAATTCCCCCGAGTGCCTAAGCCTTTGTTGAAATGTTGATACATATGTAGTCTCATTGAATGGGTTGCCTCAGTGAGATTATTCCTGTGTTGAGCACTTGGTTTAAGCATTTTGCTGAATTGGGGCATTTGATACAGAAGATTCCAGCTTTATTTCCCAATTAAATCTTTAAAAGGATCCTAGAGCCAAATCTGAAATTGGCAATGAGGTAAAATGATTAGAGACGAGTCCAGGGTTCAATGAACTGGCAATTCTAGCAAAGGGACTCCTTTGTATCAATAAAAGGCATGGATGCTTGGTAGATTATTTTATTGAAAATGTGCATACGTGGGATAGTTGTTAAAGATGGGTGCACACCATGCCTCTCTGCAAAACCCCACCCATGCCAAAGGGGGGAAGAAAGCCTTTAGTGGGCTTTCAATCAGGAAGAGCAATTGAAAATGTCAAACTTGTGTGAACAAGCTGAGTATGTTCACAAGCAGTTGTTCCTCTTTGAAGAGCTGGTCCTGTAAGGCTATGTCTTCGCCTTGGGGAAGATCAACATTGCTGTGATCGATCTTCTGGAGTTCAATTTAGCTGGTCTAGTAAAGACCGACTAAATTGAACTCAGGGGGCACACCTGTAGGCAACTGGTGCTGCTGCCCCTGTAAGGGGTAAGGGAATCCAATGGGAGCACTTGTGCCCATCATCCCTCCTGCTGTGGGGATGGTGGGGAAACTTGAATCATGGTACGTCAATGCCATCTAAGCAGTTAACATAGCTGAAGTTAAGTATCTTGATTCAATCTTCCCTTTTGGAATAGACCTGGCCTGAGGGACAGTGTCAGCCGACGGGGGGTGGGTGGGTGTGTGTGTGTGTGTGTGTGCGCGCGCGCGTACCGCTAGGACCGGGGTCCCGTCGCAGAGGGCAGCCAACAGGCTGACAGATGCCCCAGAATTTATAAGAAGAGCTTATTACATCTCAGATTTCAGCTGCTAGGATACAGGATCCCTTCGCAGCGGGCAGTCTAGGGAAGACTGAGAGATGCCCCAATGGATCTGTCACCTGGGAGCGACACGATCCAAAACGCCCAAGCTCTTCCTATACCTGTCTCTTATGACCAGCTGAAGTTCTTTTAAATTATGCTTGGTTCTGTTACAGCAACTGAAGGAGTCAGGTTAAAACTTAAACAGTTACAGGTTTATTAAAGAAGCTTATAAATCATATGGTTACAATGGCTATTGCTCTATTTCTTAACTGCTAACAAATATAGATCTTCAAAATGGTTACAAAGAAAATAAAGATAGAAATAATGGTACCAAGTGACAGCTTAATCTTTAAAGAGCTCTAAATCTATGTGTACACTTCAGACAAAGGACTGCATCCAGGTACAATTTTTACCCCCTTCTGTGCCTCTCGACTCCAGCAGGTCAAGCCAGGACCGGTCCCTCAATTCCTAGGAAAGACAAATACGAGGTGGGCGTCCCTGTGGAACCTCGGGATGTCAAACACCTAACCCGACCAGCAGATAGATGGTAGATTGACACTCAAAGTAAATGTGCTGCTGGACCCATCTTTATATCCATAGGGGCCCGTATCTTCTTTCTTATCTAAGATGCCAAATTGTACTGGTCTGTTTCTGTGGCGCCAGTTCTTACAAGCAAGTTTCAACTTTATCTCTCTCTTGCAAGTGTAAATTACTAAATTGTAAGTATTAGACATTTTTTTTTACTGGGCGAGAGATTCCTCCCCCCCCGTGGACGGCTGTGTGTTTGTATCAATATGGATTTCAGTCAGGGGCACGCCTTGGCAGCCTCTTGGTCAGCAAT
Organism: Pelodiscus sinensis; assembly: GCF_052426305.1. Taxonomy (NCBI): domain Eukaryota; kingdom Metazoa; phylum Chordata; order Testudines; family Trionychidae; genus Pelodiscus; species Pelodiscus sinensis. The sequence goes on from NC_143054.1 coordinate 194,356,887, forward strand.
TGGCATATCTGTTTACAGACATTCACGGTCACAGCAGCCTGACATATCCTGAGCCTCCTGTTCAAGGCTTCTACTGCTCTGTGTGCCCTGCATGCTCCAGGCAAGCAAAGATGGACGTTACAGGGGGGTTCCTGTCTGGTTACAGACAGTAGCAGCTCCAACGTCCACCTGTGATCAAGAGTCCACAGTTTGATAATCTATGGGCTATATGATCAGTATTCCCTTGAAGGAGTGAATAGTATATCCATATCTTCCACATCACATTGTCTACAATAATGTAGTTAACCAGACTGATCTGTCAAGAAGCAATGCCTGAAAAAGACATCTACCCTTTCCCTCTCCAACTAAAACAGTTTTGTCTTTAATTCTGAGCAGCAAGAAGCATGGCCTTTCAAAATCCGATCTGAATTCAGTGAGTCAAAACACTGAAACCTTTCCAGATCCCCTTCCATGCCAATATATTAGTCCCCTCTTTCTCTGCTTAAATTGTAAATGAAAACATAGTAGGTATTTTACTTGTGTTTATATGAAGCTCCCATTAAGACATCCAGTTATGTAATTTATACACTTAGGCCTAGTTTATACTATGGGGGGCCGTCAATCTAAATTGCATAGCTGAATTCGATATGCTTAGATCTACTTACCACTGTATCTTCACCATACTAAGTTGACTGCTGACATACTCCCATGTACTCCACCTCTGCTTCTCATTCTAGTGGAATGCTGGAGTTGATGGGAGAGTGCTCAGTGCTCGATTTATCGTGTCTGCATGCAGTGAATTGACCCCCGTGGATAGATCACTGCCCATAGAAGACACGCCCTCAGGCAATTATGTGGCTGGGTCTTCACTTCTGTTTCCTTTCGGTCTCCTCCACACTGGGTTAAATGAGGAGTCCCAACACCATTTAATAAAGCAACCCATTACAATGACAGTGAAGTTAATCCTTTTTAAGTTATGTTCAGGACTGGAGTGTGACCTTATGACCCTCTTGGGTACCAGACAGGGCCTTGTTGTGCTGGAACAGCCCCATATCTCCCTCGTTATGACAATGTATATTTTAGTCAAAAAATAGAGGGGGAATGATTTCTAAGTGGGATTTTAATTTTTTACCCTGTGTTGGTGCTGTAGCCCACTCTAGCAGGGAGAGGGTTACAAACAAATCAGAGGAAGCTTGGGTAACCCTGGCCAATCAGTGCAGGGAGCCCTCAGCCAATGAGGGCCAGGGTAGGCCCTACAAAAGGCTACAGGGCTGAGAGGTGCTGACTCTTGCTGTGGCCAGGAAGGGAGTAGAAGCACCTGGAGACAGCGGTGCTGGGCAGGTTCAGGGGAGCTGGAAAGAGGCTCCAGCCTGTTACCTAAGGCCTTGATATAAGAGCCGGGAGGGCTCTTGAGGGAGTGTCATGAGGGAGTTGCACAGGGGACATAAGGCCAGTGAAGGGGGGAGAGAGGGCAGGAAATAGGTGCCACCAGAGAGTCCCTGGGTTGGGACCCAGACTCCATCTTGCCTCTGAGACAAGGGGTTAGACTTTGGGACTGCAGCTGGTGCTCAGGTAGGAGTCAGGACAGGGGCCTGCTGTTACACCCTTGGAAGGCATGAGAATGGAGTGGTGGGCACTGCCAGAGGGGAGTGATGTGGGTCCATACAGTGGAGACCTCCGACTGAAGAGAAACCATGGGAAAGGCACAGGCCAGAAGAGGCTGCCCTGCTAAGGAAAAGAGCTAACCCCTGGAGCGACCATGCTGGTAAGCTGACCCCGTTACATCCTCCCTTTTTCCTTTGCCCCTCTGTCACTTTTCAAAACTTCCTGAGCTTTGGAAAGATGCTTTAAGTGGCAAAAGGGAAAAATGAATCTCTGCAGCTCTTCTAAAATCAGAGGAAAAGTTGAAAAGCTAGATTGGTGAAGTGGAAAAGTATGGGGGCAGGGGCCTGGGAGAGAAAGGAGGGGGCATTCCAAATGTTGGAACTTACACATTTCATGGAGAAATCACTTAAAAATGAGAATTTCTGATTTGAATGGAAGAAATGGAAACCACATCTGAAGGTATTTTCACGAAATAGTGGTTTTTGGCTATTTCTAATTGGCAGTGTAAGAGCTTCTCCTAGCCTCACCAATGCACTTGAATCCTAACTCTGAAAAACTCTCCCAGAGAATAGAAGATTGATTTGGTTACATCTCCCATGGCTGTTCGGTCTCCTGCCTTTCTGCTGTGACTGCCAAAAAGTGTGCCAGCTAAGACAGTGAGTTTATAATATGGGCACCTAACTGCCAAGTCACTTCAAATGTGGTGCATCTGCCATCACTGGAAATCTTCTTTTTTTTAAAAAAAAGTGTACTCTAGCTCAACCACCAGATATGGGCTTAGTGGAGGAACAACTGGGTGGACTTCATAGCATGTGATATACTTGTCAGACTAGATCAAGTATGACCATAATGGCCCCTTCTAGTTCTAACTTTAAAATTTGTAATCTATAAAGGCCACCAAATAATGCTGACTTCTATCAGTATGCTACTGGATCATACTTACATTAAAGTCAGGGTGAATTATGAATATTTTGTTGACAGCCCTATTAAACTGGTAGTTGTCTCAAGTTCTACATTATTTTCCATTCTATGTGCTGCAGACTACCAAAAGTGAAAGAATTCAGATGGTGGAAACCATCAGTATCTATAGGAGCTACATGACTAAGGCTAGAACAATCTTTCCTATATAAAACCTAACAAGCTTCAAACAGTAATGTTCCACTGACTCTGAACGCTTGCATTTCTCATTCATAGTTGAGAAACCACCCACAGAGTCTTAAGCATTTCATGGTGGTTGGGGTTTTCTTTCCCTCCAGGGTAACCAGATGGGCATGTGTGGACTATCCTTATAATAGACTAGCCGAAACAAAATTGTGTATGTCTCACAAACAACATAGTATGAAATTAAATGCAAAGTTGTTCGTGTTTTTTTTTTTTTTTTTTTTTTTAACTGTCATTTGGGTTTCTTTGCTAAAATTGGCACTTGGAACACATGCTAATTTCCCTGTTCAGCAAAGATGGTTAAAATGACTTTTTGTGCTCCTCTGCTATTTGCAGCTCCGGGTAGTCAATGTTTGTATTTGAACTCTGTTGATGAAAAAAAAGTGAGATTGGAATCTGATCAACAATATTCCAAAGCTGCATGAATGAACTCCTCCGAAGAGGAGTATCCTTTTTCCTGAACACTGGTTACTGTTGGCTTCCTCTGTGGCCAAGAGAGGAAGTGTTAACCAATATCTGCAACAATTAAGTCCTGTGCGTTTGCTGCGAATGGTGGCAGGTTTCTATATTGTAGATTGCTGTTCATATAGGGCAGTGGTTCTCAAAAGTGTGGTCTGTGGACCACTACCATTTTGCAAGTGGGCCACAGGCTTGGGACTTGCCCCTCCCCCAACCCCGCAGTGGGGAGCCTGCACTGGTGCCCTGGCCCCACACTCGTGTGAGGTTGGTGAGCCAACGCTGGCTTCCCAGTGTGGGGGAGTGGGGGGGGGGGTTTACAGGGGAAGGAAGTGGCTGGGGGGATGGCAGTGCAGGAAATCACTCCCTTGGAAGCTTTCCCAGCTGCTCCCATTGGCTCAGCCTGCCCCTGTACTCTCTCTCCCACCCACACCCCCATCCTCAGCCCGCTCCTGCGCCCATTTTGTCATCATGGGTGGTTGGCTGGTGGTCCGTGGAAAGGTTTGCATTGAGTGGGGGTGAACAGCGGGCCAAAAAGTTTGAGAGCCACTGATACAGGGTTATGTGTACTGATGGGTGAACTTCAAAAGGTTTTGGAGGTTCAAGTTGATCATTTCTAAGCATCTGAAAGCCAGAATGTGTACCCGAAGTATAGTATAATCTCAGAACCAGTGGCACAGGTGCTAGGTGGATGGCAGTTTGTGGATGGGTGACAATTTGGGACGGGTGCTCTGGCTCATCCCTAATCAGGACCTAGGCCATTTTTACGCTGGTCTCAAAGGACCACTGGGCCTTTCCTCACATAACCAGACTCTGCATTGGCTCAACCAATCCCAGACAGACTAGGCTTGGCTCGGCGCATGGTGTGGGAGTCTAAGAATAGCGGGGTAGTGGTGATGGGCATTCCTGGACTGTGTGTAATCCCTGTGAAGGATTTTCCAGTCTTTTCATGTTGAGGGAGAGACCCTGGCTGACCTTTCAGAGGATTACTGTGATCAGGCAGGTTCCTACCTTGGATGTTATCCATTGATAGAGTATATTTGGAGAAGTTCTGATTACGAAGAGCACTGTGTGACGATATAAACTGGCTTATACATTCCCTTTCCTCCAAAAAGGAGAGAATTCTATTGCTCCAGATTCTGCAAGGAATGAAGTTGCAATGTGCATGGAAATTCTAGGTAGCCCTGATTAATAAATGGCAAGTATTTAACTTACCCTATTATTTGAGATGAAAGCCCCCTTGGGCGAGGCACCATATGTGAACAGAGCAAAAGAGAGGGAGTTCTGTTGCCTACACACTGGGAACTGAGGTACAGAGGAAGTAAGGCCCAGATTCTCAAATGTATTTTGTCTCCTTGGTGACTGGTCTAAGGCAATGTAGTATATCTGTAGCAGAGCTGGGGTGCCAGTTCACAAGAACAACATTCCTTTCCTACTCTGTCTACACAGCAGCATTAGTTTGGAATAACTGACGTTATTCTGAAATAACATAGTCCGTGTTATTTTGACATTATGTTGAAATAATGTCAAGCTGGAGGACTTCTTATCCTGACTCATGTAACCCTCATTGTAAGAGGAGTCAGGAAAGTTGGAGGAAGAGTGCTCTACCTCAGACTTCCTGCTGTGTAGACAGCTATTAAGCTATTTCAGTATTAGCTACACAATTTTAAAGAAGCCTTATTGAAGGCACAGGAACAAACCATCCCGATGTGCAGCAAGAAAAGCAAATATGGTAGGCAACAAGATTGGCTTACCAGGGAAATCCTTGCCGAGGTTAAACACTAAACAGAAGCTTATAAGAAGTGGAAACTTGGACAGATGACTAGGGAGGAGTATAAATATATTGCCTGAGAATACAGGGGAGTTATCAGGAAGGCGAAAGCACAATTGGAATTGCAGCTAGCAAGGGATGTGAAGGGTAACGAGAGGTTTCTACAGTCATGTTAGCAATAAGAGGGTGATCAGAGAGGGGGTGGGCCCTTACTGGTGAGGGAGGTAACCTAGTGACAGATGATGTGGGAAAAGCTGAAATACTCAATGCTTTCTTTGCCTCTGTCTTCACAGACCAGGTCAGCTCCCAGACTACTGCACTAGACAATGCAGTATAGGAAGAAGCCCTTGGTGGAGAAAGAACAAGTTAGGAACTATTTAGAAAAGCTAAACAGACACAAATCCATGGGCCCTGATTTAATGCATTTGAAGGTACTGAAGGAGTTGGCAAATGTCATTGCAGAGCCTTTGGCCATTATCTTTGAAAACTCATGGAGACTGCGAGAGGTCCCAAATGATTGATTGGAACAAGGCAAATGTAGTGCCCATCTTCAAAAAAAGGAAGGAGGACAATCCAAGGAACTACAGACCAGTCAGCCTCACCTCAGTCCCCAGAAAAATCATGGAGGGGATCCTGAAGAAATCCATTTTGAAGCACTTGGAAGAGGGGAAAGTGATCAGGAATAGTCAACATGGATTCACGAAGGACAAGTCGTGCCTGACTAACCTGATTAGCTTCTACAATGAAATAACTGGCTCTGTGGACATGGGGAAGTCAGTGGATATGATAGACCTTGACTTTAGCAAAGCTTTTGATGCGGTCTCCCACAATATTCTTGCCAGCAAGTTATGAAGTATGGATTGGATAAATGAGCTATAAGGTGGATAGAAAACTGGCTTGATTGTCAGGCCCAATGGGTAGTGATCAACAGCTCAGTGTCTGGTTGGTGGTTGGTTTGAAGCAGAGTGCCCGAAGAATCGTTTCTAGGGCTGGTTTTGTTCAGCATCTTTATTAATGACCTGGATGAGGGGATGGATTGTACCCTCAGCAAGTTTGCATATGACACTAAGCTAAGGGGAGAGATAGATATATTGGAGGGCAGAAAGAGAGTCCAGAATGACCTAGACAAATTGGAGGATTGGGCCAAAAGAAATCTGATAATGTTCACTAAGGACAAGTGCAGAGTCTTACACTTGGGATGGAAGAATCTCAAGTATTGTTACAGGCTGGGGACTGACTGGCTAAGTAGCAGTTTGGCAGAAAAGGACCTCAGGATTCAGTGGATGAGACAACGGTGTGCCCTGTCTAATGGCATATTAGGGTTCATTAGGAAGAGCATTTCCAGCAGATCTAGAGAAGTTATTGTTCCCCTTTATTCAGCACTGGTGAAGCCACACCTGGAGTATTGCGTCCAGTTCTGGGGCCCCCACTATAGAAAGGATGTGGATGCATTGGGGAGAGTCTAGAAGGGGGCAACAAAAATTATTATGGGGCTGGAGCACATGACCTATGAAGAGAGGCTGAAGGATTTGGGCCTATTTATTCTGCAGAAGAGAAGAGTGAGGGGGGATTTGATAGCAGCCTTCAATTTCCTGAAGAGAGGTTCCAAAGAGGATGGAGAGAGGCTGTTCTCAGTAGTGACGGATGGCAGAACAAGGAGCAATGGTCTCAAGTTGCAGTGGGGGAGGTCTAGGTTGGATATTAGAAGAAACTATTTCCCGAGGAGGGTGGTGAAGCACTGGAATGGGTTACCTGGTGAGGTGGTGGAACTCCATCCCTAGAGGTTTTTAAGTCCTAGCTTGACAAAGCCCTGGCTGAGATGATTTAGTTGAGATTGGTCCTTCTTTGGGCAGGGGCTGGACTCGATGACCTCCTGAGGTCTCTTCCAGCCCTAGGATTCTATTATTCCAATTAATGTAGCTCAAACTGTATAACTTATTTCGGCTTTAGCCCTGCTGTGTAGATGTGCCCTTAGAGAGTCTCCATTTATGTGGAGCACTGAAGTGGCTGTAGAGGACACACCTGATCTTGTCTGCTCCTACAGAGATTTTTTTCCTCCTTTTTTGGTTTGTTTGTTTTTTGTTTGTATCGCACAACAGAGCTGGCCTGCTGTTAACGCAGTAAACACTGCTCTGTAGAGAGGGGAGTTGAGTTTGAATGAGAACTCTTTCCTGTTGCATGAAGGTCGGGGATATGTTTCCTGGAGCTTGAAAGGATTCTGTGTCTTAAATGTTTTGCTGCTTAACAGCGTTGGGGTTTATTTTCACTAACCAATGTGTGAACTTCTAAAATAAATGGTTTGTTTTGCAAACTTTAATGCTGAAGTAGTCAATCTGGGTCTAATGAGCCATGCAGCAAAGAACCTCTTTCTCCATCTCCCTAGCTCCAGCTATCATTGGATCTGTCAAAATATTTGGGTTTAGTGCCCGCACTAAACTACAGTGAAACTTATCTTAAGAGACCACTCAAGAGACCAACAAGGTGGTTTTCTCATAAAGGTGGAGCAAAATTACATGCAAGCTTAAAAAGGAGTCTTAAAGAGACTAAATTGGACTTGATGGCAACATGGTTTATTTATAAAACTTCCATAAAATACTGGAGTTGCAACACTTTCACATGCAGGCCCATCAACTAAAATTAAAAGGAATCAGTCCACCCTGTGGAATATTCCAGGAGTCAGCTCTGTGAATGTTATAGCAAACGGACCCTTCATTTCGTTTATGGATCCGGGTATTGCTATGTGTTACTTACTGGCAATGTTTGCTCTGTAGATTTTGAATATTTCTTTCGACACTGAGTTGATAATGTAGTCATAGGCAGTTGGTTCATTTTGTTCTGTCCTCCCCCACTGTAACTTTCTCAGTATTGTGGTGTATTGAAAACCGGTACTGACCCTTCTGGCAGGATAAGAGCCTCTTTAGGAAATCATGTGGTTTGGATGTCCTGCAAAGGAAGGTGGAATGAGTAGTGCCTCTTTTGTTTTAGGGAGCAGCCTGCTTTGTGTGTGTCAGCCTGAAGTGTTGGAACTTAACTTCGTTTACAAGTTTGGGACCCATCACAAAGGTATGAATAAAGACATTAGCTGGCTAGCACCCTACCTTCCAGGTCCTAATGACTTAACCAACCAATGGGTACTTAGAGAAGGTGCAAATTGTTCTTATCAGCTTCATGCAACATGAACACTCTAATTCACTATTTTCCCCGTCCTTCTCTCCACCCCATACCCTATAACTGGACTTTTTATGCTCCATTCATCTGAAGAAGTGGGTTATGCCCACGAAAGCTCATGATACCATGTACATGTTTTGTTAGTCTTCAAGGTGCTGCTAGACTATTAGTTGTTTTTTTAAGGTTTTCCAGTTACAGACTAATTCAGCTACCCCTCTGGTGCTTGAAGTCTGTTAGCATTCAGGACTGGAAGAAATGAAGTAGCATTGTCAAGGCTCTTTCCCCACTCTTGCAGGCCCCCCACTTCTGCATTTATTGTGCCAAAGTACCCCAAAACCTTCTGTAGTATAAAACTTCCCCCCAAAATCTTAAACCTAGATTTTGGGGATAAAATCTGCTGCCACCACCCAAGTAATGATAAGAAAATAAGGGGAGAGATCACTTGGGAAATCTCACCCCCTAAAGTAAAAACCAGGACACACAAATTAACCAATACCAGGTTAATAAAAGAAAAGAGAACTTTTATTATCACCACAAGATTCCTGTTACAAGCATAGCTAGATGGAAAAGTCATAAAGTAATATTCTCATGGGGGAACCCCCCCCCCCCCCCATGGGCCTAGAACTTAGTTACAAAGGAGAGCAAAAGAAATTTTAAATGCACAGACATCAGATCCCATTTTCCAAGCCATAAAACAATAAAACCTAAGGATGTATCTAAACTTTACCCTTCTTACAGATAGTGAAGAAAAAGTCTTTTCTTTGAGGGAGACATGGTGTCTGTCCCCCTCAATACTGGAGAGAACTTCCCCCAAAGACAAAGGAGGGAAAAACCCAAAAATTCCTTTGTCCCAGTTTGAAATTCCTACCTACATTTCTATTGGCTGCCTGCCACCTGGTTTGGGTAAGGGACATAGTTAACCCCTTAGTCCCCAGGATGCTGGCTAAACCTCATGATCATGACAAGCATTATCGCAACATTCCAGAAAGATGAAAAACAAATACACTCTTCTGTGTGTATGCAACTAGCACAACAAATTTGACAGCAGTTTTAGCCTAATATATAATTTAATTTAATCTAAATGGGTAGTGTTGCTGCCATACAGCCAGTAACTGACATTAGATCTCTTATAACCAAGAACCCCTTGCACGTGATCCAGTGCTGAACTTTGTCACAAGACCTTCCTTTGGCATCAAAGAGAACCTCTGTATGAATTTTCAATGTTTCAGTAAAACGGAATTCATAAATGATAGCTAAAACATTGGTTGGCGTTTCGAGGGTAAGAAGCGACCTTTATGGTCACCAGAGTTTGAATACAGGTCAGCTTGGATATGTCTAAATTTCAGTATTAAAAAACCCACAGAAGCAAGTCTGAGCCTGGGACAACTTGGGCATTCACTGTGGGCTAAAAATAGCAGGATAGTCACTGGAGCTTGGGCTGCGACTTTTGGCCCTGGACTTTCCCTGCTTGCTGGGTTTCAGAGCCTGCTATTTTTATCCTCGCCTGTCCATTAGCCCTATAAGAGAACTTTTTGGTTCTGAACACTGAGAGTTATGTTAGTAGCATGGTAGGTAGATTCAAGCAACATTGATTTGAATTATACTACTAACTCAAATTGCATATCTTTTACCAACCTGTCCTTGTAGTGTAGATCTGCCCATAGTGTTCAGAACTCTCCTGTTGATTCCAGAACTCCAGCAGAACAAGATGAGTAAAGGGAGTAGACAGGAGAACGATTGGCAGTCGATTTAGTGAGTCTTGACTAGATCAAGCGTTGCAATGTCGATCCATCCCATAGTGGACACAAATCTAAAATGAGAAAGGGCTTACGTACAGTTTTGTCCACCTCCTGAAGTTAAAATCTCCCTTTTCACCCTGAGTTAAACATGCAGTTTAACCACTGTACCCTAGTGAGGGGCTAGGTAGTACAGCCCCTCCAAAACCAACCCTGAGGAAGAGAAAGAGCTACCTGTTGCAGGGAGCAGGTTGAGAGGGAGAATTTGGGGCATGTGCATATCTGTACGTCCAGACAAGAGGGACTTTAGTGAGTAGGCCCTCATGTAACGAGGTGGCCAAGAACAAGCATGATGCCCACAGGGACAGAGCTACTGACTGGAGATGTTCCAGGAGGGTCACCAGGCCAGGAAGAAATTATACAGAGCTGGACTTGAGCTCATGGTTGCCCAGAACTGCATGGGGCTGGCAATATTGGGCCTTGCGATGTTGCATTGGGAATAAGGAAGGAGGATGCAGCTCTCTGGGGGGAAGGGGAGAAACAGTTGCTTTGTGTGGGTTTGTAGAAAGTATCAGGAAAGGGCAGCAGAGGGGCTCATTGGGAAAAGTTTTCTGGCACTGAAGATGACTGTGGCTGGACTAGAACTCTGCCCAGGATTCCTGAACTGAATCTAAATGTAGTGCTTGAGATCCAATCTTTTATGTTGGGGGTGGGGATTGGATCCTCAAGCTGGACATAACTCTATTTTTCTCCTTCCCTGTCTCCTTCTCCCCCCCCCCCACATTTTCTCCATTTAACCCTCAAAGGGGTGGGTGCAGCCCGAGTGGTGCTGAGGGTTGCCTGCCCCACCCCTTCCACCTGAGGCTCCACCCCTTCTGGGCATGTGGAGCCACTGCCTCCACATGCAGACCTTGCCTGGGGGACTGATGAGGCTGGTGACTCACCAGGCTGCAAGCTTGGCACCAGATCCAGCACAATTGTGTGACCTCCACCCAGACTGGAAAAGAGAGTCCCTAGTGAGGTTGCAAAAGTGCCTCGGAGCCTCATTTCCAAGCGTGAATCTGGAAAATCCCTCTAGCCGCCTAACCGCACACCTCTTAAAACTCTGCCCCTTTTCCCCTCCGCTCCCCAGCTGCAACGTGGAGACGGGAAGGACAATGGTCTCCCATCCCTTGTTGGGTTTGGCTACTGGGGCTGTAAGCTCATCAGGGAAGGCATGGCCTCCTTGGGTGTATGTGCAGGGCCCTGACTTCCATTGAGGCCTCTGGGTAGTGTTGCACTGTAAATAACAGTGATGGACAGGTGTCTTGGACAGCGTGAATGGGGCGACACGATGCACCAAGAGTGGACTCGTCTATCAGGGCAGGGAAAGCCCATTACTTCCCAGGGCCCTCAGCTTTCTGGCTGTAACTTTCATAAGAACGTTGCGGAAGGAAACACAGTGGAGTTGCAACTCCCCTCCTCCAAAAGCACCTACCATCTGGGGGCACCAGTCCCCTTTGAAAGGCACTGGGACCTGTATTCCCAAAGCACTCAGGTGCTTTTCAAACTCTCCCCCTGGCTTCATACGCATGCACTTGTGAAAGAGAATCTATCCAATTAAAACCTCCCTTATAAAAGTACTGAGGCATTGCAAGGTCTAATCCCCAAGGCATCCTGGTGGCCAAGCACCTCGTTCAATGCAAGGGCAGAGTTAGCCACCTAGGAAAGGGCCATCTCAGAGCTAGCAAGATACGTGGGGAGCTGCCTAAGTTAGCCAGGGAGTGTAACAGAGAGGAGAGAGCTGTTCTGAGTTAGGCATCTAAAAGCTTTTAAGGAGCTGAGCCAAAATCTTGTTCTTGAGCTGGGTATTAAAAATATTTGACCTTGCCTTGGGCTATCTGACTGGCATTCGCATCAGGTGCCTCAAACCACACGAAAAGGCCCCCTGTCTCAGTTCTTTGCAACGTGTGCTATAAATGTTCACCTGGAATCACAGCATTCTTTTGGTAATTATTGCACCGCAGCGTTTCATTCTGTATGGTCTTATGGGGCCCCGATTCCAGCTGAATTAAAGTTCCTTTTCTGTTTTGGAGCAATTAATCTTATTTGTTTGAAGAGCAGCACCTGGTCAGTGACAGGTCTTCTCCCTCCCCTACCCCTCAACTTCCTGAGCCAAGTTATTTATTTATTGAGGCGATGTTGTATTTTGGAGCCAAACCTCCCTTTGAAAGCGTGCTGCAGCAAACCCAAATAAATCAATAGTTCGTTTAGCAGCCCTAGTCATGTGGTTAATAAAACAAATTTGTATAAATTTGTCACAGCCCTTAAAAGGGCTGCCAGAACATCTTAAAGCCAAAGTAATTCACTTCTTTTTTTGGGGGGGGGGGCGGGAAGGGGCTGCTGTTCCCACATTTTGTGCATCTGCAGCAGGTGGCTACAACATCACAGCAGGGTTTAATTCTTCGTAATAGGGTGAACATAGAACGGTTCCAAAAACAAGCCATAAGTCTGGTGCCCAGATGGCAACATCCTGTGTTAGCTGCCAAGTTCACTTCTGTAAAACAATTTATAGTCTTTAAGTGAAGGACTGTAAATAAGTCAGTAACCATGAAATAGTCTCTCCCATCCCCTTTTTTTTAACTATAAGAAAAATAATATTTTATCTTTTAAGCTACATGTAAAAGCTGCACTGCCTTAACTAGCCTGTACTAATGGTACCGGCGCCTTTGTGTGAACGGACTTACACCAGTAGACCTTCTTCTCACATAAGGTTGTCAATTCTCCTGGTTTTGCTGCTTCTGGAAGTAGCCGACACATCCCTGCAGCCCTCAGGGGAGGCCAGGTGGCCTCCAGGTGCTTTTCCCATCCCAAGCGCTGATTCTAAGCTCTCATTGGTTGGGAGCTGGGGCCAATGGGAGCTGCAGGGGCAGCACGTGTGGGCAGGGACAATGTACATACTCCATACCCAGGGCCTCAGGGACATGCTGCCACCGCAGGGAGCAGTGCAGGGTCAGGTAGGCCTGATTTAGCCTGCTACACTCAAGGTAAGCGCTGCCTGGATGGAGTCTGCATTCCCACTCCCCACACTCCAATGCCCTGCTTCATCTGTGAGCCCCCCTCCTAGAAGCCAGCACCCCAACTCCCTGCCCCAAGCTCAAACCAGTCTCCCCTCCCACACTCCAAACTAGTCAGTCTCAGCCCAGATCCTGCACCCCAATCCCTTACCCAATCCCAGTAAATGGGTGTGTGTGTGGGGGAGGAGAGTGAACAAAAAAAGGAAGGGGGGTGGAGTAAGCAGGGGTGGACCCCCAGTGAAAGGGGTGTGGCTTTGGGGCAAGGCAAACATGTTTGCATTACTGTGATAAGACCCTGCTCCTGAAAGGCAAGTGGGGTGATGACTATCTGGAGGAATTAAGGCCAGAGTAAGACTTAGGTTTGCTGGAAATTCCTGGGAATAGGGAAGTAGAGGAGATATCTACCAAAGACTATGTCTAGACTACACCTCTCTGTTGACAGAGAGATGTAGATTAGGCATGTCGAAATTGCTAATGAAGCGGGGATTTAAGTATCCTGAGCTTCATTAGCATAAACATGGCTGCCGCTTTTTTTCGAAACAGAGCTTTTTTGGGGGAAAAAAGGCAGTCTAGACGTAGATCTTTCGAAAATACAACCCTTTTTCGAAAGAGCCCTTATCCCTCCTAAAATGAAGTTTACAGGATCTTGCGAAAAAGGGTTTATTTTTCGAAAGAGCCACGTCTAGACTGCCGGGTTTATTTTTAAAAAGTTCAGTTTCGAAAAAAAGCAGTGGCCATGTTTATGCTAATGAAGTGTGGGATATTTAAATCCCGGCTTCATTAGCAATTTCGACGTGCCTAATCTACATCTCTCTGTCAACAGAGAGGTGTAGTCTAGACACAGCCAAACTGTTGGAACAGGAGACTGGGGAAGGTGTTTCCTTGCCCCTGAGGTGGCCCTGGTTGAGAAGAAAAATTGCTCACCTACGGGAGAGACAGAGAGAGAAATGTGCTTTCGGTTACTGAAGAACCTACAGTCAGGTAATGAACATAGAGGGACGTAGTAGAGTGGTCATCAAATGGCTATCTGGGATACTGAGACACCCTGGTTGGGAGCCATCCTTCCCATTTTATCCTGTTTTGCTAGTGCGAGCATCCCTCCTCACCCAGTCCATGCCGCAGCAAGTTTTCAGCCTGCATTTCTGAGACGGATTTTTGTTGCCCTGAGCAGTCCCTGCCCAAAAAGAAGGAGAATACACTGTAAAAATGCTATGAAGCCCCTTTCCACTTTAACCAATGCAGTTAGGGCAGTAAATCCCCTTGTAGGACCTCATTCCTACTGCCCTAACTGCATTGGTTAAAAATTCACCCACCCCCTAACAAAAGTGTTGCTCTTGTTCAAAATCTGTGTAGAGGAGATGTCAGGAAAGTAAAATAGGAGAGCAGAGGAGAAAACATGTTTGCAGATGTAATAAAAAACGGATTGCGCTTCTTCTTGCATTCGGTGTTTAAGGCTTTGGCTTCTTGACAAGCTGATGACAAGAAATATATAACACTGAAGCATCATCCTCTGGTTAGGGGGAACTCCTCATGTATTCAGTGTTCTACAACCCTCCATGATCTCCTCCAGAAACCACTGAAATAAATGGGAAGGGGTCCTGTTGGCTTGAGTTGTGGTTGGATCAGGTTTTGTGTTGCTCCTTCATCTCATCCAAGTAATGTCGTAGAGCAGAACACGACTGGTCAGTTGTGGGATGCGGGGATTAAAGTCAGGACTACAAGGCTGTCAGGAAGCTGCAGAGCGGGAGTTCATGTGAAAATTTGACACCATCAGAATGGGTCTGAAAAGGGAATGTGAATGGCTCGCTCATTACACTAAGTAATATTCCCCTTGAGGTATTCTCCCCTTCTTATTACTAATTCTCACCTTCACTTACCACATCCACCCTGATTGAATTAGCACTGATGCCACACGCCCATCTCTGTGGCTACCTCTACACTACGAGGTTTTTGTGCCAAAACCGTTGTTTTTGTGCCAAAACCTGCGGAGCATCCACACCTCAGATGAGCTCTTGCACAATTAAATGGGCAGTTAAACAGCAGAACAGCGGGCTTTTCTCGCTGTAGGTAAACCTCCTTTTCTGAGGCATAACTGCTTTTAGCGCTACAGCTATTGCGCAAGAAGGCAAGTGTGGACGCTCCAGAGGAAAAAGCACAGGTGCTCTGATGGCCATTCTCTGAATGGCTATCAGAGTTTCTTGTGCAAGAGGTGTGGACATGTTTTTGTGCAATAAGTTTTTGTACAAAAACTCTTGTGCAAAAGGCTTCTTGCGCAAGAAGCATATAGTGTCGACGTAGTCCCAATGTATAAACCCCTGCCATGATTCTTTCACTTCGTGTATCCGACAAAGTGAGCTGCAGGCCCTGATAAATTTGTTAGTCTTTCTGGTGCCATTGGACTTCTTGTTATCCTTTCTGTGGTTGCTACTACAGCCTATAGTGGCCTCTGCCACTATAAAAACCCAGCATGGCAGTTTTTTATCTTCTCGTCCAGAATAGTCACGTATCTTTGGCCACCCCCTCAGCCAGTCATGCCCACAAGCCCTCTTGAACATTCCCATGGGGTTTCACTGATGCAGTGTCCCTCTGGGGTCCCAGCCCAGAAGTCCTGGTGTGTAGATCCTTGCAGGATATCCTTGGAGAGGAGGGGGACAGGGTTGGCACTGACCCAGTGTACATTTAACAGCCATCTTTCCCTTGGCTTCAGTCAGTCAGAGCTGGACTGGGCTCATGAATTGCTGGATCAGGCCCATAACATCCACAGCAAAATCGCAAATGCAGACAGCCATCAACCTGAACCAACTTAAACCAGCAACACAGAAATAACCCAGGTTGTGCCGGCTCCACAAGGCTGTTAATATCTGAATAGCTCTAGTGTTATCTCTTTCCAAAGCTCTTACGCCTGCTCTGTTCATACTCTTCCGTTTTTCCACTGAGCAGCCGGGCCTAACCACCAGGGTTTCATTTTAATTTCCCAACAGGGGTTTTTTTTCCCCCTTGAAAAATGACTGAAACCAGAAGGATTTTCCAGCTGGAAAATGAAACCTGTCAGTAGGAAATTCTGACTGGATCCAACTAAACACCTGTATTTCTGTAACACTTTGGCCTTGCTATGTGACTGGAAAGAAGAGTGTGTGTGTGTGTGTGCGCCACTTGAGATTATACACACTAGTGTGTGTGTGTGTGTGTGTGTGTGTGTGTGTGAGAGAGAGAGAGAGAGAGAGCCACTTGAGATTATACACACTAGTGTGTGTGTGTGTGTGTGTGTGAGAGAGAGAGAGAGAGAGAGAGAGCCACTTGAGATTATACACACTAGTGTGTGTGTGTGTGTGTGTGTGTGTGTGAGAGAGAGAGAGCCACTTGAGATTATACACACTAGCACATTTATCCAGCGTTGATCAGGTCCTTAATTTTTATTTTGGATTTCTTAAAAAAGGGATTGTTAAATTTTTCCCATTTAGTTGTTTCTAATATTTTTTTTTCAGTGGGAATTCCATTACGTGTGTTTTTTTTTTTCTTCTTCCCTATAAACTTTTTATCATCTTCCCTAGCTAGAGTCAGGAATGCAGCAAACTGCACATTCCCCTCATTCCCTGACAGTGGTGAAGGGGAACAACCAGCAACATTCCTATATGAATTTAGGGGGCAGAAGTTTCAGCCCTCCACCTCACCCTTCCTAAAGGGTGCTTATGCAGTGGGACGCACAGGGTGGCGGCAGTCCTGAATGGGGGAGGGATGTGCCCCCCCCCCAACCCCTTTCACCTGCCTGGTGATTCTGTCTCTTTTCTGTATGGTTTTCTGAGAGACAGTCCCATTCCAGGCACATCCCATTGCCCTGGCACAACACCCTGACCTTACTTTAAGTTATGATAAGAGGAAGCTGCATAACAAATGTGGTGGTCCTAGCTCTTACTGTTTAGGAGTTCTTGAACAGGTAAACAGATGGACAAACTTTCTAAAATATTTAATAGTTATATATGTGTGTATGTGTGTGTCTATCTATCTATAACCTGCATGTGTCTCTAATCTAAACACCATTGGCCTTTAAGGTGCTGAGGGAAAGTAACCCCCTTGACCTAAATAGACTGGATGATAATGGGCTGCTTACCAAACCCAGTGATGTGCTATAGTCCCACTCAAATTGGAGACATCCGCCTGCGTTAATGCTGAAACTAGAGGACTTGGTGACTTTAGCTGATGCGACTCCCATGTGCCTTGGAATCATCATCCTTCCCTTCTTCCCCTTTATGGAGGGTGTAGTAATTTACTGATGACTTTTGCTGGCTGTTAATCACACTGCCTCTTGGCCAATTCAGCTACTCTGGACAGCAAGTGGGAGCAGGGGAAGGAGTATGGAACAAAGGTTCCACCTATTTCTTGCCTATTCCACCTCAGTTCTTCCTCCTGGACCAAAAGTCCCAGTAGGTATGGTTTTGCAATCCACCTAGCCTATAATGTGCAGGCTAATACACTGCAGTAAATGTGAATACTCACAATTTTATTCTTTAAATGTAGAAGAGAATAGGAATTAAATGACTTTTCCCACAACATCATCTTCTTGGGCCAAGCCAAACTAGGCCTGGAACTTACTTGTTCCTCCTTGTGTTAAACCGGAGAGATGTCCAGCTTTACTTTTCATGGTGCTGCCTATCCTCCTTTCACTGGCTTTTACATATAGTTTTCTCCCTCTGTCCCTCCCTCCAGGTCCAAATAAAAACAAGACCTGATGTTAGAGAACAAAAAAGGCTTTGTAAAATTATCACAACATGACCCTAAGCATTTGGAACTCACTTGGTGTCCACTTGGACTATAACCTTTCAGCTCTGACCCAGTGCAAGACAAGTTTGGCTCAGTTTACTTTGACTGTTGAATTGGCTTGAATGTGGAGCAAGGCTACTTGGAAATCCTGCAATATCTCCGCTTAGGAAGTTGGTGGCAATGCAGTTGTAACGTGGGAGCCCGGTCCTGCTCCCCGTTGCCTCAGGTTCCCCGGTAAGCCACCGGGTGCCGGTCCTCCGCCGCAGCAGAGTAGCGGGGGTCCGGGCCCACCCTCTCTCCCGGACCCCAGCCCAGGGCCCTAAGGACCGGCGAGTGGCCACCGGCTCAGCTGTGGCGGTGCTTGTCCGAAGCACCCCGGTCCGCCGGGTTCGCCTGCCCTGGGCTGCTTCCTACCCCCCCTCTACTCCTAGGCCCCCCCACGGGCTCCATGCTACCCTCACCCCCTCTTCCTGTGTTGTGTCTATCTCTCCTCGTCCTCCTCCGCTATTTCCTCCTTCCTCTGTCTCGTCCTCTCACTCACTGTTCCTCTCCGGCCTCCTCCGTTCTCCTCCCTCCCCCTCTTGCTCCACCGGGCCTGTTTTTAAAAAACCGCGCCGACATCCAGCCCTGATGACGTCAGGCGCCGCGTCGGTTAGCTCCTCCCCCTCCATGTGTCCCTGCTCTGCCGTCAGCCCCACCCCCGCCGTGCCGCTCGTCAGCTGGGCCGCGGCGGCGGACCAGGCCCTGCAACTCGGCCCCGCTCCCCGGGTGGTGCCCAGGAGTGTCAGGGCAACCGTGGGTTTTGTGCGGGGCGGGCCGACGTCAGTGGGAAGGGGGCGGCGCGCCCCGTCACAGCAGTGAAATGTAGTAGTAGCTAATTTGGGGTTTGAATTTTGTTCTGAAGCTTGGAGAGAAATTGGAGCTTGAGAACGATTGTGGAATGAAACCAAAGAAAATGTTTTGGCCTCTGTGAACTGAAATCACTGACCTTTGCATAGTTGCAGAAGGAAATCCGTTTTGGAGACTTTGGACCTGAATACAAAATGCAACCTCTGGAGTGTATGGCACGGGGGGGGAGGCAGAGAGGGCAGGCGGGGGGAAGCCACTTAGTGAAAATGTTCCTAATTAATGGTATTTACAATATCTTAATTTATCAAGCAAGCAAAGGTAAATAAAAACTCTGGGCACAGGATTTGTTACTTACACACACTTAGTAAGCCTACAGTGTGTAAAAGTACAGTACAGAGGTTGAAAATATATTGAGGATAAGTTTTTCTAAAATATTTTGTCTTAAAAAAAGACCCTGTTTTATTATGTGCCAAATATAGTGAGGTCCCAATCCCAGCTGAGGCCTTTAGATTCAGTAAGAATAGGCAAAGCTGAAAACAATTCTACCTGGATAACGATCAGTGAAATAAGTGGCAACTGTTCTGCATTAACAAGGAAATCAGTAGGGGTCGAGAGAGATTAGCTGTGATGCCAAGACTGAACAAAACCGAAATAACCTTGAATGAACGTTTTATCTCGCCTTGTTATTGCTGTGGCCTAAAATGTGTTTGTTCGCTGTGAGATCTTTGATGCTGGTGATCAAATTGCATCCTGTTGCTTGCACCTAGATTCAAGCAGAGAAAATCCATGGTTCATCAAACTGCCATAGATGAATTGAATGGGAAGTCTAAGGCAGGGCCCTAGAAATGTAGGTTAATTGTAATACAGAAAAGATAGGAGAGGGGAAAAAAGGCTAAGTATGTTATGCTTCTGCATATCTCTATACACCTTGACAGTGGAAAAAAAAAAGAATGTTAGCCTGAAATGGAAATACACATAGAATCATAGAATAATAGGACTGGAAGGGACCTCAAGAGGTCATCGAGTCCAGCCCCCCGCCCTCAAGGCAGGACCAAGCTCCGTCTACACCATCCCTGACAGATGTCTATCTAACCTGTTCTTAAATATCTCCAGAGAGGGAGATTCCACCACCTCCCTTGGCAATTTATTCCAATATTTGACCACCCTGACAGTTAGGAATTTTTTCCTAATGTCCAATCTAAACCTCCCCTGCTGCACTTTAAGCCCATTACTCCTTGTCCTGTCCTCAGAAACCAAGAGGAACAAATTTTCGCCTTCCTCCTTGTGACACCCTTTTAGATATTTGAAAACCGCTATCATGTCCCCCCTTAATCTTCTTTTTTCCAAACTAAACAAGCCCAGTTCATGAAGCCTGGCTTCATAGGTCATGTTCTCTAAACCTTTAATCATTCTTGTCGCTCTTCTCTGTACCCTTTCCAATTTCTCCACATCTTTCTTGAAATGCGGCGCCCAGAACTGGACACAGTACTCCAGCTGAGGCCTAACTAGCGCAGAGTAGAGCGGCAGAATGACTTCACGAGTTTTGCTTACAACACACCTGTTGATACAACCTAGAATCATATTTGCTTTTTTTGCAACAGCATCACACTGTTGACTCATATTCAACTTGTGGTCCACTATGACCCCTAGATCCCTTTCCGCCATGCTCCTTCCTAGACAGTCGCTTCCCATCTTGTATGTATGGAACTGATTGTTCCTTCCTAAGTGGAGCACTTTGCATTTCTCTTTATTAAACCTCATCCTGTTTACCTCTGACCATTTCTCTAACTTGCTAAGGTCATTTTGAATTATGTCTCTATCCTCCAAAGAAGTCGCAACCCCACCCAGTTTGGTAACATAACAAAGGTGTTTCTAATATATCCTGTTTTCCTAGGAGTTAGCCTGTTAATCTCTGGTTTACAGCATTATAGTTGCCTATAGAATGAGTAATATGGTGAATGCAGTAGGATGAGTGTAGAGAATAAGGCAGGAACACATGGGGAGGAGGACAAAGAAAAGTCTGTCTGAATTTCCTCTTTGATACAGACTCTTACCACCTCGCTCTGTGCCCTCTAGTGGCCACCCTGAGTAGTGGCTCGAAATGTTCTCACTAAATCCCCCCCAAAGAGAATGGCATTGCCAGAAGCTGAAATTCAGTCTAGTCCATTTGTTTATAATTCACTTGTACAGGTTGGACCACCCTGCTCTGGCACCTTTGGGGCCTGTCAGGAGAGAGTTTGCCAGGCCAAGGGAGGTCAGTTCTGCCCCACTGCTGACGGACTCTAGGCTCTCCTGAGGTCAGTCAGCAGACCAGGATGGGCTCCTTTCCTAGCTGTCAAGATCCCCTGCCAGGGGTCTGGTGCACCAGGGTCACTGCCTTGGATCTGCTGGGGGGTCTGCTGCCCTGGAACCTGTCCAGGGCCATCAGGATCCCAACTCCACTCCTGGCCGCTCGGCTCCCAATGCTCTCTGAGGCCTGAGGATTACATCAGGGTATGGAAATTGTATGGAGGGCCATGTATGATCATGATATTGAGGTGTGGGGTGTGGGACACTCTCCTCTGGGGATGTGTTCTCTGGGCTGGGGCAAGGAGTTGGAATGTGTGTGTGGGGGGCAGGGTGAGGGCTCCGGATGGAGGTCTGGGCTCTGGGGTGGAGCTGGGTTGACAGTTTTGGGTGTGTCAGATGGGGCTCTGAGCTGGGGCAGGAGGTTGGGACTTGGGGGTGCAGGCTCCAGGCTATGTTTATCTCACGCAGCTCCCAGAGGTTGTGGCATGTCTTCCCTCCAGCTCCTATGTGGAGGCGTGGCCAGCCGGCTCTATGCACTTCCTCCTCATCCACAGGCACCATCCCTGCAGTTCCCATTGGCTGCAGTTCCTAGCCAATGGGAGCTGGGGGGCCTATGCTTGAGTGGGGGGGGCAGTACACTGAGAGCTATGGGACACATGGAGCAAGGCAAGCCTCAGACCCTCAATGGGAGCATGAGGTCCAGATTAACATGGCTGATGGGCCAGATGCAACCCGTGGCTTGTTCTTTGCCCATCCCTGTACTACAGTATAATTTTTGTGTGCATAACCAGGCTTCCATCAATGTGAGTCTTGAAAGAAACCAAACTACTTTCATGTTGACTTTGGCCATAAAAAGTATCCATGGAGCAATTGCTCTAAGTCATCTTTCATGCCGCTGTCGAAAATCCCTCGCGGCTAGCAGCTTGCAGAGGCAGACTTACTTCAGCGCTATAGCATGTCTGTGAAAACGAAATGGCAACGGGCAGCATGTGGGCATAGTACTAGGCACTGGATGGGAGGGGAAAAGAAGAGAAGCATCATGATCCTTGCACACCAGTCTGGATTGGAACAGATGCTCTACAGGCAGGTTATGCCTGGTAGCCACCATCTTTAGTAGAAGCCAGAGCTGGTGAGTTGCATAGGCAACCGGTTCTGCAGGGGGAGGGAGTACAGGGAAAGCCACCCAGAGCAACAGGGCAAGGGCTTGTGAAGGTACCCCATTTAGCACTTAAAAATTTGGTGGGAACAAGGGGGGCAGTGCCCTATCCTCACCCCGAATGCTACTACAAGTCACCTATGGGGAGATGCAACTTTTTCCAGTGCTCCACACTCCTCTGTGAGCCGGCCTGGCCGGGGCTTTCGGTTTCCTTCTTGCATCCCCATGATGTGCATCCCAGAAGGTACATGGAGAGCGCAGATTAGGAAGCTAGAAGGAACCGTTGGCTCTTCTTGTCTGACCACTTGTTAAAACAGAGGCCGGGCTCCGAGCTCATGCCCACAACCTTAACATTGGACTGCTGCTCTAAGAAGCTAAGCGAACTGGTCGCAAGGCTGCTGTGAGCTGAACAGCCAAAGAAACGTGTAAGTCCCCCTTCAGCATTGATCATAAGAACATGTTTAACTGATCTCAACCATCCTGCTTCAGGAAGGCACCGGTGCACTGGCTTGACTTCAGACAAGGGTGTAGTTCCACCAGCCTAAATCTACAGTATCATACTAAGGATAGCGACGTTACAGAATGCTAAACCTTCATGACCTGACAAGTTTGACTGAGTTTTATAACATCCATGCTGTTTCCTTTTTTAAAAAAACCATATTTAATTAACTTGGACAAATCAGCTGGGTTTGTTACCTATAAATCACTTGCCAATGAAAACTTTTCTTAGCTCATAACAATTTAAAGGCCTATATGATCATCTCTCGCTTCCAGTTTAAAGATCTGCATATGATGTTAGCTGTGTGCCTAAAATTGCATGCTCCCCTCCGCCCCCTTCCTGTAGGTTTCCTCTCACATTTTCAGGGGCAGTGAAGTACAAACACCAGTTTAAATTTTGCCCTTGGTTTCCTAAGCACTAATGTGTTAGTTCCTCTGTAACAGATGTGACTTCCATATTATTGCAGGGCATGATTAATTAAAGGTTGCAGATCATGTCTAACTAGGGTTTGAGGAAGAGGGACAGAATATTTTTTGTAACTGAAGCATAGCAATGCATACATGATAGGGTCTGGCAAATGAGTTCAAAATGTCATAATTAAATAGCTGTCAAAAATCTGGAAGCAAAACTCAGGAGGTGGTTAGGAAATCAAAGTGCGATGTGTTTTTAATCACAAAAAATTTAAAAAATGGAGTAATCAATCTCTATTGTTGGTACCAAATGGCTCCCCTTGCAATCCTTTAATGTAACACCTGCACTTCCTCTGTGTGAATAATGATCCATTTTTTGGAATGCCCGAGGAACATTTCCAGGAGTATGTTTGCAGGCTCCAGAGAACAAAGCCACGTTCCCAGACTGTATTCTGACTGCACTTTAAGATTCCATTTACCGTCTGTTTGGTTTGTAATTCAAATCACTCTGCAGTGAATGTTTAGACCACAACCCCCTGATATTTGGCAATCTGGCTGGGCTTCAGCCTTGAAGCAATGGAGGAAATGCTTGAGGTTTGCTAAATACAGTTAATAAGGGA
The DNA here is from genome assembly GCF_052426305.1 of Pelodiscus sinensis. Taxonomy (NCBI): domain Eukaryota; kingdom Metazoa; phylum Chordata; order Testudines; family Trionychidae; genus Pelodiscus; species Pelodiscus sinensis. Next base: position 194,380,400 of record NC_143054.1, read on the forward strand.
TTATGGACTCTGAGTTTATGGTAGCACGAGGCGGCCTGTAGTAGCAACATATAAAAATGGGGTAGACATCCTGTGTTGAAGAATGCAAACTATTCCATCTCTGCTATGCTTCCCTTTGCCAAATATAATTAGAGGTGAGCAGAATGGGTTTGAACCCAATCAGGTGACGAGGGTTGAAATGCCACATCCCTTGAATGGTGAAGAACATTACCAACCGGGGTCAATGGACTCTTATGGGAGGAGACTGTCTAGGGTGAACAATTAAACCCTAATTCTAGATCTTCCTGGATTGCTGATCTCACGTATGACCTTTTATCCCATCACTTCACCTGTTTCCTATTAACCCTTTGTACTCTGTGTCAATTGGCATTGGAATCTCCAGGTGTCACTCTATTATAAAAAATAACTGCACTATAAACAACAAACTCAAAAATGACAGTCCTTATTGCCAGCAGCTGACCGTTGTTTTGTTAGAACCATACATGTGCACAACTCCCACAAATGCAAGGCATGATCTGTGTCCCCAAAATTGCACAACCCCGATCTTGCAATGATCTTTACATAGGCTCTATCCATGTGGAATTCTGAAGGATTAAACCTGAAGTTAAGATGCTATGACACAGTTAGGTGTGGAAGAAGGAAAGCTGATTTTGTGGGTGCTTTGGTTGGTGATGTGTTCATCATAGTGTTTCTGGGGTTTTTTGTCAAGAGATTTCCTTAATGTGTGGCACTTGGGGAAAGTGTATTTGAAAGAGGGACTGGGAGAGGTTTTGCTGAAAGCCCAAGAAAGCTTTGGGGCATAGTAAAAGGGAGGAGTAGTGAGTGTTCACCATGGAGATGTGAACTTGTTCTGAAACCGTGAGTCTTCACTCAAAAATTACAATAAAAGCCGGTTGGAAATTTTTGGATCAATCTTTTTTTTTTAAATGTCAGCACATCAAACCTAAAGCAAAACACGTTCAGATTCGATTAATCTTCTAACTCTAAACAGTGTTGGAAATCCCAACATTTGAAATTTTTTGACTTCTCTATGGATAGTTTTGAAATGACCTTTAGTTTTGGAATGTGAACGAATTAGTCCCCCAGAAAAGGTTTGTTTGAGGGTTTTGTTTTTTTTTAAATAAAAACGGTCAAAATAAAAAACATATTCAGATGAAATATTTCAACTAATCAGAACCAGCTTTTGGGGGTGGTTGTTCTCAGTTTTGCAAATATTTTTCAGATTTCAACTTTTCACCCTAGCCTATGAATCCAGTGATCAAGTGAATGGTACAGTTCCAAAAGTGAGAATTTACCACATGGGAATTCTGCATAGCTTTCTCTCTCTACAGATGAGACGAGAAGTATCTCTTTAACTGTACTGTACTCGTTTTGTCATTAAACAACATGACCAAGAGAGGAATAAAAAAGTGATAGAATTCCATAGCCTTAGCTCTGCCCAAAAGGTGTCTTGGTCATTGCACCTGATACCTAGATCTCTCCTCAACTTTTTAGCTGGTTTGTGGTGGTTTTGCTGCCTCCTTAATATCAGTCCATCCTCTGACAGATTCAGAGGGAAGATGTCTTTCTTGTTGTGTGTAAAAAGCCCTCATCCGTGATCTTGGATTGGATTTTAAATCAAATGAATCTACTTCCATTGTAGACAATATGGGCACGTCTACACTGCATGGAAGATTGGTGCTGTTGCAGTTGATAATCCAGTAAATCAAACTCAGAGGGCATCCCTGATGGTGCCAGTGCTCCTGCTCCTCACAAGGAGTAAGGGAAGCTGATGGCAGCATATGCTCCCATTGGCCTCCTGCTGTGTGAACAGTGCAGAAATGCGATGTAAGATACACCAATTCCAGTTACGTAATTTATGTAGCTGGAGTTGCGTATCTTACTTTGACGTTCCTATGTAGTGCAGGGCAGGCCGTCAAGCGCAAAGATTCTGAACCAGTGTTTGTGACTGTTCATTAGAATTCATTAATTCTGATCATTCCTGGGCCTCCTTTGTATTTGCTCTTTACCAACTATCAGGATTCAGTCTTCTGTACATATTTATTTTGTATTATTATTATTGCTGGAGTGAATTCATACATTTTAATTCCAGAAGAGACAATTGTGATCATCTAATTTGACCTCCAGCATAGAATTTGGCCCTGTAATTTCTGCAGGGAATTCTCATTTCCTACTGCGTACATTAAACATTATTAAATCCAATAATGTGTGTTTGAACTAGAGGATATCTTTTAGAAAGACATCCAGTCTTGATTCCAAGTGATGATAGATTTACCACTTCCTTGGGGAAACCATTCTAATCATGAGTTACATTCACTGGTTTTTTAAAAAAAGTCTTGTCTCTAATGTAAATTATTCTAACGCTAGCTTCCAACCAGTGGATCTTGTTATGTCTTCGTCTATTTGATTAAAGAGCCTGTACTATCAGATAAATTCTCCCATAAAGGTCTTTGTAGACCCCAGTAGAAGTTGGTCATTTAACTTGAAAAGACTTTTCCTTATAAAATTTCCTTCTTGTGAGAACAAACGTTCATGTAGAATATGGTGAGTCAACGTTTTTAACTTTTATGAAAAAGTCTTTTAAAAACTTTTTTACACAAATACATCCACAACCTTATCAAAATGTTTCATTTACCAAAGAAAGTCCCATTTTCAATACATTTTGGGAGGTTAGGAATACTGAAAAAATGTGAAATATTCTGAGAAAATTGCTCAGTTTCAAATACCTTTGAAAGAAAAACTCTACAGTTTAAAAATTGTCACACAAATTGGTTTGCATTTTTAATCTTTGTAACCACCCTCAGGCTACATATTGACCTAGATATTATGGGGCAGAATTTTCAAGTCACGAAACCCTTGGGCAAAATCTATGAACATTTGCATGTATGCTTACAGCAAATATGCCATCCAAATACTTGTTTTCTCATGTAAATGCCTTTCCTTTAATCATCTAAGGCCAGGTCTACACTAAACCTGGAAGGTCAACTTAAGGTAGAATATGCACCAACCTTAAGCCGATCATGGCAGCGTCCACTCTGTGAGACCAACGGGAGCAAATGCGAGGAATACAAGCAGTCCCCGAGTTACGCGGATCCGACTTATGTCGGATCCGCAGTTACGAACGGGGCTTTTCTCGCCCCAGAGGACACGGGCGGCAGGACAGCCCAGACATGCCGCGGTCTCGCTGCCCACGTCCTCTGAGGATTTGCTCCACATCTACCTGGTCTGCTGGACCCCCCCCCCCCCCAGCAGACCAGGGAGACGCGGAGCAAAGCCGCGGAGGATGCAGGCAGGACCGCGGCGCGTCTCAGCGGTCCTGCCGCCTGCGTCTCCCTGGTCTGCTCTGGGGAGGGCGCAGCTAGTGTGCCCCCCCCCCCCCCAGCAGACCAGGCTTTTCTGGCCGACACCTGGGGTAGAGCAGCTGGGGTGCTGCCGGGTTGGTCCCGCAGCGCCGCTCCTCGGCGCTACTGGACCAACCCGGCAGCACCCCAGGTGCTCTGCCCGAGGCGTCCCAAGTCAGCTGCTGTTGAAACTGACCAGCGGCTGACTACAGGAAGCCCGAGGCAGAGTTGCTCTGCCCCGGCTTCCTGAAATCAGCCGCTGATCAGTTTCAGCAGCGGCTGACTTGCGGACGCCTGGGGTAGAGCTGCTGGGGTGCTGCCGGGTTGGTCCCCGCAGCGCTGAGGTGCGGCGCTGTGGGGACCCACCTGGCAGCGCCCCACCTGCTCTGTCCCAGGTGTCCAGATTCAGCCCCTGTTGAAACTGATCAGTGGCTGATTCCAGGAAGCCCAGGGCAGAGCAACTCTGCCTCGGGCTTCCTGTAGTCAGCCGCTGGTCAGTTTCAGCAGCGGCTGAATCTGGACACCAGTTCCGACTTACATACAAATTCAACTTAAGAACAAACCTACAGTCCCTATCTTGTACGTAACCCGAGGACTGCCTGTACAGGCGCTGGCTGAACAGCTCTCAGCATTTGATTTGCGGGTCTATACTAAACATGCTAAATCGAATGCTAGAATGTCGATCTCTGGTGTGCTGAGTGAAGATGTGCCCTGAGATATTTGTTTCCTTTTACTCCTTAAGCACTAAGTATCTTTTATTGGATAGAGCTCTGTGTAAGCTCGAAAGCTTGCCTCTCTCACCAATAAAAGTTGGTCCAATGAACGCTATTACCTCACTCACCTCATCTTTCTAACATCCTGGCACCAACATGGCTATATCAAAACTGTGTACTAAAGCAAATCTTTTGGAGAAGGTCCACTTATAAGTTATACCTGAATGCCAGGTTGCAGTGCCCATCTCTTGTGGCTTTGTTGGGCCGTTTATACTGTCACTCATTAACAAATTACACAAATTTTCAGAAGTATTCTGTACCTGTAAACATTTTTCCTGCCATTTATTTTTCTGAAGCATGCCATCAAAATGCAAAAATGTTAGCCAATCATCTTCAGGAAGAAATGTCTGTAACAATTCATAGGCCCAGTTGACTAGTAGACATCTGTTAGTAAATACAGATGTAAAAGCCAGACATTTTCCTGTTTCTTCCTGCTTTTGAATGTTCAGAAAGTGCTTTTCTAGCCATTTATTATTCTTAATAAAGAATTTATTGAGTGGCAGATTATTTTCCTTGGACCTTGCTGGTAGTGTTAAGATATGAGGTGGTTTTTTTTTCTATAATTAAGAATTCTTTTTCGTGATTGCAGGCATGTTCTCCCAATGTTCCTTGAAATCTGATAGGGAAGGTGGAGTTTATGAAAAATGAATCTGAGGGAAGACTGATATTATTTAATCTTTGACTGGCATGGGGAAGAGAGAGGCTAAATAGACCAAGCCATTCCACCCTACCAGTTCCAGGATGTATGGGTTTCCCGTTGAGTTCCCATGTTTTAATGATTACCATCAAGGGCTATACTCCTTGAAATAGGTTAACAACAGTGAGTGAAGGAAGTGAGTGTATCCACAAAGAGGGTATGCTGACAAGGGGTGCTTGATCATAGACCATTTCACACACAGTTTTCTTTTAAGTCATCTCTGTCAGCCAACCTTTCTCAACCTTTCTAGACTGCCTCCTCCACTTCCACAGAAACAGCCTTATTTCAATCCTATCCACTAACATCTGGTGACAAAACACGGTAGGTTTTTATTTTGTATTAGCTCACATAAATTTGCATAAAATATCAGTTGATGATCGTACCAAGGGCTCAAATTCCTTACAATCCATCCATGTTGTGCCTCCCCAGCCCAGAACAAATTAAGTGTCAACTCTTCCTCCCTTGCCCCTGCAACACTCACGTCTGGCCCAGTCTGCAGCCCAACATCAACACCCAATAGCAGCCCCCACCAGTCGCAAATATGCCCTGCCCCCCAGCTCACCTCTGTTTTTTCTGCAACAGGGGTGTTTTTTCATGCACATATTCCAAGGGCCGGGATGGGAAGAGGCAGATCCAGGGGTTCTTCACACAGACACACACATACAGGGCTACTTTAGGGGCTTTAGAGCCCGCTCTGCTTTTACCAGTCCCGGGGCAGCGGAGAGGATGAGAATGAAGATAGAACAGACAGAACCTGGGGGCTGTCCATAAAACATGTAACACACTGGGGGGCTAGGCGTGTCCTTCATTTTGTGTGTGTGTTTCAGCGTTTCAAGAGGGGGTGGGCAGGTGGGTCTTAAAAACCAGCTCTTTGCACCATTTTCCACAGGAGGAGGGTGCAGAGCTATTCTGAGCTGTGGGCACTTTCTGCTCTCCCCTTCCCTACTGGTGTTTACGTGATATTTTTGTTCAGAATGTGCTTCTCTCCCCTCAGCTTCTGAGGGGAAAGTGGGATTGCCACATCTGCTGAGTTGCTTTCCATAGGAAGGGAGCTGGGGAGGCAGCCAAGCAGTCACTGGGCAGTATATTCCCCTGAATATTGGTGGGTTTCCCCTACATTCATCTTAGACACCTTTGCCTTGTGGAGTTCCAACTTCATTCAGCATCTTTCTGACTATTTCTGGGCTCCACTTTAAAAGCCCTGGTGCAACTGGTGTAAATTGTCATGACTCCATAGGCTGCAGGAGAAGGAAGGCAATTTGCACCGGGGTGGGGAGAGGGGGATCTCCCCCTCTTCACAAAGACAGGCGCAATTCAGGTTCCCATTTCAAAAGCAATGTGCTGTCAAACGGGGTTGACAGCACATTAGAGAACAAACAGTCTTTGGGCTGAAGATAACAACACAAACGGCCATTGAAAAGCTCTCTGGCTATCAGCTCAGTTCTTATTGGGTGTCTCTTATCCATATCCCCTCAAACCATCTTTAAGGAAGGTGTTTTAAGGTCTTTAATAAGAACTTTAACTGGCAACCTTGCTGGCAGTCTGAAAAGATGAGGCAAGGACTGGAATGGCTAAAGCAGCCAAGGAAGAACATGGAGTCTTGTGGTTAGACATAGGACTGAGACACTAAGTTCTTCTCCTGTTTCAGCCATTAAATTTTTACATCACTTTTAATAAATAATTAGTCTGGAATGAGCTCTGAGCCTTAATATCATCTGTTCAGGTTACTACACTTCAGCGTAGAGATTTCAACAGTGGTAAATAGGGCCTTCCATATTACCAATCCCCAGAGCCACTATGTCCCCGTATGTATTAGCCATTCATTCAGCATAGTTTTTAGGCCTTGAAATGGCGTAACTGGCATGGGGATCTTCTTTTCTCAAAAAGAGTCACCTTCTAACCCTCTTTTTTTTCTTTCATGAGTACATTTGCCTACTAATATGGTTTTGGTGGGATTCACAGGGGGCACTGTTATTTTACTGAGTGCAAAATGTTTAATGTTTTGAAAACATACAGTACGGATTTTAGTTTGGGGATGCCGCTGTCTTGTTTGGAGGGGAACTATTAAAAAAAATACCGAAGTTTGCTCACCATAATCTCTCTAACTCGAGTCATTTTTTAAGGCACAGTTGGGAACAAGGCTTTGGTAATCTGTCTGGGCTTCAATTTCCCAAATTGGTGGATTGCCTTTCTTCTGTTTTGTGGCCAACTCTGCTCACGGATGGATGGGTATCGTAGGTCTCCGGACTCGTCCTCACTGATTTCTCCTTCATGGAAAACTGACCTGCGAGGCCCCAACATATACTCCCTTTCAGCGGAGGGGCAACAAGACTAGAAGCATTTGTATAGTCCCACGCATCTGGTCAGTGGCCAGCTCTCCTAAGTATTATGGTGTCATAAATCATATATGAACATGAACGTCACTTGAGACTCTTCCAAGAAAGACCTTTGGAAGCAACGGACAGAAGTTGCTTTTCCGAAAACAGTTGAAGGAGACTTTTCCTGATCTGTGTTTTTTAAAGTGTTAATTTTAGGTTGTGTAACTTTATATATATCCTGTTATATTTCTTCCCGATATATTTTGGAGGAATTTTTTTTTAACTTCTCACACAGCACCTACAGCCACATAATTGTGTTTAACCTGCACTTCTTTGAACCCACAGCCCAGAAAATTAAAGGGCAAGTACCGATGCAATCTGCCCAAGAGGCATAATAAACTGACATGGATTCCTGTTACCACCCAATAGCAACAATGGAGTTGCACAATTCCTGCACTCCAACTCAGCTGAATTCTAATGAGGAGCAGTTGGTACATGCTGGTACTCCGGAGGCTGCCCTGGAGGAAGAAGGGTTGAAAGTGCCAGTGACCCAGGGCAGAGTGTGCAGGTGAGTCCCAACCACAGCATGCTGGAGAGAGCCAAGCAAGATAAGGCAGGTTGAAAAAATCACAGGGAAATGAGCTGGTGAATTTTAAAAGGAGAAATGGGGTGCATAAGTGAGGAAAGTCAATAGGAACTGTTGGGCACAGATGCTTCATTCATCTACTGGAAAGTGGCACCCTAGGCCAATACCCTATCTGCTAAGCCATGCCAGGATCCAGCCCCCCCTCTCTACCTTCACGGTGCTCCTTATCCTGCTCTCCCCCTGCCGGGGCTGGCTCCAGTTCTGTCTGTCTGTCTGTCTCCTCCCGTGGTCAGGTGGGGGGACTAGAACCCACCACCCAGCACTCTCCAGGCAAATGGCCTACCCACTAAGTCAGGCTGGCCTACCCCACTGACTTACCTTCAGGATTCCCCTTATCCTGCCTGCCCGCTGCCAGAGCCCACTCCAGTTCTGTCTGTCTCCTCCCAGCAGGAGAGAGTGAAAATTTCTGTGCATAATGAGAATATCCAGAATTACACACGAGGGTTGAACCAAGCTCTAGCTGTTTAGACTAGGATGAGAGAAGCCAGGGAGGTCAGTTGAAAGGTTGTCACTCTCTTCCCAGTTCACACCGTGTAGTCTGGCCATGAATAGGATATCCAGGAAGGTGCTGCTGGAGCCAGGAAGAATGGACAATACCAGATCTTCTAGGCTACATAATGGCTCTTATTTCTGTTGTTTTCCTCTGGACTCTCTCCAAGTCTTTCCTAATGGGTGGCACACTGAATTGGACACAGTGCTCCAACTTATGCTGCACCTGTCCTGAGAAGAACAGGAAAATTACCTTCTTACATACGACACACCTATTCATACACACCATGTATCACATTGACTCATATTTACTTTGGCCATGTCTACACTAGGAGATTATTTCGAATGTAGTAATTTCAACATCTGGGCAGCTGATTTTACAAATTTGAACTTCCGTGTCCTCACTGCAGGCAAGAATCGAATATAGTCTGAGCCAGGCTCCATTAATGTGGATGTGCTACCTTGGACACAGAGCTCCAGTGGCCAATTAGTTCAAATTAACAGCACCGGAATGTCCTCACTGTTATTTTGGACTTAAAAGTTTGGGAATAGCATTATTCCTCCTGAAAAGCAGGACTACAGAGTTAGAATTCTACGGCCCCTTATTCTCGAATAACGAACTTGGTAGTGTGGACGCATTGCTTACAAATTTGACCTCGGGGGGGTGTTATTTCAGGCTAAGGTCCTAGTGTAGACCAGGCTTTTGTGATCTGTAATCCCCAGATCCTTTTCAGCTGTACAACTGCCTACCTAGTTATTCCCCATTTTGTAGTTTGTGCCTTTGATTTTTCCTTCCTAAGTGCAAAGAACTTAATTTGTCTTTATTGCCATCTGTCATACATAGGTCATGACAGAAGAAGGGATTAAGAATTTTTGAAATCATTTGGTGCAAATATGTTCCCTAGGTTTTATTTTCCCAAAATTATTGAGTGTTGTCATTTGGCTAGATAGTAAAGTTGGTCAGAGACCTCTGTTTTTTGTGGTTTTAAAAAAAATACTGAACCTCCTTTAGGGTGTGTCTAGACTACAGGGTTTTGTTGACAAAAGTGGACTTTTGTCAACAAAACTATACCTGCATCCACACTGCCGCTGAGTTCTGTCAACATAATGTTTTTGTCAACAGCTGTAAAACTCATTCTATGAGGAATAACGCCTTTTGTCGACAGTTCTGTCCTTTGTGTCTACACTGTCATGTCGACAAAGCATGCTGCTTTGTCGACAGAACTGGCTGTAGTCTAAACGCTCTTTGTCAACAGACGCTTTGTTGACAGTATCTGTTGACAAAATTTCTGTCGACAAAAGCCTGTAGTCTAGACGTACCACAAGTTTATTGAGTGTTTCATTATTCTGATGTGAAGCTGATTTCTTTCAGCATGCAAATTCTTGATTTTTCTGAGAGAGAACATTTTATTGCATTTACCTTAGTGCCTGGAATCACCAAAGTCTGACTTTTGAAAGATACTGATCTCATTCAATGTGGGTATCATGGTTTTTCTCCAAAAATCACCTGTCAGAAGAACTTCATACTGAGATATTTCAAAAGAAACATCTTAATACAGGCAGTCCCCGAGTTACGCGGATCCGACTTATGTCGGATCCGCACTTACGAATGGGGCTTTTCTCGCCCCGGAGCTCACGGGCGGCGGGTCGCCACCCGTGTCCTCCGAGGCGAGAAAAGCTTCTCCCGGTCTCCCTGGTCTGCTGGGGGGGGGGATCCAGCAAAGCTGCTGGACCCCCCCCAGCAGACCAGGGACACCCGAGCAAAGCCGCCGCCTGGGCGGCTTTGCTCGTTTGCCCGGAAGCAAAGCCGCCCAGGCGGCGGGACCCCCACCGCCTGGGCAACTTTGCTCCTGTCCCCCTGGTCTGCTGGGGGGGTCCAGAAAAGCTGCTGGACCCCCCCCCCAGCAGACCAAGGGGAAAGGAGCAAAGCCGCCCAGGCGGCGGCTTTGCTCGGGTGTCCCTGGTCTGCTGGGGGGGTCCAGCGGCTTTGCTGGACCCCCCCCAGCAGACCAGGGAGACAGGAGCAAAGCCTCACGGGCAGCGGGGTCCCTCTGCCTGTGCGGCTTTGCTTGGGTCTCCCTGGTCTGCTGGGGGGGAAGGGGGCGCAGCTAGTGCACACCCCGCCCCCCCCAGCAGACCAGGCTTTTGTTGCGGGACGGCTCGGGTAGAGCAGCTAGGGTGCTGCCGGGTTGGTCCTGTGGGAACCTACTGGGCAGCGCCCCAGCTGTTCTGTCCCAGGCTCCAGATTCAGCAGCTGTTGAAACTGATCAGGCTGATTCCAGGAAGCTGGGGGCAGAGCAACTCTGCCTCCGGCTTCCTGTAGTCAGCCCCTGGTCAGTTTCAGTGGCAGCAGCTGAATCTGGAGCCAGTTCCGACTTACATACAAATTCAACTTAAGAATAAACCTATAGTCCCTATCTTGTACGTAACCCGGGGACTGCCTGTACATAGCCAAGTCTCCGAATTGATATCCTTGTAAGATTTGTTCAGAATTAGGTTTGTTTAGGTTGGAAAAGAGAAGACTCAGAGGGGACATGGTAGCAGCTTTCAAGTACCCAAAAGGGTAATACAGGGAGGAAGAAAAATTATTCTCCTTAATCTCTGATGATAGGACAAGAAACAATGGGCTTAAATTGAGGCAAGGGAGGTTTAGGTGGGATATTAGGAAAAATGTCCTACCTGACAGGGTGGTTAAAAACTGGAATAAATTGCTTTGAGAGGTTGTGGAATCTCCATCATTGGAGATATTTAAGAGCAGATTATATAAACAACTGGTAGGGGTGATCTAGATGGTGGTTGGCCCTACCGTGAGGGCAGGGGACTGGACTTGATGACATCTCAAGGTCCCTGCCGGTTCTTATCCTATGATCTTCCTTAAGGCTTGGTTATAAAACATAATGGGAACTGTTCCAGCTTCAGGGCATCATTCCAGTGTCAGACCATTTATGACATGAGGAGAAAAGTCTTGTTTTCAGGAGCATCTCCTGAGGACAGTTTGCCATGCTAAAAAACAGCCATCCCCTACATACTCCTTCTCCCTCCAAATAGCAGTGCATGTGGAGTGCTTCACATAGTATTAGAGACTGAAGATGGTGCCATGACAGTTCTATAGGATGTCTATGGTGAACAATTCTTGATGTTTAGTTGAATGTTTATGGTCCTGTTCAGCCAGGGTCTTGGGCAAAAAGTGGTGACCCATCATGTTGTATAGATGCATTTCTAGTTTGGAGACAACTAGAGCAATGCTAGCCATGTAAGATACAATTCTTGAATTTATGCTTCACAAGCAATCCAGGCCTCCAGGCAAAGTAACTCATCCCACAGGGCAAATATATATATTTTATAAGGAGTGTCCTTCTAGCCAGTTTTTCATGTGCAGAAAGTGTTTGGAAGGAATAAAACCATAGCCTACTGAAACTGTCAATGACATTTCAAACAAGTGGACAGAGCCGCAGAAGAGACATACCAGACGTTTAAGAGATGGACAGGCCAGACACGGGTAACTAAAATAAGGCAGTCAATTGTTGTGGAGAATGGCAGCTATCCCGCTTGATAATATAACTTAGCTCGCGTACTACAAGCTGTTTCCACATTCTACAGCTATTCTTTCATGCCATTGAAAGAGTAAGCTGGAAGAGGTGGAGCGTGATTTCATGGGACGTGAAAAAAAATTCCCCTTGTACCATTCTTTTTTTTTCAACACACCATTGTCCTTTGATTTCTGATGGGCATTCATCTTCTTAAGGCATGTCTATGTTACAAAATTATGCTGATGTAATTTGCTCCCGCATACGGCCACTGCAGTTATTTCAGTGCTTGTGCATGGGCACACTGCGTTCCTTGTGTTGGCAGTGTGTGTCCTCGTGGGATGTGCTGATAGCAATGCAGAGTGCAGTGCACCCTGGGTAGGTAGCCCACGGTACAACTCATTACCACGCAGCACAGAGTATTTGGAGAATATTTTGCAGTGCCTGATGGGGTTGAAATGAATCCCGCAAGGGTGATTGGGAGCAAGGAGCCAACCTCCCATAATGCAGTGTTCTCCAACCCATATCAATTTCATCTGCAGCCCATAATATTTTGCACCTTCTTCTCAAAATCCGCACAAACCCGTGTGTCTCTCCTCACTCTCTGGCGCCTCTGACAGAAGCATGAAGCCTGCGCAGCTCCACACTACAGACAAGCCTTACAAGCACAGGACACCTGATCCCGCAGTGTTTGCTGAGTCCCAAGAACATGAGTATTCGTTGGAGGCTAGATTTCTGAGAGACCTAGAAAGGAACCATTGAAGGTTGTTGGTGGCATTCACAGGAAGTCAGTTCTGGGTCTGAGAAACAAGCACTGACCAGTGTGATCAAATTGTCATGTAGGTTTGAGATGACTAACAGCAGCTAGGGAACTTTAGAATACATAAGACCAAATTCCTGGATCTGTGTGCTGCAGTCACCCCAGTCCTTCAGCTCAGGGAAATCAAAAAGAGGATTGGCATTGACCAGTTGTGAAGCATGTGGCAATTGCTCATTGGGAACTTGTAATGCCAGATTGCTTCTGATCCATCAGGAATCAAGTTGGAGTCGAGAAATCTATTGTTATTCATATGTACAGGGCCATTATTTGCCTCTTGCTATGTAAGACTATGACTCTCAGGACATAGCGGATGGTTTTGCAGCAATGGGGGCTCCCAGATGGCAACGGGATGACAGATGGCACTCATGTCCCTATTTTTGTGCCAGACCATCTTGCTTCAGAGTACTTCAACAGAAAGAGCTACTCCTTTGTGGCATTCCAGGTGCTGGTGGATCACCAGGGATGCTTTGCCAATATCAGCATGGGCTAGTCAGAGAATGTGCACATCTTTCAGAACACAGGACTGTTCCAAAAGCTTCAGAGAATTTCTTTCCTCATCAGCAGATTACCTATTGTCTGCAAAGCCAATCGTGATTTTGGAAGTCCCATCCTATGCCTTGCTCCCAAGGTTCATGAATAGAGCCCTATGCAGATACAAAATTTGTGTCTACATCTATCAGTGACCAGTGTGATCTAATTGTCTTCAAACATGTCTTCAAACATCTTCAAACATGGTGGCTATGTCTAGACTGGCATGATTTTCCGCAAATGCTTTTAACGGAAAAGTTTTCCATTAAAAGCATTTGCGGAAAAGAGCGTCTAGATTGGCACGGACGCTTTTCGGCAAACGCACTTTTTGTGGAAAAGCGTCAGTGCCAATCTAGATGCGCTTTTGCGCAAAAAAGCCCCGATCACCATTTTCGTGATTGGGGCTTTTTTGAGCAAAACAAATCTGAGCTGTCGGGACTTTTGCCCGAACGGGAGCAGCATAGTATTTCCACAAGAAGCACTGATTTCAGACAGTAGGAAGTCAGTGTTCTTGCAGAAATTCAAGTGGCCAGTGTAGACACAGCCGGTCTGTGGATGTGGATATCTGCTGGTGTAAACCTGATATCTGCAGATTTGCAGGACACTACTCAAGAGGCTGTATACCAGTCACCCTTCAACTGTAGGCTCAGTAGGTGCAGAATAAGAGCTGAATGTTCCTTTGGTTATTTGTAGGGTCACCGGCACTATTTACTAGACTGGGCTCAGCGAGAAAAATATCCATGTGGTTATAGCTGCCTGCTATGCTCTACATAATATCTGTGAAGCAAAGAGGGAAACTTTCTGCCAGGGTGAAGGGCAGAGTTGGAGCTGAGTTTGTATCGCCAGATCCCAGCACTACCAGAAGAGCTGGATACAGCTCAGGGAGGCTTTGAAAGACCATTTTAATATTGAGCCGGTGTACAATGTGTTGCTGTGATGTCCTCTACCTAGCCTTGTTCTTTTGTGGCCTGATATGAATGTTGTGATCTCTCTGTATGTAGGAATCTAACATTGTCAATATACATATTCATATTTTCTGTGACTGTTACAGAATTCTGTTACATAGTGAAGTAACGGGAAATTTGGTAGGTGTCAGAGCTGCTCAGTGCAGACAGCACATGTTGTAAACTCATAGAGATGATTATTGTTCCAAACAACAAGCAAGCAAAAAGATTGTTGAAAACCTTCAGTTCTGTCCCCTTATTTTATTAGGAAGAGGAAATTCTCCATTTCAGGGACAGATTCCCCCTACCATGGCATTCACAGGTCAGTGCGTGTGAAGCTTTGATTGTCTTTAATGTACTCCAGATGGAGTGGAAAGGGAAGTGCAGTGGCTCCCGATGCCATGTGTAATATTGAAGGGGGTGTATAGGGAAGTCCCAGTATTGACTTGTCAATGAGCTGCCAAAGGAGGTGAACCTGGGATTGTTAAACCTGCAGATCCAATTGAGTCCGCGGCCTCTGCGTTGATGCCTGAGAAGCCTCATTATGTCCAGGTGCAACTCCCTCTCCTTTTCTTGCTGGGACTCCTGGGCGCTCTACTCTTTCCATCTCTAGGCCCTGATCTAATTCTCAGGAGCAGCACAGGCTTGTAGGATCTCCCAGACTTGACATCCCGAGTCTACTTCTTTCTCCTTCTTCTTTGGTTCAGGGATTTTGAGGGTGTGGAATGGCCGACCCTGAAGGCTGTGAAGGCAGCAGATAGAACCCATAAAGGTACCATTGCCAGCGTATTCATAGAGGAAATCAAAACTGAAGATTTTCAATTCCCTTCCCTTGGTTCCCTGAAGTTGTAAACGCTCCATTCTCACTTCCGCTTTGAGATTGAGAGAGTTTGGTGCCAATCACAGCTCCAGCTGTGACAAGTGTGGCCAGGGAGGATGGGGTTGTTCAGCCTATTTTAACAAGGTTATGAAATGCTAGCTGGTAGGTAGCATTCCAAAGGCCAAAGTCAGAGGTAAATGAAGCAAGTCTAAATTCAGCAGACATTTAAATGAATGTAGCTTACACATTTTTTTTCCAGGCCTCCTCAGTGCGTATGGTAAATGCACAAACACCCCTAAGATTTATTTATTTCAACTCCTTTCAACTCATGTGGCCAAATTCAAAAATCATGTATATGTTTGACTCTCTTGCATCCTTTCCCTCCAAGCTGGGTAAATCAATAGCTCCTACTCTAAATTAGCTTATCCCTTCTTTTGACTCCTCAGAGAAACAACTTAAAGATGCCTTTGGATATTGGTAGAATGGGTAGCCAGTTTAGTTCACACATCATTTATGAATTTAGCCTAGCATAATAACTCCATGCAACTGTGACGGGGCACGCGGGCCCCGCACTGGGAGCTCGCCGGGAGACGCCGAGCGGGGTGACGGGGCACTCGCGCCCCGCACGGAGAGCGCGCTGGGAGGCGCTGAGCAGCCACACGGGGGGGTGGAGAACACGGCCCAGCCCGCCGCGGGGGACTCCCGGAACGCGCCGGCAGCCGGCACGGGGAGCGTCGGGAGGCAGCGGGCGCCGCCCAGCAGGGCCCTAAAGGGAGGGGCCGGGGAGGCGCAGGAGGATGACGTCGCGGGGGAAGGGTGGCCAGGAGGCGTCGCGCAGGAAGTGACGCAGGAGACGGGGAAAGGAGCCGGCGGGGGATTTAAACTCGGGGGCTGGCACGGCACGGGGAGAACGGTGGACGGAGCAAGGGGAGGAGAAACGGAGGGAGAGGTGAGGCAGGAGAAGCCAAGGGAAGGGGGCCGGGAGGCCTGGTGGAGTAGGAAGCGGCCCAGGGCAGGGTCGTGGAGCCCGTGAGCGGGTGTGTTTTGGGGCACTCCCCCATCCGCTAGGGAGGGACCGCGGGTCCCTGCCTTTAGGGCCCTGGGCCGGGGTTCGGAGAGGGGGCGGGCCCGAACCCCCCTACTCCGCCGGCAGGCCGATCTAGCTCGGGTGTAAACGCGATCTTGCGGAATAAAAAGGGCCCCCGGCCTAGAGGGTGGCTACCCAGGCTGAGCCTTCGGTGGTCAGATCAGCCGTTAGTGGACTCTGAGGAATGAACCAGCTTACAGCAACACAAAGCTTAATATTGAGATGTTGTCAAGGTCTTCATAAGATCCGAAGGGAATCCTTGATGTAAGAGAAACCTCTTGATAAAACAGATTAAACTGCTAGGGCCCAGCCATCTATCCAAGCTATCTTTCATCAGCCAGGTTGGGCTAACTTCTGATATTGAAATGTCCTGCTGGGCTGGAAGGTTGGTCATCCCCAACCAAGACAGAGAGCTGGGACTACTTCCGAACCGATGCCAAATCATTTCAGCTCCGGAAGAACTCAGCTATAAGGCTGTTGGCAGCACCTAAGGAAACAAACCCTCAAAAGGAGCCAAAATCCCAGATCAATCCATCTTACCCTGTATAAAAGTTTTACACAGAGAGAGCTCATAAAGATAGTTGCCACTTTTAACAATGAAAGTGAGTGGTGCCCAGTGGTTGCTCTTTATCCCCTGGTAACAATTATTTATACCGGGCTTCAAAATGAGCAAAAGTGTTTTTCTTAAGTATAAAAAGTAGGGTTAAAGGATTGCAAATAAAAACAGATCAAAGTATTTTAAAATAAACAAAAGATGCCAGCTAGTTCTAATACACAAAGGGTATATCTACACTGCAGAGCTATTTCGGGATACCAGAAGTACCCCAAAATAGCTATTCCGTGTCTATTGAAGCAGCCCATTATTATGATATAGATTTCAAAATAACGGGCAGCTTATTCCGACGTCCCAGTAACCCTCGTTCTACAAGGGTTATTTTGAAACTTGGTGCTGTGTAGATGAACCTGCTGGAACAGTCCTGTTCACCTAACCCTGCTGCCTACAGGAGGACATGCCTTGGCTGGAGTGGCAATTGATGGCCTTTTGGAGGGTAAAGGGTGAGAAGAAAGGGGACCGGTTGATTTAGCTGGTTGTTTCCCTTTCTGCAAGTTAAGCAAGATATCCAGGAGTGCCAGCCCGGCTCAAGTAGTAAGGAATAACAGCCGCCTTGGTCCAGGGCCAGTGATATAAAAGGGCCCGTTACTCCGGCCACCACCGTTTCTCTGTAGTAGCGGTGGGAGCCCTTTAAATTGCTGCCATAGTGCTACATGGCATGCTCCAAGCAGCACTGAAGGCTGCCTGGGGGACGTGTGGCATTCTTCCAGCAGTGCAAAGGGCTGCCTAGTCCTTGACCCGCCCCTTCTGCCTGAGGCCCTGACCCTTCTTCCTGAGGCCCCGCCCCTTCTGGGTGTGTGGAATCGGGGCCTCCCTGCCTTGCTCAGGGGCCCGGCGATGTTGTTGGCCCTGCCACCGACAGGTCATTGAGGCTGACCTCCTGTATAGCACAGGCTAGGAAACTTCACCCAATTACTCCACATTGAGTCCAGTCATGGCTATGGCTGACTGAAAGGCAGCCGGTCTTGACTTATAGACACCAAGAGCTGGAGACTCCAGTGCTTCCCATGCCTGGAAACATCAGCCCTGTAGTTTGCCTTTGAATTTGGTTGGCTTGAATTTGTAAATCTTGGTGCTTGTTCTGCCTTTTGCTACTAAACTGAAGAGACCACTAGTACTCAGTATTTTCTCCTCTGATACCTAATACTCTGTAATCGAGTCACTTCTACTCTTTAAGATGCTCCTTGTAAGGCACGTGCGGACCATGCTTTTGTTATTATTTTCCCCAAATACTCCAGGGATGGAATTCTAGTCACATAAATGCTGATCATGAGTGAAATCCAGCCCCATGCTGTGAGCCAGCACATGGCTTATATGCCATTTAAGTCCTATTTATTTGGAGGGTTTAAGTGGATTTAAGTCCTTTGAGGGCTTAAGTTCTTTAAAGGATGTGAGCTGGCCCATCTGTATGGGGGTCAAAAGCACCCAAGGAGCATGTTTTAAGTAGAGCAGTCAAAAGTTTTTCAATGAGGCATTTTCCCTTTGAAAAATGTACGTATGAGGTATCCTGAACTGTTTGGGGGAATGGGCATGTGTTGACAGATGCTGTTTTTTTTTTAATTTTAGAAACAAAACTGAGAGGGGAAGATGGTTTGGAATTTAAGTAAAAAATGTGAATTCCCCCATCAAAATGACTGTCTCAAAATGGAGTGTAACTATTGTCAAAACTAATCTATTTTTAAATGAAACGTTTTAACTTGACCTGATCTTTTTTCCCCCAGTGAGTCAGCTTGAAAAAAGTTTTAAGATTTTGACTTTTTGTCTAGTTCAGGATGGGGAAATTTCCCACGTCTCGTACCTTTTTCCCAGGGGAGGAAAACTATTTGTCCCCCATCTCGAGGCTGAAGCTCACATGTGCAAGCATTTTGTCTCTTCTATCTGGTAGCATTATCAAACACTTTCTGTGGGGTTTTTTTTTTCAAACAATCATTTATCTAGGGTATATTTTAAGTAAAGCTAAAGACAGTTTCTCCCTAACATGTGTAAGGTTCATTTATGCTGATGAAATAATTTGTTTATGAAAATCTTTTTAAAATAAGAATTTTAATACATTTTGAGTAACACCGAGAAATGGATTTGCTTCTCATAGATGCTGAAAGAGGCCAAAAGGGGCCAACAGGCAGGTTCCTTGCCCAGTGAGTCAGGAGGGGCGTACTGTGGTTTCAGCTTTCAAATATTGCATGAATTAAGAATCTGGAAAGGAGTGTGTATGCAAGCCTCACCCTCACTCTCAGATGTTTTATAAGAACCATAATGCAAATCTGTTGTCTTAGATATGACGGAACATCTCTCAGGGGAAGATGAAATATAGACAAGACCACTCACAGAATGGGGAAAAGGGGAGCTGTCCTATCACTGCCCCGCCTGCCTAATGCCCCACCCCTTCCAGGGACCCGGAGCCAAGACCCCGCCCATTTCTCAGGGCCAGGTGAGGTCTGTCACCAACTCTGAATATAGAACAATAGATCCTGAAGATTAAATATAACAGTATTCTCTGAGTAATAGCTACCTACTTCAGTTCTCTATTTTGTAGTTCTAGTTCTGAGGTCAACATTTATCTGGAATTTAGTTTAACTTCTCCATGTTTTCAGGACTCTAATTTACCCACATCTGTAATCTCTGCCTACCTAGCTCTGCCTACCTATTTCTGATGGCCTAAGAACAATACCGTCCATTCCTGATTGACAGGATTGGGACACAGCCAGGCCCAATTGGCCTAAACTTCCAAAATATTGAGTGTGGCTAAATGCCCCCAAGTGCAGATGCTAATACAAACCTTTGCCAACCTATCCAGATACCTTGTGTCTGAAAAACAGAACAGAAATCCAAAAGGAAGTGTAGGCTCCCTTTACTATAGGAGCCTCTGACTTTTACTGGAAGGATCCTTGGTACTGCAGTCTAGCACTAGAGACTACAGTTCCCATGAGCCCTTGGGGAAAAGGAAGGGAAACTGTTGCACTCTTCCAGGGGAGAGTTGGGTGGCTCCAATTTGGAGAAAGAAGCCAAATTGCTTGTGTGGAGCCTTTTCCAGTCCAGGAGCTGCTGCTGGAAGCTAGAGCCTGCTGGGGCTTGGATCTAGCAGGCTGCTTCAGGGGCTGTTGGGATTGTCCCTTGAGGGGAGAGATTCTGGTTGTGCCTGTGACTAAGAAGGGCCTCGAAGGTACTGTGAGTAACTGTGGCTGTTTGAAAAAGTGCTTCCTGGGACAGAACACAGAAAACAGACTGTCTCTGGGTCCAAAGAAAGGCAGAGTGATCTGACTAGTGAACCAGAGCTGCTGGACTGCCTTGCCTAGACTGGCCGCTTAGCTTGGACTGAAACACACAACCTGTACAGTGCTGTCTCCATTCCAGCTGCAGACCTTCAAGCATGCCCATGCAAACAAGTGTCTGGGACTCTGAATCCAGAGGAGTGCACACTCTGGGGCAGGTTAAATGGTAGCAGTGTAAATGCCAGTTAGAAAAGTTGCCTTTATTTCTGTCTGCTGTGTTAATTGATTTATTCACTTCTAGTCTGTTAAATCCTGTTCTTTAAGTTGTTAAGTAAAGGTGTGTTCATTCTAATGTAATCAATTAGATGTATATTATTTATAATTGTTGTTTTGGAGTTAGATCCAGATGATTACGGGAATAAGTTTTTTCCTGGAGACTTCCAAGGCACACCATTAAGGCTACGTCTACACTGCGGAGCTATTTTGGGATACTGTAGGTATCCTAAAATAGCTATTCCATGTCTTAAGAGCAAACCTGTTATATTGAAATAAAACAGGCTCGCTATTCCAACGTCCCTTTAAACCTCATTGCACAAGAGTTAAGGGATGTTGCAAAATAAACTTTCGAAATCCTCTCAAAATAAGCTACGCAATTTGTGTAATGCAAATTGAGTACCGTATTTTAGCAAATATAACTCGCGGGTTATATTCATTTTTACAAACCCCGCACCCTCCCCGCGGGGTATACTCGGCTGTGGGGTATACAAAACTTTTTACTTGCCTGGGGGTGAGTGCAGCTGCGTGGGAACTGGGCAGTGAGTGTTTCCCCCGCCGGGAGGCTTGGCTTCCGAAAGCTACCAGGGGGGTGAGTGCTCCCCCGCCCAGATCAGGCTCACAGGCAGGCATCACGGGGCACAGTGCTGGGCAGGTCATGCAGCACATGCCTTGGAGAATGTCCCCCCGCACCTGCTCTGAGAGCCCCGCCCAGCTGAGCCTTTGCTGGGCTGGGGTTGAGAGCTACAAATACCTATGCCCCTGCAGAGAGCCAGGGCCGGATTGAACAGCCCATGGCTGAACAATGCGGGGAAACTTATGGGGGGCGGGGGTGGCGCAGCCCAGTAACTTTTTCCCGGTGTGGCTCTCCCAGAAGTGGGGGCGGGGGCAAAGTCTACCCGAGAGCCCGGCTCGCTCTCCAGGAACGCTCCAGAGCTGGGGCAGAGGCATCCCCAGCAGAGGTGCAATGCAAGAGGCTCCCAGACTGGACTGACAAAGGGAAAGAGCCCGGAGCCCTGTCCCGGGCAGTGGGTGGCCCGCACCGCAGATTGATGCAAACTGCCGTGCCCGTGTAATAGCCCCCCGTGCAACCTGCTTGCAATCTCCATTGCGCCCCCTTGCAAATCCCCCTTATAGCCCCCTTGCCTCACCTTGGAGCTGTTGCGGGCACGGGGCTCGGCGGCCAGCAGCAGCAGCGGGAGGCTGCAGGCGGCCACGGTGCACAGGAGCGGGGGCAGGCAGGAATACATCCGCACCCGAATAAACCCCGCCCTTCTCCCCCGTGTGCTATACTCATGTGCGGGATATACAGGGATTTCTAAACTCAAATGGCAAAAACCGCAGGGTATATTCAGGTGCGTGGTATATTCGCTAAAAGACGGTAGCTTATTTGGGGGTAAGGGTGCTGTGTAGACACACCCTCCATGTGTACAGGGCCCAGCCAGGAGGAGGCACCACCATTTTATTTTCCTTTAGAAGCAAAGGACTGCAGCAAAGGGATGGATAGGGGATCCCCAACTATCCCACTTCACCACTGGGATATTCTGGATCTTCTTTAATGTTAAAACCATCAGGTGCCCAGGCACACAGGTGAGTGTAGCCTGCTCCTGAGTAACCCAAGGAAAGAGGGGGCTACAGCAGCAATTTCCTTGCAATATTTCTCTTGTCCTGCCTTCCTCTGGAGGAAATATTGCCAGCAGTCCAAGCAGAATGAAGATGCTCAGAAGTGCACTAAAATTGTAAACAACACGTTCACAATTCTTTCTGAAACCAAAAGGGCTTGGTTTGAGTCAGCATGGCCAGTCACAGCACTGAAAATTAGCAAATGAAAGTTCATGAACTAGTGCCAACCAGGACCAGCAACAGCAGCATGCAAGCTATCTGCCAGACTCTATGGTATCAACATTAGCCTCCCACAAAGATGGGTATCTGACATTGCAGAGCATAAAGTGAGCTTCAGGGAGATATGTATAATATGCATAATTGTTTAACAAAAGGAAACAAAATAGGACAATTGGTAGACACTCCTCTGAAAACTAGAGCTGTGTTAAGAATTATGGCCCGCTATTCATTCTTTTCCTATAGAAATATGGACTATTCTATACATGTAACTCCATGTACAGTTAGGTGGAGCAGTTCTCTTTTACAATAACTTATTAGGAACACATCTCACACAGGACACGACATCTTAACACACAATATAAATAGTGTTCTGTGGCTATTGCTTCCATAGCTTGGTTTATTTGGGATTCAGTCACCCTGAATGGTTACAATTTGTGCTTTACAATTTAGGAATAGAGGAAGTCAAGAGCCTGCTGGGAATTTTCTTTCAAAATGTGTTTGCCACTGGAAAATGTGTTTTCCTCAATACCAGAATTTTTTGTGAGAAAATGTCAATTTTGTGATAAGTTGCTAATTTTTCTTTGGGAAACTCTAGAAGAAAGAATTTGATTTTCAGTTGGATGTGTTGGTTCAGTATTAGTATTAGTTTGTATCCCCCAGAGCTGCCATGGGGTTTCCTGGAAATCCCCTGACCACAGTTCATCATAGAATCATAGAATACTAGGACTGGAAGGGACCTCGAGAGGTCATTGAGTCCAGTCCCCTGCCCTCATGGCAGGACCAAATACTGTCTAGATCATCCCTGATAGATGTCACTCCACAACCTCCCTAGGCAATTTATTCCAGTGTTTAACCACCCTGAGAGGTAGGAAGTTTTTCCTAATGTCCAACCTAAACCTCCCTTGCTACAATTTAAGCCCATTGCTTCTTGTCCTATCATCAGAGGCCAAGGAGAACAATTTTTCTCCCTCCTCTTTGTAACACCCTTTTAGATACTTGAAAACTGCTACCATGTCCCCTCTGTCTTCTTTTTTCTAAACTAAAGCCTGATTCTTTCAGTTTTCCCTCATAGCTCATGTTTGCCAGAGCTCTAATAATTTTTGTAGCTCTTCTCCAGACCTTCTCCAATTTCTCCACATCTTTCTTGAAATGTGGTGCCCAGAACAGGACACAATACTCCAATTGAGGAGGCGTAGCCAGGGAAAATGAGGACTCGAGGCTCCCAAAACTACAACTATCACAACAGTGGCTCAGGCAGAGGCTATTTAATGTGGAACTGACCCAAGACGAAATATGTTGATTCTATTTGTCAAACCAAAATGAAATGGTTTTATTGAAGAATGTTAAAAGTTTTACTTTCAATCAAAAATGTTGAAACAAAGCGCTTCCTGAATCAGATTTTTTTTTAAATAATTGTTTGAAAATTTTCAGTATTTTGATATTTTGTCCAAATTTGGGACAGGAACAAATGTTGAAATATCATAAATTCCCACTTATTGGAAACTCTGAATTTGGAATAGTTTGTCAATTCTGACCTTTAAAATTACACTTCTAAATTTCTTCATTGATGTTCAATTGTCTTTTACATTTGACTATCTGTTTTGCATGTGAAAATATAGTTGATGCATATGCAATTTGATGAGAAGACACTTTTGTGTATGTAGTCATGTGAATATGCAATTTAAAGGCCACTTAAAAGTTTGACCAACAGGGCTAAAATACACGTATGGGGTCTGATCCCATTTTAGACCAGTATTTTACACCACATTAACACTAGTAATATTAGTGGAGTAACTCCAGATTTACATCGGGCAGAGAGACTTGAATGGGGCCTGTATATTTTTCCTTGCATAAACATAAATTACATTTTCGTCATTCTCACTAGAATGACCTCACATTCAGACTTGATATTACTGTTTGCATTCAGACTAAATTTGGGGCTTGTCTCCACTACATCGGAGATTGTCACTACAGTGATAGATCCACTGGCTGTTCATTTATCGCGTCTGCTTTGATGTGACAAATCAGTCTCCGAGCGCTCTCCCATCAAGTCCAGTACTTTATCAGGGTGAAAAGAGTAGCCAGAGTTGACAGGAAAGCAGCCCTGATTGACCTTACTATGTGAAATATGCTGCAGTGAATATGTCGAATTCAGCTGTGCTATTTGCGTAGCTAAAGTCACGTAGATTAGATTGACGGTGGAGTGTAGTGTAGACAAGAAATCAGGCTTTAATATTTTTCTGATAAATAGCTACACTCAGTTTCACAGAATAAGTGGCATTCCCTTCTGTTTATCAAGTACAGTGAGAGGGTAAGAGAAGAAAAAACTTTTTGTAGTGTAATAGCTAATGTTTAGATTAGATTGACAGTGGGGTTTATTGTAGACAAGGCATTAGGAACCTCACAACTAACCCTCCTCCTAAGAAATCCTTTTGTGTCTTCCCTCTCTTATTTTATAAAACCTAGAGTTTGCATCTTGAATTCAGCATTTGAAATGGTCATCCAAATAAGTGGAAGAAATTACACTACTTCTGCAAGCCAGAGCTTGAATAGAAGGGTGACTGTGTAACTTCTGAGGTAGCATGAGAAGAAAAGATTACAAGGCATTCAGAATGAGAATTTTCAGCAAGCAAACTCTGCTGTAAACATGTAGCAGTGGAATCGGCCATGTGCCAGTGACAGCTGACAACTAGCAAAGGTGT
Organism: Pelodiscus sinensis; assembly: GCF_052426305.1. NCBI lineage: Eukaryota > Metazoa > Chordata > Testudines > Trionychidae > Pelodiscus > Pelodiscus sinensis. The sequence goes on from NC_143054.1 coordinate 194,405,029, forward strand.
GTGGCACAAAAGGTGCATGCTCAGTTTGCGGCTTTGATTGAGGCCCACGAGAGAGATACCCGGTTGATTGGTGTCATGCTAATGGTAACGAATGGCCAGCAGTGCCTAGTTCTCAGCACATGATCACGGAGGCCTGTTAAGGCACTTACGGTTACAGTTTCTTTTAGCACAAGGGTAAAATAATATTTTCCCATGTTTTCTATGGCAAGTCCAATCTATTTTTATCTCTTTTTCTGGCATGGGTGAAAGAAGACGGCCACCTGCTTTTTGCAGGTTGTTTCCAGCAATGTGCAAGCCAGATTGAAAACCAGCCTTTTTTCTGCCTTCTGGAAAATGAGTTTGTCGTTTTAGCAGGGAGGATCGAAGATGCACGGGGGCCAGCACGGGCTTTAAAACCCGTTGCTGCTGGAAGCACCAGTTCTGGTGACCCATTCTGCGCCAGCAGATCTCTGGGACTGGGTAAGCAATGTGCTGCCTGATATTCCTATTACCTACAGAAAGTGCCAGGGAAGAGATTGCTGGCTTTTTGGTACATACCTGGTGTGATGTAGTGGGGGAGCTGTTACAGTCACTGCTGGTGTGTGTGTGTGTGTGTGTGTGTGTGTGCGCGTGTGCGCGCACCTGAGTTTCCCTCTCCCCTCCCAGCTTTCTCTGCATGAGGAGTGAGAGGCCAGGCATGACTCACTGTGGAAGTATGTGAGTGTCTCAGTTCCTGGGGACCAAGTGACAAGAGATACACCTTGGCTACGTCTAGACTGGCATGATTTTCCGGAAAAGTTTTCCGTTAAAAGCATTTTTGGAAAAGAGCATCTAGATTGGCACGGGCGCTTTTCCGCAAAAGCACTTTTTGTGGAAAAGTGTGTGTGGCCAATCTAGATGCGCTTTTGTGCAAAAAAGCCCCAATCACCATTTTCACAATCGGGGCTTTTTTGCGCAAAACAAATCTCAGCTGTCTACACTGGCCCTTTTGCCCAAAAGTTTTGCGCAAAAGGGACTTTTGCCCGAACGGGAGCACTATAGTATTTCCGCAAGAAGCACTGATTTCTTACAGTAGGAAGTCAGTGCTTTTGTGGAAATTCAAGCAGCCAGTGTAGACAGCTGGCAAGTTTTTCCGGAACAGCGGCTGATTTTCCAGAAAAACTGGCCAGTCTAGACACAGCCCAAGGGTCTGGGAGCTGGACAATGCAGGAGGCGGCGCTGCCTGTGCGGCTGAGGAATGAATTGCTGGGAAGGTGAGTTAGTCTCCACTGGGCTATGATGTGTGAGGATGTTTTAGACCAAGAGGAATAAGGCTGTCTGCTCTCCAAGCTTATGCTAACATCACTCCTATGTTACACTGTGTCACTGAGAACCAATAAAAACTTCTATTCTGCTGGCTGGCTGGCTGAGAGTCACATCTGGCTGCGGATGGGGGTACAGGGTCGGGGCCTCCCTGACATGCCATCACACCTGGCTCTAGCTAGCAGGGAAGAAGGGAACTGTTGTGTTAAATGTGTAGCAGAGGAAGAGGGCAGCGGGTTTTCGTGACATTTTAATAAAAACAAAAAAGAAAGGGGACCGCAACGAGGCTTAGGCCAGGAGATCTTTGCTGAGGACAGCCTGCCACAACAAAGTTAGCTACTCCCTGCCTGATCCGTTCAGATCCAGCACGGCTTGGTTCCAAACCAATGACAGGGTTCTACAGTTTCCTGCTACTCAAAATATCGGCGCAATACATCTCATTGATTTCAGTGGCCTTTAGTGTTCCCTTCACGCTATGGCCCAGTTTCTGACACCCTTCCTCCCACTGAGCAGTACCTTACTGCAGAAATAGTCCCACTGCGATCAGTTGCGCTACTCACTAAGTAAAACACGCCCAGCTGGAAATAAATAATGGACTTGTTACTGGCAGAGTTGGTACCACTGCACTGAGTGCGCACACGTCAGAGACTCTGTTATGTTCATGGCATGCAACCAGGGAAGTTAGATGAACATCAAATACTCCTGTGGGAAGGTTTCAGCATAATATTTCTCTAGTCATGTCGAATTCAGAAGAACATGCACGGACAGAAAAACCGAGGGAGACAAAGCAGGTTGCTCCCTAAAAAACAGGAGCACAACTCTTCCCCACCTTATGCTAGGCTGGCTGGCTGACTGTAGTCTGCTGCTTTGCCCAGGTTGCATGCTTCCTTTGAGAGCGCTCTTGGTTGCAAGCAGCACAGACCATCACCGACATGGCCCCACTGAGAAGGAGAAAGACACTCCCCACATTTCACTCACACACCAGAACCTAGTCCAGGCTAGCAGATTTTGTGTGCTCCAGTCCTGCCGTAGGGACAGGCTCCCCAGTGCTGGGCAGGGGGGAAATTGAGCCTCACGAGCCAAATTCAGGCTAGCCAAAGGCCGCATCCAGCCCATTGGCCTGAGCTTCCCCACCCCTGATCAATGAGTAGCATAGACTAGAATACAGTACAGGAGCCATTACCAGATGTAGAAAGAATCAAATAGTCATGAAATAGTCGATAACTCAGTAACCCCCCTGTCCTATGACTACAGAGCCACGTTGCCTTGAATGATCCTTAAAATATGTGCTAGCTACCTATGCTGAATTATTAGTTCCACCTTCTATTTAGCTACGACACATGGAGTACTCCCCCCAGAACTGAAGAAGAACTCTGCGTAGCTCGAAAACTTGTCTCTCTCCCCAGCAGAATAAGATCATGACCTCACCTACCGCATCTCATTAATATCATTTCTAAGACCGAAGCTTTGGGGATGTGAACAGTTCACTATACTCCTGTCTGTTGTTCTGTGTGTGCGCGCACGTGCGCCATATTGCCGTTATTATCTATTGGGTGCTCTGGGAGCAGGGAAAAGCAGAATACCTCAGCTGGAGTACTGTGTCCAGTTCTGGGCGCCACATTTCAAGAAAGATGTGGAGAAATTGGAAAGGGTACAGAGAAGAGCGACAAGAATGATTAAAGGTTTAGAGAACATGACCTATGAAGCCAGGCTTCATGAACTGGGCTTGTTTAGTTTGGAAAAAAGAAGATTAAGGGGGGACATGATAGCGGTTTTCAAATATCTAAAAGGGTGTCACAAGGAGGAAGGAGAAAATTTGTTCCTCTTGGTTTCTGAGGACGGGACAAGGAGTAATGGGCTTAAAGTGCAGCAGGGGAGGTTTAGATTGGACATTAGGAAAAAATTCCTAACTGTCAGGGTGGTCAAATATTGGAATAAATTGCCAAGGGAGGTGGTGGAATCTCCCTCTCTGGAGATATTTAAGAACAGGTTAGATAGACATCTGTCAGGGATGGTGTAGGTGGAGCTTGATCCTGCCTTGAGGGCGGGGGGCTGGACTCGATGGCCTCTTGAGGTCCCTTCCAGTCCTATGATTCTATGATTCTATGATTACCGGGAACAGTTCAGTCTTGGAGGTGGTGTGATTGTCATTGGAATAGAAATGAGACCTGTTTCCTGAAGTTGGTCAAAATGAGGCCAGAGATGGGTCAGTCATAATGGTGCTGTTAAAGCCAGCCTGCAGGGGTGTGGTGGTACAGGAGCACGTAGATTGAGCTGGTCTTTAATAACAGCTTTGGCAGGGGCCCCTCTCAATCCATTCACTGTTTGGCTTCTGTGCAAGGGAGGAAATTCAGCGGCCAAGGACTTAGAGATGAATAGAGATGGGCGCTGCATGTGAGCAAAGAGGGGAATGGAGTTTATTGCAGTCATCAGCAATGCTACAAGGCAGGGGTGTGATACAATTACGCAGGGTAGAACAGCTAACTAGTAGCTTAGCATGGGCGGTGGTCGCATGGCATAGCTGTGCCAAGTGTGTACTTTTTGTGTTTGACACAGTTTAGCTGTGCCATTGCTCCTACTTCCTGTGCTACTGAAGCTGCACTGCTCTTTATACCCTTGATCACTCTTCTGAGTGCATGAGAGCGGAGGAATTACATCTCAACCTCAGCATAGCCGTAGCCAGAGAAAGCCTGGATCTCACAAGGCCCAATAGCAATAGCGGGAACGAGCGAGTACAGGTCCTTGCTCTCGTGCTGGAAACAGGCCCATAGTAGAGCTACATGGATGCCTCAAACTTTCCCGCAAATGTTCATTGCAATAAAACAAAACAAAAAGCGACCTCCCCACACCGCACCCTAATTTGCTTTGCTATATTTGTGTGCTCGGTGTGTCCCCTTTCTGCAAAGCTAGCAAATGAGTTTACCATCTGGTGTATTTATGGAAAGAACAGTTTTTAAGGGAGTATTAGGAGCAGCAAAAACAATTGAAAAGTGGATTTTCCATAGTATGGAAAAGTCCAGTATTTCGTCATTTGTTTTTGTCCCAAATCAAGGCAAAAAGTCAAAATATCCAAACTTTCAGTGAAATGAAACGTTCCAAAACTGGTTGATACAGCAACAGCGAGTGTCTGCTGTGTATTGTAGAAGATATTGTCCAGCCAGGGATTAGGGCCCATTGGACAATTTGGGGATATGATGCACCAAGAACTACAACTCCCATGAGGCCTCATGACAGCCCAAGAGGATGCAGATATTAATGTCTATCTGAGGTAAAATATTTCATTTCACACTTTTCAAAAGAAAATTCCATCTAAAATCAATATTTTCCCATTCCCCCTCCTCCCAACATCTGGTTTTGAGATAATCCCAGATTCTGACAGGAAAATGTCTGGATTTTTTTCAACCAGCTCTAACAGAAAATGATTTTGAACTCAAATGGGAGCAATTAGACAAGAAACCTGAATCTAAGAGTTGCACTCACCCAACCAAGGAACTGGAACAATATCATCTGATCTTGTGTCCAAGCAAAACTAAGCAACCCAGCTCAAAGTTTGAATTTCAGACTTCTGGATCCAAAAGGAACTGGTTCAACTGTTTGAGCTGAAGAATCAACTCCTTAAACTCAAAGACAGTAGCGGACTCATACATCTTTCTCTGTGGTCTAGCCACTACAGGCAGATAAGGCACCAGACACGGGTTACGTTTGTACTGCTAGTCTGGTTTGGGAAATGCAAAAAAATTTGCCTCTACTTCAAATGCAAAAAAATTTGCCTCTACTTCACACCTATGTTGATAGGAATACCCTTTGAATGCAAAGTTAGCTGACATTAATTAAAGCTATCTATAAAGGGATGTAGATTTCTCTTAAATCTAAAATACCCTGGAAGATGCTCTATTTGTCTTAGCGATAATTGTATATCATATCCCTCTTGCTCATCTCTTTTCTAAATGGATCAGTCCTGTTCTTTAATTGCTCCTCATATAGAAAGCACTGTGTTGTGTTTTATTTGAATTAATCCAGTTGCTAATAATCAATTTTGATGAAATGTGTATTGGTTTGATTATTTGGAAGCAAGGGCCGATAAGCCCCTGTGGCTTTGAATAGAGATGAATCCACATTTTATGGGAAATACTGACAGTTCAACCTATGGTTTTGTCCCAAACTGGAATGAATAGATCAATTTTCTTCAGAATAGAAATTTTAAAAATGAATTTAAAAATGACAAGATGTGGTTTCAAATTTTTCAATTGAAATTAAATATTCTGACATTCCCCAAATTGAAATATTTTTGAAAACTCTTCACTTTTAAGTGGAATCCACCTCTAAATAAATAGTTTCTGTTGGTACATTGCCTTGTTGGAGTTTAGGGGTTGGAAACCCTCATTCTTTCCTTTGGGTGGGGATCCTTGGCCAGACTACATCTCCCATAATGCATCCAGTGATGTGATTCCCATGATGCACCATGGCATTCTGTCAGTGAAATCATCTCACTGACTTGTAAGATATATAGTCCTTTTGGGAACCTAACCTTTAAGAGAGACATCTTAAACCCAGTCATCTGAAGAAGTGGGTTATGCCCACAAAAGCTAATGATACCATCTACATGTTGGCTACGTCTAGACTGGCATGATTTTCCGCAAATGCTTTTAACGGAAAAGTTTTTCCGTTAAAAGCATTTGTGGAAAAGAGTGTCTAGATTGGCATGGAAGTTTTTGCGCAAAATCACTTTTTGCAGAAAAGTGTCCGTGCCAATCTAGACGCAGTTTTGCGCAAGAAAGCCCCGATCGCCATTTTCAACATCAGGGCTTTTTTGCACAAAATTGTTCTTAGTTGTCTACACTGGCCCTCTTGAGCAAAAGCATTTGCACAAGAGGGCTTTTTCCCAAACAGGAGAGTCATTGTATTTGCGGAAGAACATTGACAATCTTACATTAGATCGTCAGTGTTCTTGTGCAAATTCAAGCAGCCAGTGTAGACAGCTGGCAAGTTTTTCCGCAAAAGCGGCTGCTTTTCCGGAAAAACTGGCCAGTTTAGAAGCAGCCGTTTTGTTAATCTTTAAGGTGCTACTTGACTATTTGTTGTTTTTTAAGTTTTTCTTTGAGAGAATTAGTGACAGGGACTACAATTCCTATAGGACAATGTATCACAGTAGAAAAATGTATTTTAATGGGTTTTTTTAACTGATTTGAAACAAATACTTTTGGGGGGAACTTAACACACGTAAAGTATGCAATTCTGGTTAAACTGATTTGGTATAAACTATTTCATTATAATTTTTCAATGGAAAAATCAAACATTTTCAGAAAACAACCTTTTTGGAAGGGAAAAAAAATATTGATTATTGTTTTCCCTGTAGCAAGAGTCGACTCTAACAGAAGGGGTGTGTGTGTGTGTGTGTGTGTGTGTGTGTGTGTGTGTGTGAGAGAGAGAGAGAGAGAGAGAGAGAGAGAGAGCTTACGTCTATACTGTAGCCTTCTTGTGGAAAAGCATATGCAAACCCCCCTCTGTTCTAAAATCTGATTTGTCTATTTTATATGTGTTCACTTTTTTTTTTTATAGTATCCCTTTGGTATATATGGTCATGCCAATTTTCTTCCACAATTTGATCTGAGGAAGTGGGTCTGGCCCACAAAAGCTCATCACCTAATAAACCATCTTGTTAGTCTTTAAAGTGCTGCATAGTCCTGTCTTAAAACCTGAAGGGGCCTTGAGAGGTCATCAAGTCTAGTCCCCTGCCCTCATGTCAGGACCAACCACCATCTATATCATCCCTGATAGATGTCTGTCCATCCTGCTCTTAAGTATCTCCAGTGTTGGAGATTTCACAACCTCTCTATGTAATTTATTCCAGTGTTTAACCACCTTGACAGAAAGTTTTTCCTAATGTCCAACCTAAACCTCCCTTGCTGCAATTTAAGCCCATTGCTTCTAATCCCATCATCAGAGGTCAAAGAGAACAATTTTTCTCCCTCCTCCTTGTAACACCCTTTTAGGTATTTGAAAACTGCTATCATGGCCCCTCTCCATATTCTCTTTTCCTAACTAAACAAAAAAAATTTTTCAATCTTCCCTCATATGTAATGTTTTCTAGACCTTAAATCTTTTTTTTTTTTTTGCTCTTCTCCAGACCCTCTCCAATTTCTCCACATCTTTCTTGAAATGAGGTGCCTAGAAGTGGACACAATACTCCAACGGAGGCCTAATCAGCCCAGAGTAGAGAGGAAGAATCACTTCTCATGTCTTGCTCACAACACTCTTGTTAATGCATCCCAGAATCAGGTTTGCTTTTTTTACAACAGTGTCACAGCTGTTGACTCATGTTTAGCTTGTGTTCCACTATGACCCCTAAATCCCTTTCAGCATTACTCCTTCCTAGATAGTCATTTACCATCCTGTATGTATGAAACTGATTGTTCCTTTCTAAGTGGAGAACTTTGCATTTGTCCTTATTAAACTTCATAGGCTGTAAAATCCAGAAAGTTTTTTTTTTCTCAAACCTGGGTATCCACTGTAGTGGGTTCTCCTGATGGGATACATCTGTGCATTCTACCACAGTGGAGGCAGCTTGGGCAATTTCCTTCCTTCCTTCTTTTGAGTTCAGTATCCTGCTTTTAGACTCTTAGATCACTAGACATGGGGGCTGTGTCTACACTGGGCCACTTATTCCGGAAAATCAGCCGCTTTTCCGGAATAAGCTGCGAGCTGTCTACACTGGCCCTTGAATTTCCGGAAAAGCAACGACGCTCTACTGTACAAAATCAGCCGCTATTCCGGAAAAGCTACGCTGCTCCCGTTCGGGCATAAGTCCTTATTCCGGAACACTGTTCCGGAAAAGGGCCAGTGTAGACAGCCCAGTAGTCTTTTCCGGAAAAAAGCCCCAATCGCGAAAATGACAATCGGGGCTCTTTTCCGGAAAAGCACGTCTACATTGGCCACAGATGCTTTTCCGGAAAAAGGGCTTTTCCGGAAAAGCAGCCTGCCAATGTAGACGCTCTTTTTCCGGAAATACCTATAACGAAAACTATTCTGTTTTAAGCATTTCCGGAAATTCATGCCAGTGTAGACACAGCCGGGGTCTGTTCCAATGCCCAGTGAAGTCAGTGAAAAGACTCCCATTGACTTCAATGGACTTTCAGTTGGGCCCTCTGTTTCCAGTTTGCTTTGCTGTATCTGTTAGTCGCTCACTGCTTTCCACAACAGACAGCTTAAGAGTGTGAGCATTTCCTCTCTAACTGGTGGTACTGAACCTGCATTTCTTTTGGCTCCCTGTGACAGAATGCATCCTGGATCCACACTCCGCACACTACTACAGGAGTCTTTGTACAGCATGGGCCTTGTGAAGTCTTGTTTGAAAACAAATAACTCACTGGTCAGTAATACCATGATGAATTATCTGTAGCCACCTGTGACAGACCTAAGCCAGCAGTGTACCACACGCTGGCGGAAGGCAGGTATACAGGGCACTGAATAAGTTGTTTTCTCTTCCCAGAGTAAACTACTAGAGCCTGCTGCAATAAAATGAAGTCAGGAAAACACCTGGGGCTAATTAACTAGATTGCTCCCTCAGGCAAGTCACTCAACACCTGTAGCCAATTACAGCCAGTGGAGTTGCTTTAAAAAGCCTCCCCTAGCTTAGTCAAGGGGGAAGACAAAGAGTGATGGACTAGAAGATGAAAGGGAGGAACAAGAAGCAGTTGTGTGTGAGCTGAGAGTTGGTTAACAGGTGAGAGACAGACAGACAGATAGATTTTGGAGGTTTTTTTTGGAGAAGTGGCCTAGGGGAAAAAGCTGCCAAATTGAACAACCTTGACTGCTGTTACTTCTTAAGGGTCCCTGGGCCAGAACCTGGAGTAGTGGGTGGTCCTGGGTTCCCCCTAAACTTCCCATACACACACACCTACCATCAGAGAGCCTGTCCCAAGAAGTGAGACCAGGACTATCAAGGGATTTTCACCCCCAAACCATGGACTAGCCTGTGATGAGTGACTCACTAAGCTATAGACCCTGACTCCTGTAAACAGAAAAGGGGTATGTATAGGGCCACAGCGAGTCTCTGAGGCTAATATCCGCCAGTAGCGTGAGGTCCACGGGGCACTGCCAGAACTTTGCCATACCACCTTACAAAGTTATTAATTCCTTCTGAATGATTTTGGCAGCATAAGTTCAAACCCATGTAGCCCTAAGCTGGACTAGTCAAGTAGTTCTTACAGAAAGGAATGTGTATTTCCCTCAAGTTATGCACGGGTTAAATAGTCTAGTAACACCTTAAAGACTAACAAAACATGTAGATGGTATCATGAGCTTTCATGGGCAAAACCCACTTCTTCAGATGACCAGAGTATAGGTGCTACTAGACCATTCGTTGTTGTTCAAATTTTTCCTGCTAGACTAGTTTGGCTACCCCTCAGAAGCTATCTATATATTGTTAGTCTCTAAAATGCCACAGGGCTATTCATTGTTTTTAAAGTTACAGACTAACAGGGCTTAAATATAAGGTTTAACAAATTGTTCACCATAAGCAGTTAACACATTTCAAGAGACAATTGAAGGTAAAGTGGTCCATTAAGACCCCTCTCTCTCATGGGGGAGGGGAGAAGGACAAGGAAAAAAGTTGGGGAGGGGAATTAGCTATTACCTTACCCACCTTGTGGCTTGGCTATCCTGGGACCAACATGGCTACAACAATGCTGTATCCAATATATTAGCTTGAACTCACCATTAACTGGAGCGGATACACCATTGCTACTCAATTCACTCCCAACTAACTGACTACCAGAACACTGAGCAAAAGTTTTGGACATGAGGTGAGTGCTCAGACGGGCATTTTGTCAAAAAATATGGCGAGTAAGTTCATTGTAAAATGAAGCCGTGGCATGCCTCACGATCTCAGATGGAAAGATAACTGGGTTTACATGTCACTTGAAAGACGAGACATCCAATAGCACGGTTCTCCTTTACCTCAGCATAGGTGCTGGTTTAACAATGACGTGAAAGGAAGCACGACACCTACTTAATCATCACCTCCACTTCCTCTGCTGCCTTGGCTTTTTACTTAGGGATATCCCTCCCAATTCCTGCCCATGACCAACCTTGTTGACATCCCAGCTGATGATGCTACTGAGTGTAAACTCTCTGCAATGAGTAAATATTCACTTTGTCATGGACTGGCTGGCTCTTTGAGACAAGCTGGAATAAGATTTGCCCATGACTTAGCAGCTATTTCTCTGCCTCACTCATGAGCTGGCAACATAAAAGCTAATTAGTGACTGCAGCTTGGGGATAATGGGACTTAATTACAAAGACTGTCTTGAGCTGTGGTTAGAGATGCAGGGAAAGCACTACTTAGACAGAGCTGGGAACTCAGTAAAGAGGAAGGAAGTCCTTGGAGGGGCAAACCAAAGGAGCTCCCCTCTGGCAAGAAACTGAGGAAAACAGGATGAGGATAAGTGAATAGAAAAGAAGCCAAGGGGGAATAAAAGTTTTAGTTATTATAAGAGACATAGGTGCCAACTTCCCCTCTAGCCCGGGGGGTGCCTGACCCCTCTGCCATCAAAGGTGCTATCCCCACTTAACACCTTCATCCAACCTCCTGCCCTCACCTCACTTTTTCCTTCTCCACCCCCATCTCTTTCCCATTGTTCTATGCCCCCTCTCCTTAGTGTGACCAGTCCCCACTTTCCCCCACAGCCTCCTGCATCCCACAAAACAGCTGTTTGTGATGGGCAGGAAGCTCTGGGAGGGAAGAGGAGCAATTAATTAACGGGGCTGCCAGTGGGTGAGTGACACTGGGGGCAGATGGTGAGGTGAGCTGGTTGCCAGGGAGGGATGAGCACCTGCTAATTTTTGTCTATGGTTGCTCCAGTCTTGAGCCCCTATGGATTGGCACCTATCGTAAGAGAAGATCTCTAGGAGAGAGAGCTTATGGAAAGCTGTTAGAATCCCTGGGGAAGGGAGAAAGTGAAAGGATGCCTGCTGGAGAAGAAACAGGTCTGGTGGAAGGAGCCAAGTAACAGAGCATTTTGGTAGATCCTGAGAGAGTCAGAAGGGTTAATAGTCCAGGTATCTGAGCTTGATGTCAAGTTGGCGCTCTTATTACCAAGGAGGGTGGTTGCACGTCAACTTGGGTGGAGGGCTGATCTATGGAAGATCTAGATCCAAGGGCAGATGGCCAGCAAGGTGGCATTAGAGCTAAGGATGCTGTGACATGCACCGATGCCAGGGGGCACAAGGGCTACGTCTAGACTGGCATGATTTTCCGGAAATGCTTTTAACGGAAAAGTTTTCTGTTAAAAGCATTTTCGGAACAGAGCGTCTAGATTGGCACGGATGCTTTTCCACAAACACACTTTTTGTGGAAAAGCGTCTGCGGCCAATCTAGACACGCTTTTGCGCAAAAAAGTCCCGATCGCCATTTTCACGATTGGGGCTTTTTTGCGCAAAACAAATCTCAGCTGTCTACACTGGCCCTTTTGCGCAAAAGGGACTTTTGCCTGAACAGGAGCAGCATAGTATTTCCGCAAAAAGCACTGATTTCTTACAGTAGACAGCTGGCAAGTTTTTTCAGAAAAGCGGCTGATTTTTCCGGAAAAACTGGCCAGTCTAGACACAGCCAAGAAGTATTACTAAGAACTGCAACTCAGGTACAGGTTGAACCTCTGTAGTCTGGCACCTTTGGGACCTGACTGGTGCTGAACCAGAGAATTCACTGAACCACGGGAGGTCAGTATTGTCTAGCAACGTTACCAACAAGTCCACTGCTTCCTGGGCTCTTAGAAGACATTTGGGGGTAAACTGGGGCTAAATAACAGCACAGAACACTGAGAGCCAGGACTGGTGGCTGTAAACAAACTTTATGGGACCATGAAAAACTTGGCCACACCCTTGAGTGGACATCCAGCTACTAAAATCATGCAGGACCTCGTATGTTGCTGGACGAGAGAATCCCGAATGGTTCACTTGTATAATATACAATATGGATGAGCTTTCATTCTTAAGGAACTAGGGGCATGTCTGCTCTACAAAGATGATCCAATCTGCTGCAGTCGATCTTCCAGGGTTTGAATTAGCAGGTCTAGTGAAGACCCATTAAGTCAAACTGAGAGGGTGCTCCTATTGGAGTTAGGACAGGAAAAGTGTGTGTGTGGGAGGGGGTGGGTAATGACAGGAGGAGGGGGCAGGATGAATGGAGGGCCCTGGGGAGGATCCGGAGCACAGGAGGGATCTGGTGCTCTGTGAAGGGGAGAGGAGAGGTCCAGTGCCCTAGGGAGGGGGCACAGGGAGGGGACCCAGTGCCTTGAAGAGGGAAGGGCAGGAAGGATGGGGGATCCACCTCCCCCTACTTCTCCCTACCTTCCCTTGCTACTCAGCAGGCATCTGGGGCAGACAGCCTGTGAGGTGCACCCATGGGGTGGAGAGGACCCCAACGAGATCTGCCCTCCCCTCTCAATGCATCTCCCCTCTTGCTGGTACTGCGTGCTGCTGCTCCAGCTTCTGACCCCAGCCCAAACTTGCCCCTATGAGGCACCCCCCCATGGAGTTAGTACTGGAGCCAGAAATCAGGACAGCAGCACAGGAGGAGGATGGAGCCAAGCAGATGGACACCAAGCCAGGGTTGGGAGTCCCACTGTGTGGATTTGGGGGGCTCCAGCACTGATTTGGGTGGCGCTGGATACAGAGTGGGCCACTCCCTTTCAGGTGTTTCTCTCCCTACGGAGAGGATGGGTGAACAAAAACAAGAGATGAGTCTTGTTGCTTAATGTACTACTAGGTGCCTACTATCCACTACAGTAATGAGCGTGATACAAGAACCTATATAGAACAGAGCAGAATAGACAGTACAGTAATACCAATAATGACACAGAGCCATCACCTACACCTAAAACTTGGCTCAACCTAGCTACCTATGAAAAATATCGTACCCTGAATGATGCAGTTAAGTTTCCTTTACCCCAGCTGAGGATGAATTCTAGACTAGACTGATGGATGAATTCTTCTATCATTCTATGAGTTTCCATAAGCATGGGTTATCTACATTGATGGAATAACCCCTTCCATCAATGTCTTCACAACAGTGCTACAGACATAATCTAAGCACAAAGAGTAGAGAAGGAGAACAAAAATAACAGAGAAAGCTGTTTGAATGTTCCTTCTTTGACCAAAGCAATACCTTTGGTAGAAAAGTCTTGTTTTGGCAAAAAGTTTTCATGTGGTTTTTTTTAATGGAAAAAAATGTCCCTTCTTTCTTTTCCCTTTTCATCTCTGTCTCAACTTTCCATAGAGATCACCTACCATTTTTGGATCAACCCCAATACAGTAAAACCTGTGTTAACCGGAATGCCTTAATCCCCGAGCATGCCGGATATCTAAAAATTCTGGTTATCTGAGGGTCCCATCAACCATGGAAAAACCAATGGGCAATAATAGTAAAACTCAAGTTTTCAATATTGGTAGTTTTGTAGTGTGAGGCAGTTGCTCTCACATTCCTATTTTGAGTTAAAGATGATTAGTACTTCTTAAATAAAAAATTAAGCCAATTATGGTAAACCAAGCCAGGCCTGTGTGCCTGAAGACGTGACAGTATTGTGGCTGGGTGCAATGCTGATTAACACAGTTTTCTGGTTAACAGAGTGCCGGATAACACAGATTTCACTGTACTATACTATGAAGAGCTGGTCAAAAATGATCCATCCAAACATTTTGCCAGAAAACTGGGTTTTTAATGTATTACTTTTTTGAGGACAATAGATGCTTTTCTCCAAACCTTTGATGTTTTTGTCGAAAACAACCTCAAACTGGGAAAAAAAAAAACATCTGCAGAAGAAACTCCCTAACCTCCGCTTTTCAACCACCCCACCCATTCTGTAAGGATATGTCTACACAGTAGGGCAACACTTCAATTAAGCTATGCAACTTGAGCTACGTCAATTGCATAGCTTACATCAAAATAGCTTAGTTTGGCTTTTTGGCGCTGTCTACACAGCAGGAAGTTTAAAGGAAGAACACTCTTATTTTGGCTTCCCTTACTCCTTGTGAAATGAGGGTTACAGTAGTCAGAATAAGAAGTCCTCCAGCTCACTCCTATTTCGAAATAATGACTTGAAGTGTAGATGCGCTCTTTGTTATTTCAGAATAACATCAGTTCTGAAATAACACTGCTGTGGAGACATACCCTATGATATAGGATGCTCACTCATGTACAGTGCGTACAATGCTCACTACCCTTCAGTGAGGAAGAAAGGGACAACAAGTCTTTTTTTCCTTTATACATAGTGCTTTTGACCAGAAGAATGTATTGCTTGTATTTCTAAACTGCATCACCCTGAAAAACAGATGGGTTCATATCACAGATAAAAAAGACAGAGAACTCAAATAAATCTGACAGTCCCAGAGAAGAGTCTAAAATCTTGAGCTCCATTGGCCTCATGTAAGGGGAAGATGAAACTAGCAACATAAAAAAAATACCAAACAACAAAGAAGATCTTATCCCCTTGCCACAAAATGATGGTAAACTGCTTCCATATTCTTGGCAGGGTTTCTGTTTGCAGGAAAGAGCTGGAAATAGCATAAAATCTGGCTCATCATCATATCATAATTATGCAGTTAATCAAATGATGAAAAACATCTCTGAACTGATTTGTTGTTGCAGCAAGCTTTGGGACTTGCTATAAATTTTGCTGCTGGGCAGAGCCTGTGGTTTGAATCTAGCACAGAGCTCTCAGGATGGAAATCAGATACCTGAGAAATGCAACCAAGCAAAACCACTCCTAGTTCAATGACTTTGCAGGTGAACTGATTCCTCTGAATGTTTTCCCCCCAGGTTAAAAGAGAATTATTCTTACTATAGCACATAGTTGCCTCAGTCATTCACTAGCTTCCCTCTGTCCCAGGAACTGCACGAGCGCAAAACAAAGACTGTTCCTGACCCAAGCAGTGTACAATCTGTGTAAAGAAGAGCTCTCAGTGTTGCCAACTCTCAGGTTGTGTCTAGACTTCAGGGTTTTTTTTCCAAGGAAAACGTGGTATTTTTTTCGAAAAAAACTTCACCTGCATCTAGACTGCTGCCGTGTTCTTTCGAAATTAAATTGAAAGAACACAGCAGTTTTTTCTACCATGAAAAACCTCATTTTATGAGGAATAATGCCTTTTTTTCGAAGGTGCTCTTTCAGAAAAAGACGCTATTGAATGCAAACAGGGCTTTTTCGAAAGGGAGTATCCAAACTGCCTGGGTGCTCTCTTTCGGAAAAGTGGCTTACTTTTTCAAATAAGTGGTTGCAGTGCAGACGCTTTCTTTCAAAAGAGGCTTTTTTGAAAGATTTGAAAAAGCCTCTTTTGAAAGAAGCTTGTCATCTAGACGTACCCTCAGAGTTGTATTGCAAGTCTTGTGGTATTGGATGTTCTTCTAGAAGTCATGTGAGAATCTCACATTTCAGAAATAAAAGTGATCTGGTCCTCCGACTGCCAAGAAAATTTTGAAGACACAAACCCTAAAACTCAAAACCCAAAAGGCAAATAAAAAACCTGAATGTCGTTAAAAAAAAAAAAACCCCAAGCCTCATGATTTTCAATCTAAGCTCATTGGTTTTGGAGGACTTGCTTCTTGATTTTTTTTGAATGTTTGGGACAGGCAATACCGCATCTCATTCAACTAAAGGCTTCGTGAGCTGTCCCTGCCTCCCAGAAAAATCACTCATCTCCCATTGGCAGTTTCTGTGAAGCCTCCCCTGACTCCCAGCAGCCAGAGCAGAGAGCCACAGGGAGCGGCCAGCTGCTTAAAGTGATGAGGGGTTGCTTTGAAGTCACTGGCTGCTCTGTGCCTGAGGGCCCAGTGGGGTGGACCATGGGCCAGATCCAGAGGCGTGGTGAGCCATATCTGGCTTGCGGGCCCTTATCTTGCCCACTCCTGGGCTAAGAGAACAGGGTGATGATTGACAATGTTCATTTAATCAAACATGAATATTGCAACTCGATGAGAATAATGTGGCCAGGATTTTACCCCAAAATGTATCATGTTAGCAATGTAGGATTTAGGATCATGTTTCATATTTATTTCCCTCTTATTTTGTGCTTGAGGTTTTTTAATTGATTGGATGGGTAGGAACCTTGGTGTCATTTCACACATTTTAAAAAAAAAAACAACCTTTTTCGTGAGAAGGGGGGGTGCAAATTTTAAAAGCATTTATATTATACATGGTTCTCATCTGTGATTGGCTAAGTGCCTCATTGGGCTAGTAAAGACGTCACAGCAGGCCAGGGTGTGTGAGTCTGTGGGCCATGACCCAAAGGCAAGTCACCAGAGTGTCTCAAAGGGTGTTGTATGGTAAAGATCTACAGGCAAGACCTAAAAGTAGGAGAGGCCACCAGTGCCTGAATCCTGGCCCTACCCGCAAGCCACCCCTTCTCCCTGAGGCCCTGCCTCCCACTCGCTCTTTTCATCCCTCCCCCATCACTTGCCTTTTACCACAACTGAAAATTGGGAGAGACACAGGCCTTTGAGCCCCACTGTTCCTGCACCCCTGTATGGATGGGGCAGAGGGCATAACTGGTCTAGCCCCTGGCAGAGGTGTTGGTGGAAGGAGGGGTTGGGTTGTGTCTCCAGGGAGATGGATATGCTGGGACATATTGCTAAGCCCACCCTGCATTTACCTCACAGCAATAGATCCTTCAGGACAGCTGGATTCAGCTGCCCTGCTCTGAGTGCTAAGACCTGGCACACGGGTTCATAGCGCTGCTGAGATTCAGCTCAGCTGCCCCTCCATCATGTTGGCAGGGGGCTGAGTCAGCTTTGACTGAGTAGCGCTGTGACCCCCATGTGCCAAGGCGCAATGTCACTCTCACAGGTTTGGCCTGGCTGGTTCCTCATTAGGGGAGCCGGGCCAAATTGGCAAAGTGCTGTGACCACAGAGGTCCCAATTCCTGGAGCATGGAGCCAAGCCCAGACAGCCCCACAGGACGGGAGCTGCAGGAATCCTTGTTATAACATGCACAGCCCATTTATCTAGTACCTATTACATTCATATGTACATTATACATTGTGGGTAAGAACTATTTAGTAAGCCAGATGGTTTTTGCACTAAAGCTATTTATGACAGGCCACCAAGGTTTGCAAACGCGCTCTGAGCCCAGAAAAGCTGAACCACCCCTTCAGTCTCTATCTCCTCAGATGCGCCTTTCCAACCTACCAGTGAGTGTGCAGAGTTGAGGGCATAGGACGTCTGCTTAGCGTGTGGGACAACACCCAACCCCACAGCTGTTGTAATTACGAATGAGCATCGTGCAACATGCAATTCTACTTCAAAGCAGCAGCTGGTAATGAAGCAGGGAATTACCTGACAGGATTAAACCACATTGGAACCAATTTGGAAAGAGTTTGAGCCTTTGATTCTCTACTGTACAAATCTGACATCAAAGCAAAGTCTCCGTGTCTGTCAGATGTGCTAGGAAGAGATAAAACAGCCTCCTGTCAGTCAGCTAACACGATAATTAGACAGCATGATAATGCATTTATCCTGGTGTTAATAATCCTTGATCATGTATAGCAATTAGACATACAGGCCACCGCATTCAACGTCTTTAATTATAACTTTGATGGCAAAATGATAGGAAAAACAAATCTTCCTGAAGATAGAAAAAGGGACTCCTGTGATTGTTTTTTGTTTGTGAATATCATAACCGATTAAACATTCTGGTCTTTGTCAAAGTGCATGGAGTTACCAGAAAAATCATGAATACAGTCCATGAAGAAATAGCAGTGCTCAGATAATACAGTACTGAAGGCCAGTTATGATAAGCACCTGGGTAAAAGACAATGACAGCAAACTCCATAAGCATCTCGTTCTTGATGCATATCTTCTTCACAAAAAACTAATCTGCAGGTGCATATGGTAATATCATAGCTTCTATTTCTTCAGGGTAGGATTTTCAAAGCCAATTTGGGAAGCTGGACATGGAAATCCCTTAGGCCGTTTTGTAAATCTCTGGCTGAGCTCTACCCGTGTACAGGAAAGAGGAAAACACGGGCGGCTGAGCCACCAGACGGAAGTCTAGTTTTAAAGCCGTGCACCTATTCAGTGGTATTAAACTGGGAAGATAGTCTGAGATGTATCATGCATGGAAGGACTTGTGGAAAGAGGAAAAGAAAACGGGGAGAGCGGCGCTGGAAAGCAGTAATTCTATGTAAGGATAAGATTGTCATGAAGGTCATGAATTCTGTGACTTCCAGAGACTTCAATGACATTTTCCTTTCAGCTCCTAGGCAGTGGGGCTGGAGCGATCAGCCATTGGGACCCATGATGCTCTGAGTTGTCATAAGCCCCTGACCCCTGAACTTCCAGCTGCTATAGGGATGTTCAAAAGTGTCTAATTAGGCAGCTGTGTAACGACTGAAAATCTTAGCAGTTACACGCTGCGAGCTCTGCAGCATGAAACTTAAACTGCAGAGCCTGCAGCACTGAGTGGCAGACAGCTCCTGGAGAGCAGGTGTCCACTGGGAACAAGCTTTTAAGCCGGCTCCCAGCGTATATTGGCTCCTGTCTGTTGTCCCCGCTCCCAGGGAGCAGACTCCTGTCTAGTGCTGCAGGTTCTGGTACAGAGCCAGCAGTGCAGGGTGGCTGCCAGCTCCCCAGGAGCAGGGCCCAGAATCAGGGTGTAACCATTATGGTTACATGTTTATCTGGCTGTTGAAATGGTTTTTCTTTTACTTCCCTACTGGGCCCCCCCAGTGAACCCAGCCGCTGGCCCCAGAGATCCGAGCTGCTGAGGCGGCAACATTGGCACCAAGGCTATCAATGGGTGCTGGATTTCCCAAGGGGCTCAGGTTTCACTTGCCTCCCCATCTCCCCAGTTCACTTTTAGTAAGAGTCAGACAGGTCATGGACATCTGGGAATCTTTGTCTACATTGCCCACGACCTGTCTGACTTTTATTAAAAATACTTGGATACTTGGAAAATCTGATTTCATTAATGCGAATAGTTTGGCCACTGATGCAGATCCTAATTTTTCTATGCTGTGCAGTTCTCATCCAAGTCCTTTGATGAATCCTACATAAAGGATCCACCCAACATGTAGGAGGCCTTCCTCTTGTTCTTTTTACGTCTCGTGGATCCCAGTGGATTGTACTCACAGACCGTCTGTTATCTCTCAGTCTCGCTACCTGACCAGCCCATCTCCTTTACCGATCATACATAACTTGTGTGATGATGCTGACACCACTTTTGCATGCAAATTGTCGATAGTAACATGCAATAGCCTACTTACACCCACCATGTGACTTTCCATTGCTCTTTGGTGGTTTGCAGCTTTAATTCTTCTGTAAGTGTCGTGTTCCAGGTTTTGGAGCCATACAGCATTAGCAGGAGGATACTGCTGTTAAAGTGATGGGCTTTTGCCGTGGTGGAAAGTTTGGTATCAACAAAAAATGAAGCATTGACTCTCAAAGGCCAATTTCCTCCTTCCTGCTCAACTCTGGGCTCAACTCATTGTCCATCTGCAACTCTTGTCCAAGATATACATATTTATCCACCAGCTGGACGGTCTGTCCATCCAGCTGCATGGTGTACTCTGAGCAATATGCATTTTTCATCCACTTCATTTTTCCACTGTGGATGGTCAGGCCAATCTCATTCTCATTCTCGCTGACATCATTGAGAAGGGTTTGCAGTGTTTCAGGTTTCAATGCAATTAGGGCGATGTCATCTGCAAAAAGGAGTATGTGAAGAACCTCCCCATCAATCAGAAATCCATCCTTTGCTTCTATCTTCCGCAGGACTGTTGTTGTTGTTACAAATAACAGTGGCAAAATCTTAACCTTGCTTACGGTAGCTGCCAACTCTTGAAGTTCACACTTCTAGGGTTTGCTTAACATTGATCAAAGTCCCATCGCTGCGGGTTCAGAACAATTAAACAACCCGGCCAGGGGGTGGCACGCGTGTAGTGGCCGGTGGCGTATAAAACCCGGCCCTTGCCTCAAATTCCACTTTCTTTTGCTAAGGAGAAAAATTAAAAATAAAAAAGGAATCATGACACACGCCCCTCTGCTGGGGGTCTCTGGAAAACTCTTGGAACACCCTCCTTTGGCTTTGCACTCCTAAGCCTCTCAAAACGCTTGCAGGACCACAATGGAGAGAAGGATTCTGGTGGCTGCGATGAAGTTCAGTGGACAGTTTCTCCTGGAAATAGAAGGCGTGGAGGAGACGGGGAGAAGTCACTTGAAGAGTCCGCAAACTATCTTAATTCTCGAGTGTTTTGTACGCAGCACTTGGCCTGAACATTCATTTCTGTACAAATACCAATTAAAAGGCACTGGTCAATCCCTGGCGTAACTCCATTGTTCTTAATAGAGCTGCTCCCTTCCCTTCCTCCCTCCCCCTCACCAAAGAAACGGGCAAACTTTTCAATCCGTTGTCATTTTTCTACAGATTTGCGAGGTGGGAGTTATTAGAAGAAGGCCTGACTTTTAAAAATATTTTTTGGCTACACCTCCCTCCCCCTCTCCTCTCAATTCAGCTGAAGAGTAAGTTACAGCCAATGTAATTCAGTGGTGTGTGGGGGGGGGGGGGGCAGGAGGGAGGGAGAGGGGAAAAAAGTAGGTAGCTTTAGGCAACCAAAAAATTTGCTTTTTATATTTTGGGTTTTTTTTTGTTGAAGTCCCCAAAACACACACGACAATTTCCAAAGAAATTTTGGTTTCTACGATGCAGCCTTGTAATTTTTGACTGCTGCATTAAAAATAGAACTATAGCTGGAATCCGTATTCAGACAGGCCCCAACTAGTATAACATACGTATGAGTGCATAATATAACCCTTGTATGTCATCATAACAGCTAGCCAATATGGTGTCTCAGGTTACAAATCATTCTCTTAACCATCCGTAATTGGGATGTTCCCAGTCTTCTGGCGTTCTTGTGCTTTGCTAAGTGTGTTGTACCATGGCACTCCCAGAAGGGTGAGGGACTTTGTGTAACCTTTGAGCAGCCTAGTGTGGGAATTAATGGGGGGTTGAGTTTTCAGATGGAGCCAATTCCTGGTCCTATTGAGGACAAAGGAGCCATGCCGTTGGCTTCAGTGAGATTAAGAGTTGGTTCTTTATTAATAGTGATGTGTAAAAATAGATCAGCTGGGAAAGTTTATGCAGGACAGCATTACCTCATGTTGTCATCTCGATCAGCTTGACTTCTCTAGAGGTGAACCGGAGATACAACCGCTGTTAGGGGGACTGCAGGGATCTGGACTTGGTGACCTCTCAAGGTCCCTTCCAGCTCCAGTGTTCTATGATTCTATCGTGTGCCCATGAAAGACAGAGACACTGGATGGTAGAGGTGACAGGATGGAATTATGCATATATTCAGTTTGGGTTGTGCCTAGAAGGGAAGACAGTCACTGGAGCAGGAAGCAGCAAATGCAGAGAGGGGGTTATAGCCTGTGGCATGACTCTGAGATTCTGATCTCTGTGTAAATATATAATGAAATACATTTTAAAAAACAAGGACATTTTGAATGATGGGACTCTCATTCCATCACAGGGTTCTGGTGACTTCATAAATCATAAGAGCTTCCTGAACTCCTTGATGGAATTATAGGCCTGTAATTCACTCTCGCCTGTTATTTATTTGATTCATCTCTCCCTTTTCACTTGTTAATCACTTAGTGGAGTCAGCCTGGCATAAATGTTGTTCTTGACTCCCCGCCTCGTCTTTCCAAACAGTGCCTGATTTTTATTTTTCTCACGTATCAAAATCAAGCCTTTCCCATGCAGTTCAAATTATACTCTGCCTTGTGCACCATCCTTCCTAACATGGAACAATCAAACCCTCAACGGTCTTTGATTAAAAACAAAACTTTGAGACAAGTCAGGGCTGTTAAGGGAGACTATGGAAAAGCTCCTTTATAAGACCTGTATCTATGCACAACTCACTTATCTTCACAAGGCCTGGTCCCTAGATCAGATGGGTCAATAGTGGGTCGGTCTTATGACTTTAGAGGCCTCTGGGTCAAGCCCATGGATTGCTACAAGCTCAAAATTCCACCCAAGCTAATCCAAACGTCTGCTGAAAATCACAATAGTTTTGGCCGAGATGCTCAAAACTGTCCAAGGGATTTGGTCCCCCAGTCTCCGATTAAAACTAAGAAGAATTGGGTCTCCAAATGGCTTCAGCAGCTTTGAAAAGTCCACCCTGTGGGTAAACCTGGGCTTACACAGTTACCTTTTTAACCCATTTTTTTACATCCCTAGTGAGAAGACTTGCGCCTTTCTGCATTTCTGTTAGTTGTCCGGGTTGCTTGCAGCTTCAGAGTTTCCAAAGATGTCTTCCTACTCTCTGCTATTGGCGTAGCCAGACATGGGGGACAAATACACATTACAGCCCTCCAAGGAATCCTGAAAGGTTTCCCTGCATTCTTGGAGGTAGCTATGTTTCTACTGTATAGGGGATGGGGAAGATTAAAACAATCCTGGTGGGGAATTTCTGGTCCAGATTTCAAAATAAGCAGCCTGTTATTTCGAAATAATGGGCTAGGTAGTGTGGCCACTCCACTTATTAATTCGACCTAAGGGGAGTTATTTTGAAATAAAGCCCTACTATAGACCAGGTCTCAGAGACTAACAAAAATAAATATAGTATCGTGAGTTTTTGTAGGCAAAACCCACTTCTTCAGATGAGCTGTACTGGAAAAACCAGGAACCCAGAATTTATAACAGAACAAGAAGGGGAAAAAATGTACCAGTCAATTATAGTACCAGTGCTAATGAGGCTAATTGAGTGTATTGGAAGTGTCCCATACTTAGCTTTTGATGTAAATGAGGTATTAAATTCAGGGAAAGCTGGCTTTATAATGAGACATCCAGGCTATGTCTAGACTGGCCAGTTTTTCCGGAAAATCAGCCGCTTTGCTGGAAAAACTTGCCAGCTGTCTACACTGGCCGCTTGAATTTCCACAAAAGCACTGACTTCCTACTGTAAGAAATCAGTGCTTTTTGCAGAAATACTATGCTGCTCCCATTCGGGCAAAAGTCCCTTTTGCGCAAAAGGAACAGTGTAGACAGCTGAGATTTGTTTTCCGAAATCAGTTGACGTGATTGACTCGAACGAGACTTGACCTACCCCATAACACCTAGATTAATTCCTTTACAGTCATGTTGGGTGACTATGCTGAATACAGGACACCTGGTAAAATTACTCATATTCAAGCGAGTTCAGTGGCAGTCAATGAGAACTACACCGTCCACGTGTTCAAATGAACATTAAGTTGACTGAACCCCTGTTAAAAAGCTGGAATCTTTGTAGTTACTGTCTTATCCTTAAGACTTCAGTGTTCACACAGGGAGGGAATCACACACACACACACACACACACACACACACACACACAGCCAGCCCAAGCTACGGGCGCGCGCGCACACACACACACACAGCCGGCCCAAGCTATGGGCTAACGTCTGGGGCACCCCACTGTAGTGGGCGCCGAGCGGGGCTGCTGGACCGGGTGGGGGCGAGGCCAGGGCCATGCATGCGCTGCACTCCTGGGGGTGGGGCCATGCATGCGCTGCACTCCTGGGGGTGGGGCCATGCATGCGCTGCACTCCCAGGGGCGGTGCTGTGATCCTGGGGTCCGGGGCACATGAATGGCTCAGGCCGGCCCTGTACACATACCCCTCTCACACAGGGGGGTGACTGACCAACTCTTCCTGCCCAACGCTTTCCATCCTCCATGCCAAGACTGGCCCTCTGGGATGAACTTGCCTCTTCCGGTACCTAGCACTGTCTTCCTGCAGCAGTGCATGGGAGCAGATGGGGATCACATCCCCTCCCCCAAGATTCACACTGAGTGTGGCCAGCAGTAGCCTTTCAGCACTGTGCAGTAGCCAGGGAAGGGACGGGAGCTACTTCCAGCCACAGGAGAAGAGAGGGATGGGGGAAGGGATGGCCTGGGCCGTGCCTTCGCAGAGCTCATCTCTTCCTGCCCACATGGTGTCGACAGGCAGCCTCTTAAATTAAACTGACCGGCCTGCTTTAACCCTTTTCCTATCCGCCTCTGCAAAACCCTCCCCTACAATTTGTCCTGTAGACAGGAGAACTGAGTTATAAACCAATTCAACGCTAATTGCTATTACTTTGACAAGAGCCCATTAAATTCATGCCTTTTATAATGCACTATTAAACTCCGCAATTAAATCAGTGCTCAGGCTGACATGGCTCCACCTAGAAATATGTTGGTAAGAGAAATAAATGGCAGAACTGGCAAACCTGGGCCCCGCATAGGCACCTGGATCGTGTGAGTTGAACTCTTTTGATTTGGCTTTGCGCGCATCATCAGTGGCGAGAGACAGTGCAGAGATTCCTTCAAGCTTCAGCTCTGACTCGCTTTTAGGGGTTTGTTGGCCAGGGGGCATTGTATTAATGATACTGAGACATTGTGGTTCCAAAGAGTCATTAAGAAAATCGGGGGCATTGTACATTGTGGACACTTGAGTTCTGGTATAGAAGTGCCTTTTTTCAGTCTAGTTGATATTGCTTGGGAAGGGGATTACACTAAACTGGGGGGGGAAAAAAAACCAACACGACTATTCTTACACAGAAACATGCCTGCCAAGAGGGGCCTGGTGCTTCAAAAGGGCCTGTCGTTCCCGGCCACTGCCGTCCTACTGCCTTTACCCTTCCTCCCCTAGTAGTACATGGTGATTGAGAAAGTGTTTTAAAGGGCCCGGGGCTATAGCCACCACCATTGCAATTTTGCCTGGCTTTCGTCCACACTGCACATGAGCTAGGCTACAACGCTCACTACTAGGAGACAGTTCATGGCAATTTTTAAATGGCTGCCCTGGTTTGACAAATGCTTCTCTTTCATTTAAAACCATCTTCCACCAGTTGTTTCTCGAGGCAGTTGCTAGAAACCAAGAGCTGGTGTAATGAGGCAGATTTGAACCTGGGCTCTCTGGAGCTGAGTATAGGAGCCTCTACTCTCTGAGCTAAAAGCCAGCTGGCCCCTAGCTCATGCTGTAGACATCTCTTGGTCTTAACTGTTGCCATGGTCTAGGTACCACTTGCATTACTCAATAACCACAGTAGCGCTACATCTACACTGGCACGTTCTCAAAAAACTCTTTTGCAGAAGAGTTGTTCTGCAAAAACTCTTCCAGAAGAGAGCGTCTACACTGGCATCTGCTTTTGCACAAGAGCATCCATGCCAGTGTAGACGTTCTTGGGCGCAAGAAAGCTCTGATGGCCATTTTAACCATAGGGCTTTCTTGCGCAAGAAATTCATGTTGCCTGTCTACACTGGCCTCTTCTGGAAGAGCTCTTGCGCAAGAGGGCTTATTCTTGAGTGTGAGCATCAGAGTTCTCATGCAAGAAGCCCTGATTTTATACATTAGAATGTCAGTTTACTTGCGCAAGAACATGCGGCCAGTGTAGACAGGCAGCAAGTTTTTGTGCAAGAGTGGCCGCTTTTGTGTGAGATCGCACCAGTGTAGACACAGCCTAGGTGCGTGGGTTACACTAGACCCTGGGTTGAAGTCAGTGGAGGTACGGCAACATATACCAGCTCGTGATCTAACCCACATTTTACAGCCCTTTGGATTCCAGCTGAGCCTGTCAAGTTGTGTGTTAAGTAAAATTGGTAAACCAAGGGATTCGCTGGAAAATATCAGCTTCTTGTCAAAAAATCCAGTACAGAAAAAAAAGTGGATCAATACTGCCAGGACCCAAAAACTTTCAGCCAAAGCCCTAGCATTTTTTGAATTTTTGGTTAATAAAATTTGGTTTTCATTTGTAATGGCAGCAGATTCTTCTTCCGAAATTTTCATTGGATGGAAAACCCAATTTTCCATCAACAAGTTTTTGATGGAAAATTTTCCAACAACCATAATGTAAAGGGCTTATGTCCTCCTACAGTACCCTACTGCTGAGGGTGTAGTCGTCAATGGACCAATCTGCAAAGTATCATCCATTGTTAAAGCAGATAACTATTGTTTTGGGAATGGGTTACTAGTTCACGAATGGACATCGCTCCTGTATGGCCTGTGCTATATAATGGATCAGACTAGACAATCACAGTAGTCCCATCTGGCCTTGGAATCTCTGGAGCATGAGGCAACAACTCGGAATAGTGAGTATCATCTTGCTTGAGTAGGTTTGTTTAAAGTCTGTGCCACATTGCGTGGAAAGTACAGAAAGGCAACAGATTCGGCAACACAAGGGCAGGAGTTTCCTAGGGAAAGACTAAATTGAGATGTCTTGTTTTTATAAAGGGATATCCCCAACATTAAAAAAGGCCCAAATACCCTGTTCCTAACTAAAAATATGGTAAGAGTTAATTTGAAACAAACATTAAAAATGGCCATAGTGAGTCTAGTCCAGCATCCCCTTTTCTCACAGTGGCCAATGCCAAATCCATTGAAGGGAATGAACAGAAAAGGGCAATCACCAAGTGACCCGTCCATGGTCATCTAGTCCCAACATCTGGCAGTCAGAGGGCTAGAGACACCAAGAGCATAGGGTTGCATCCCCTAACCATCTAGGCCAGTGTTCTGGTTTTTTTTTTTTTTTGGCCACAGAACCCTTTTCAGCTTAAAATAATTTCAAGGAACCCCTAGGGTTCCCAGAGTAAAATTTGGCAAGCAGACTTGGTTGAGCAAAAAAACCTGCAAAATACTCTGTCTCTTTAAAAAGGGGTGGGGCAATGCCGCATTCTCGCGGAACCCTTACTTTCGCTTTGCGGAATCCTGGGGTTCCATGGAGCACCAATTGGAAAACACTGATCTAGGCTAATAGCCATTGCTGAACCTATCCAATGACCGTATCCAATTCTTTAAAAATCTATTTCTACTATTCACCTTTGCAACATCCCCAGGCAAGGAGTTCCATAAGTTGGCTGTGCACTGTGTGAAGAAATACTTCCTTTTCGTTTGTTTTTAACCTGCTCCTTTTTAATTTCATTAGCTGACCCTATCATTTTGTATACATAGTTGAAATTCAATGTGGATGCATGCAAAGTAATGCACATGGGAAAGCATAATTCCATCTGCTATTTTGTGGGCCACATTCCCGTGTCCATGCATAGTGATAGACTGACATCCGTAGACAGATACCCTAAACAGATACAACATGGACAGTGCACATTTCCTTTAAAAACCTCTCCAATGTCATTCAGCATGGAACTGAAACAATCTCACTCTAAGGGTACGTCTAAACTACATGCCTCCGTCGACGGAGGCATGTAGATTAGCCAGATCGGCAGAGGGAAATGAAGCCGTGATTAAAATAATCGCGGCTTCATTTAAATTTAAATGGCTGCCCCGCTCTGCCGATCAGCTGTTTGTCGGCAGATCGGGGCAGTCTGGACGCGCCGCGCCGACAAAGAAGCCTTTCTTGATCGGCACAGGTATGCCTCGTGAAACCAGGTTTACCTGTGCCGATCAAGAAAGGCTTCTTTGTCGGCGCGGCGCGTCCAGACTGCCCCGATCTGCCGACAAACAGCTGATCGGCAGAGCGGGGCAGCCATTTAAATTTAAATGAAGCCGCGATTATTTTAATCGGCTTCATTTCCCTCTGCCGATCTGGCTAATCTACATGCCTCCGTCGACGGAGGCATGTAGTCTAGACACACCCTAAGTGTGAGAATCCCAAAGAGTAGAGACCGGTGACATTTGGGGTCGGAGGGAGAGAGAAATGCAGATGTGGCAACACCTATGTACACCAGCTAAGGATTTACCCCCAGATTTGCATTAAGGAGAGAATTTGAGCGGAGGGAGGGGATCACAAATCAAATGATTTGCTTAAAACCAAACCAAAAAAACCCACCCAAACATCTTAGAGCCTAAAACTGGGTTATACAAATCTGAATTGAGATTGCACATACATTACAATAAGGTTGATTTCCAACCATGTATTTATATTTACAAGTGAGTTTCCAAGAGCAACATTTTTAGAGGCGTAGAGTACTACACACTGTCGTCAGGGCAGTTCAAAAAACAGCTATGATTATCAAAAGGAGTTGAACGTGTGGGCTCTGACACAAGCTTTTCAATATGTTAAACTCTGGAAAAAACTGAACCTTTCACCTTGTGCATAAAGGGCTCTATTCAGTTTACATTCCTGTTGGGTTACCTTATTGGTTCCCTTTTTTTCCCCCTGACCTATTTGCACATCCCTGGAAATACTCTTCTATAGCTAATGCTATACATCAGTTTTGCAAAAATAACTACATTTGAGGCACTCTGTAAATCTTTCAAACAGCTCGGAGGTCAAATTGAAAGGAATCATCTGAAAAAGCTCTCCAGAGGAAGGAGGAGAGGGAAAGAACCAGGAACGTGAGAACCGTAACGTTTATCTCTGGCAAACCAATCTGTTTTGTTATTGGTGACTTTCTATTAGGTGTGTGGAAATGGAGCATATGCTATCTTTGAAATTAATATTAAAATCTCCATCTTTTTCTTGTCCCCTCCCCCTCCCGCCCGCCACCACCACCGCTTTTTTTTTTTTTTTTTAATTTTGCTTTATTCCACCGCAAAACTATTTTTGAACTTGATCTACCAGGGGAAAGGCTGCTGGAATTGTAGCTCCATACTGTATTTGCAGATTTCCTTTTGCTTGCATCAAGGTCCTGAGCCACAAACCTTGGCAACCAATGACAAGTCTTTCCATTAACTTTAATGGTCTTTGGATCAACCTGAATAGGAAGAATTTTGCCCCACCTGTTTCTGGCCCCTCCTGGCCATTTGGTATGCTTTGTAATTCATAACTAATTATGTGTATTTATCACCCAGCCTCAAAATTATCTGCTTCAACCTGTACCTTGGCAGCTGTGTGCTTCAGCAGAAGGTTAGAACAACCAGCCAGACAACTGCAGGGGTGACACAAAAGCAGCTGTGTTTGTGTGATCTCTTCATTGCCCTATCTCCAGCCTCTGGGCAGGAAGTGCCCAGGTAAGCTAGCAACAGAGGAAAAACTAAGGAAACAGACAGAAGAACTCCAAGTTACCACTGCAGGAAAAAAGAGACCACGTTCCATGGAGATCTCTGCTAACTTTAATGTAAATAACAGACTCCATGTTGCTATAAGCCCCTTTAGGTTCCAAAATGTTGATGGAGCTCTGGCTACCAAGCTGCTTCAACTTCCTTAGGCCATGTCTACACTACACAGAAGCATGATGCTGCCACAGTTGATCTTCCGGGGTTCGATTTAGCAGGTCTAGTGAAGACCCGCTAAATCAAACTCAGAGTGCTCCCATTGGTGCTGATACTCCTGCTCCTCACAAGGAGTAAAGGAAGCCAATGCGTTTGCTCGCATTGACCTCCTGCTGTGTAGATATCAATTTAAGATACGTCGACTCCAGCTACATAATTAACGTTAATTATGTAGCTGGAGTTGCATATCTTAAGTTGACCTTCCAGTCTAGCGTAAACTAGGTTTTAGAGAGGGCAGGGAGGAGAGGAGGGAACTGTGTGAGAATATGGTCTTTTTGCAGTAACCGAGGCTTCAGTGGTATGTATGTAATGGGGAAACAATTAAAGGACTTGCACTATTTTAAGTTCATCCAGAAGACCGAACAGAGCGAAAATTAATATAAACAGATTTCATCAAGGATGTCTCCTGGCTAGAATCAAAAGATCCCTTTTAGGAAAGAAAACGAGGAGGATTGGTTATAGCAGCTTTTATAAGCCACTGGATGAAATAGCAGGTAATACAGTAAAAGCTCAGAGTTGCGAACACCAGAATTATGAACTGACTGGTCAGCCAGACACCTCATTTGGAACTGGAAGTACGTAAGCAGGCTGCAGCAGCCGGGAGGGGAGGAGGGAGAAAACACAGTACAGTATTATGTTAAACATAAAACTACAAAAAAAAAGGGGAAAGGGTTTTTTTTTTAAGGAAAATTTTAAAAAAAAGAGTTGGCAAGGGAGGAAACTGTTTCTGTGCTGGTTTTATTTAGATTGAGAGGTTAAAAACAGCATTTTTATTCTGTGAAGTTACAACACTGTTTTCAGTCGCTGTTCAGCTGTAAAATTTTGAAAGAATGTTCAGAATATTTTCCTCGGTGTTACAAAAATTCCAGAGTTACGAACCAGCTCCCTTCCTGAGGTGTTTGTATGTTGCGGTTCTACAGCATTTCACGCTCACATAAAAACCAACACCAGGCGTTGCATGAAGGAGAAGTTCATGGACATAGTGTGAAACAAAAGTTCACCCCTTCAGGCTGAGCAGTAGGTAACCGTGGAAAGCTATATTCTTCTATATATTTTAAAGGTGCCCAGACACTATGGGGTATGTCTAAACTCCAGGGTTTTGTCGACAAAAGTGGCCTTTTGTTGACAAAACTATACCTGCATCTACATTACTGCCATGTTCTGTCAACAGTAAGTCGACAGAATGCGGCAGTATTGTCGACAGCGGTAAACCGCCTTTTAAGAGGCAGAATGCCTTTGTCGACAGAGATATGTCAACAAAAGGTGTGTGTGGACGTAGGGAGCCAGTTCTGTCAACAAAAAAGGCCTCCAGGAAGAAGCCCTGGTGGACAGTCTAGCCTTTACAGGTACAGCACCTCTGTGGTTCCTGGCCACAGCCTCTTAAGGGCACAGGCACCCAGACAGGCCTTGCTGTCCGGCAACTAGCCAGAGCACCCGTGACATCCATGACCCAGCCTCAAGGCCCCCCTGGCCCTTCTCGGGACAGAGACAAGGACCCACCCAGGGGCACCACCCTGGTCAGGGTCAGAAATCAAAAAACCTTCTGGAGCTCTGGTCCCAGGAAGAAGCCCTACAGGCCCTGCAAACACACCACAGGAATGCGGACATCTACGAGCACCTGGCCCAGGGACTGGCCACCAAAGGGCATCACCCCCGCACCATCACCCAAGTCAGGGCCAAGGTCAAAGAGCTGCGGCAGGGATATGCCAGGGCCCAGGACCAGAGCTCCCGCTCCGGGGCAGCCCCACAGACCTGCCCTTACTACCAGGAATTGGAGCAGATCCTGGGCAGTGGGGAAGCCCAGACTCCACTGCATGTTGTGGAGTCTGGGTTACCCCACCACATTGTGGACCGACCCCTCCTGAGGGAGGAAGACCAGGCAGGAGAGGTGAGAGAGCTGCACCAGGAGAAGGAGAAAGAGGAGGCTGCAGGGACCCTCTTGCAGGAGCCAGTCCTCCAGACTACAGAGACCTCCCAGGCATCCGTGGACATCGGGGAGGGATCATCAGGTGAGTGCTTTGAGGGGTCACCACACACGGGCGGGTTGGCAGTGTGGGGGGCCATCTAGTCCCATTGCCACTGTGGGGCCCCTGTGAGGCTTTCAGGCCTCTGCCCAACTCAGGCTCCATGGCCAAATAAAAGGTGAAAAGCAGAAAAAAAAAACCAGAAAAGAAACTGCTGTGGTGTCCGAGGAAGCAGGGCAACCAGAGCAAGCACTCAGCAGCTTTGCTTTCCCTCTAGGAGGTAGGCAAGCCAGAAGCAGGAGCAGAGCAACAGCTGTCCAGGGGGATCCCTTTAAGCACGCGTCTCTGCAAAGGGCAGGCAGCAGCACCTGGAAATAAAGGCTGCCCCTATGCCCTGCCAGAAGCACTTCCGGGTGCCTTCTTTTGTCGACAGAGCGTCCGGCAGTCTGGATGCTCTTTTTCGAAAAAGCGGAGCCATTTTTGATCCGCATGATGTAATCTAGACGCTCTTTTTCGACAGAAGCTTTGTCGACAGATACTGTCGACAAACCTCTGTGGAAAAAGGCATGTAGTCTAAATGGAGCCTATGGTACTGAGGACAGTCTGGGTACCTATGATATGGAGACAGGTATTCCTTGGGATTTAGGGCCAACATTTTCCAACCTGAGGGGCTAAAATTGGGTTCTTAAAATCTGCATTTGGCCAATTTAAAACAGTCTTTTAGTCTGGGGGTCCGATTTTCCAAGGCATTTAGGTGGCTAACGATGCAGTGATGCTCCTAGTGAGATCTTCAACAGCAACTACATGAGCCTGGACAGGAGGTAATGATGGCACAAGAAGCCCTTGCCTATTCAAACAGACATGGGTGGCCCTGCCTGGCCTTGACCCCCAACTCAGTCACCTGCCTACCTATGTGCAGCAGGTTGCTCTTGGCCTGGCACTGGGGCTGGTGGCTGGAGGAGAGAGGGCAGCTGGAGGTCAGGTCTGGCAATATGGCACACGCTTCTTTCAGGGCTGGGAAGATTGGGCCTAAACAGCTTCCTGTGTCCCCAGAGCTCCAGGACCAGGAAGGCTAGGGGTACATGTCTGCCTGTGCTTCCAGCACACCAGGGCCAGGAAGGCTGCAGCCACATTGCCTGGCAACCTGGCACTTTGATGTGAGGGTCACACTAGCCTTGGTCTGGGACCAGCCAGCAGACGCAGTGGAAGGGCTGAGGTTGCAGGACAGGCCCAAAGGCTACAATGGGCTCTGGGTGAGCTCCAGAGGGCACAGAAGGGGCAGGGCGGAGGGAGCCAGCTTCCCCAAGCCAGCTGTTCACCCACCGTCCATCTACATGAGTTAAGCCTCTGAGCCTCGTTGTGGTCATAGTGGACCACAAGTTGAATATGAGTCAACAGTGTGATGCTGTTGCAAAAAAAGCAAATATGATTCTAGGTTGTATCAACAGGTGTGTTGTAAGCAAAACTCGTGAAGTCATTCTGCCGCTCTACTCTGCACTAGTTAGGCCTCAGCTGGAGTACTGTGTCCAGTTCTGGGCACCACATTTCAAGAAAGATGTGGAGAAATTGGAAAGGGTACAGAGAAGAGCGACAAGAATGATTAAAGGTCTAGAGAACATGACCTATGAAGCCAGGCTTCATGAACTGGGCTTGTTTAGTTTGGAAAAAAGAAGATTAAGGGGGGACATGATAGCGGTTTTCAAATATCTAAAAGGATGTCACAAGGAGGAAGGAGAAAATTTGTTCCTCTTGGTTTCTGAGGACAGGACAAGGAGTAATGGGCTTAAAGTGCAGCAGGGGAGGTTTAGAAAAAATTCCTAACTGTCAGGGTGGTCAAATATTGGAATAAATTGCCAAGGGAGGTGGTGGAATCTCCCTCTCTGGAGATATTTAAGAACAGGTTAGATAGACATCTGTCAGGGATGGTGTAGGTGGAGCTTGGTCCTGCCTTGAGGGCGGGGGGCTGGACTCGATGACCTCTCGAGGTCCCTTCCAGGCCTATTATTCTATGATTCTATGATTTCAATGGGCCTCAGGCACCTAACGTGCCTGGGCAGGTCTGTAAATCCATTAGGTGCCTACCTGTTAGCATCTTTGTCAAAATGACCCCTGTGCTTAAAGATGGATGTAGGCCCCATCTTTTAGACCAACCTTTTAAACCACAAGATTCCTTTTGCAATTTCAGTGCGATGTAAGATACCCTGGCCCCACTTCCTGCCTGCCTGCCTCTTCTCTGAGGCCCTCCCCAGCTCCAACCCTTCTCCAAGGCCTCACCCTTTTCACGTCATCCCCCTTCCTCTCCCGTCCTCACTCACTTGCACCAGCCTGGGGCAGGGGGTTGAGGTGAAGGCTCTGATCTTGGGCCCAGGGCTGGATTAAGGCGGGGGCTAGCTGGGCAGCTGCCCTGGGTGACAACCTATGGAGGGCACCTGATGGAAGCTGGGAGGGGCGCCCCCAAGAGCTGCAATCAGGCGCTGCATGCCTGATTGCAGCTGTAAGATGCGCAGTGCACCAGGGGAGTGGAGTCATGCATGGGCCATGTGCTTGGGGCAGAGCCATGCATGCGTTGTGCGCCTGCTGCCCGGGCTGCAGGAATGGCTGGAGCTGGCCCTGCTTGGGCCAAGGGGTTGGGAATGTGGGAGGGGCTCCAGGCTTAGCCGAGGGCAGGGGATTGGGGTCCAGGAGGGGTTTCAGGGTACAAGCTTTGGGAAGGAGTTTGGGTCCAGGGGGACTCATGTCTGGGGCAAAAGGTTGGGAGCAGGAGGAGGTGCAGGGATGGGACGGGGGTAGGGAAGCAGGCTGGCACCGTTTAAGAGAGGGGGCTTCCAGGTGGTGGAGCAGTGGGGTTAAGGCACGTTTACTCCTGCCCTGGCCCTGCACCACTTCTGAAAGCAGCAGGTATATACAGAATGACACCATGTGCTGCCTCTCATCTACAGGCACTGAGTCCACAGCTTGTACTGGCCACGATTCCCCATCACTGATCAATGGGAACTGCAGGAGAGGTATCTGCAGGCAAGGACAGCATGTGGAGACCCCCTGCTCTGTCTGTCTTAGGGGCTGCAGGGACATGCCAGCCACATCCAGGAGCAGCAATTGCCACAGGCATAATGACTCCAGCCACGGCAGGTTGAGCATTTTAGAACTCAGCGCATTAAATGTAAGCGTGAGAGAGAAATGAAAACTATAAAATACACAGACCAGTCACAAAGCAAAACTAACCCATTTTGCAAACAGTACTAGTAGTAACAACAGCCCCTCATGTATGTGTTGGGTCCGGAGATGAGAGGGAAGGGGTGGGTGTGTGTGTGTGTGTGTGTGTGTGTGTGTGTGTGAGTGAGAGAGCCTGTGTGTGTGTCTGTCAATGTCTAGATTGGCATGATTTTCCGGAAATGCTTTTAACGGAAAAGTTTTCCGTTAAAAGCATTTTCGGAACAGAGTGTTTAGATTTGCGGAGAAGCGTCCACGCCAAAGCACTTTTTGCGGAAAAGCGTCCGTGGCCAATCTAGACGCGCTTTTGCGCAAATAAGCCCCGATTGCCATTTTCGCGATCGGGGCTTTTTTGTGGAAAACAAATCTGAGCTGTCTACACTGGCCCTTTTGCACAAAAGTTTTGCACAAAAGGGACTTTTGCCCGAAGGGAGCAGCATAGTATTTCTGCAAAAAGCACTGATTTCTTACAGTAGGAAATTCAAGCGGCCAGTGTAGACAGCTGGCAAGTTTTTCTGGAAAAGCGGCTGATTTTCCGGAAAACCTGGCCAGTCTAGACACAGCCACACTGTTTGAGTGATAGAGATTTGCATTGCTAAGCTCCCACCATCCCTTTCTCGCTGTGGAGAGATGGGGTATAGGAGTAGGGGAAGGGGGAACCTTGACAATAGCACACACCCCTTCTCCCTCCCACACTCTGCACAGCAAGCAGGAGGTTTCCAGGGGAGCAGCTCCAACGAAGAGGGCAGGAGCAGCATGACTGTGGGTGGAGGGGCAACTGAGGTACCCGTGCTTGATAGCTTCCCCGCCAAACCAGTCAGGATCACCTGTCAGTGGCTCCAAGATCTACTGGTGGATCCCAATCTAATGGCTGGTGACCTCTGTTTTAGCCTAACATTTGGCCCAAGATCTTAAATATGTTTGAAATGCCACATGTGTGAAGCTAACGTTGTTTATAATAATGATATACCATGCGGGAACCATGACATCAAGGACCTAATCCACCGTCCACAGAAGTCAATGGAAAGATGTCCTTGGAAGCTTGATTAGATCGGAAGTGCAGCTCTGAGCTGAAAGCCAGCTGTGGGAAAAAAATGGCACTTCCCCAGGACAGATTTTTCTTTAAAAAAAAAACCCATTGTTTGTACCTCACGTGCAATTGGACCTCTGACATGCGAGGTGCTCTACTCCCACCCAATGAAAGAGTCCCATCCCCAAAGAGATCATAAACTCAATAGACAAGAGGGACAACTGACGTGAGGAAGGAAGACCGGGAACCGAGGCAAGGAGAAATCAAAGCATCTTGCCCAAAAACCACACAGGAAAATCACTCTCCTGAATGCCACAGCCTACCACAAAACTACCCCTCTTCTCCACTTGGCTCTGCTCCCTGCCTTCAAGTGAAATCCGTTCCAATTACATCAGTGATTAAGATCCCTTTGTGTTCCTCTCTGCCCTGGAAAGCTGGAACAATTTGCCACCAAAGGTTGTGGTGGATTCGGCATCACCGGCCATTAATTGACCAAGACTGTTTTTTTTTTTAATCTAAAACCTATATGCTCTGATTCAAACAGGAATGAAAGCAGGAAAGTCCAAAAGCCTGTTATACAGGTCAGACTGGAGGGGCACAGTGAGTGCTTCTGGTACTAGAACCCATCTTGCGTAGATCTGCCTTGGCCCATGGACTCTAGAAATTATTGAAAGGCCAACAGATATCCTGGAGTCCGTTTTTAAGTCACATTAAGCCTTGTTCTGCTGTCAGACATTTGTAAAGCCAGATTATCATGGCAGGAATAAAGTGCATTGGCTTACACCAGAATTTGGTCCTTTCAGAGGAAATGTAGCTTTGAAATTTAATCCTTGATCTCCAGTAGTCAGCAAATATTAGCGAAAAGTAGCAAAAGGTGTGCGAAAGTTTGCTGTTAGCCTGCCTGGCTTATTTCACAAAGGAAACTAGCCACAATTTTGAAATTAAATAGCCCCGTGCTGCTGGTGATGAGAGCCGGTAAATCTTTCTTTGGAAGAAAAACAAGACGGGAATGTTCACCAGAAAGGTTCCATTTATGTCAATTTTGGGAGAAAGAAGGGGCTGCAATGTTTAGAGCTATGTTTCATATTAAAATGAATTGTTTACAGTGTTCAAACTTGGGATGTGAAAGTGTAAACATCTACACATTTGACTGATGCACTTGGGCGCACTGGTTCATGTGCATGGTTACACACAGTCCCCCCTCGCGCCCTCCCCTGCTGCTGCCTCAGTATCAGAGGCAGCAGCACTGGGCAGGCAGGCAGGAATTAAGCCAGCTCCCCATGCACACCAGTGCTCAGGGAACCCCATGCACACCAGTGCTCAGGGAACCCCCTGCACTGGGAGGAGGGTGGAGCAGGTAGAATCTACTTTGTATGGGGAGCCAACTTTTAAGCCAGCTCTCAGTATGTACCAGCTCCTACAGAGCTGCCAGATCTTTGTCCTGCTCACCGCAATGCTGCCACTGATACAGAGGCAGCAGTGAGGAGGAAGGGTAGGTGGGAACCAGGTCTTGGTGGGAGCCAGCTTTTAAGCCAGCTTCCTGCATGCACTGGCTCCCGGGAAGCTGCCTCCCGCTAACATGTAATGACTGAAATTTTCAGCTGTTACACATTTGCCTGAATAAGCACACTTTAACATCCCTAGGTCCAACCCAGGAAAGCTCAATACTTTGGTTTTGATTGCCCCTCAAAAATCCAAAGATGTCTTGGTAACGTGTTGTGGGACTCTGAATACATTTTGGCAGGAAATTGGTGGATCCAAGATCCTCATATTACCCCATTATCATAGCACTTGCCTACCTCTCAGTGGGTATGTCTACACTACAACGTTAATTCGAACTAACTTAGTTCGAATTAGTTAATTCGAACTAACGGATCCAGACTAAAAAACTAGTTCAAATTAGCGTTTTGCTAATTCGAACTAGCATGTCCACATTAAGTGGACCCTGAACCGGGGTTAAGGATGGCCGGAAGCAGTGCCGGCAGGGCATCAGAGGAGGACTTAGAGCGTGGAGCTGCTGCCTCAGGCTAGCTGAGGGCTGTGCTTAAAGGGTCCCGACCCCCACCCCGGACAGACAGTTTTCAGGGGTGCCCCTGCTTGCAAAGCAGTCCTGGCTTGGATTGCCCGGAGTACCCACACTGGGCACATCACACCACTCGGCCATCAGCCCGGCTGCACTTGCCGCAGGCTGCCATCTGGGGAGAGGGGGTAATTGGATGGCTGCAGGAGAGCTTCCACCCCCAGAAGCCTGCAGAGCCAGCCCAGTCCTCCCCATCGGGGGCTCGTGCCCCATTCCTCCCTCACCTCCTTCCACTTACCCTTCCCTAGCCCCTCTTCTTGATGTACAAAATAAAGATAACGTGTCTTCCAAAATGGAATCTTTCTTTATTGAACAAAACTGGGGGAGACTGGGAAAAGGAGGTGGGAGAGGGGAAGAGAGAGGCTGAGAAAGGGGAGGGAAACTAAAATGATCAGGGGTTTGGAACAGGTCCCATATGAAGAGAGGCTAAAGGGACTGGGACTTTTCAGCTTAGAAAAGAGGAGACGGAGGGGGGACAGGATAGAGGTCTCTCAAAGCAGGAGAGGGTGCATCAAGAAAAGTTCTTCATTAGTGCCCATAAAGAAGGACTAGAGGACACCAAAGGAAAGGAATGGGTAGCAGGCTTCAAACTAGTAACAGAAAGTTGTTCTTCACAAAGCAAAGAGTCAACCTGTGGAACTCCTTGCTGCAGGAGGCTGTGACGGCTACAACTAGAACAGAGTTTAAAGGGAAGTGAGATCAAGTCATGGAGGTTGGGTCCATGGAGTGGTATTAGCCAGGGGGTAGGAGTGGTGTCCCTGCCCAAGGTTTGTGGAAGGCTGGAGAGGGATGGCACGAGACAAATGGCTTGGTCACTGTCTTCGGTCCATCCCCTCCAGGGTCCCTAGGGTTGGCCGCTGTCGGCAGACAGGCTACTGGGCTAGACGGACCTTTGGTCTGACCCAGGACGGCCATTGTAAGCTCAGGGCTCAGGGTCGGGGGATCTCAGTGGACCCCCTTGATTCTCTTGCACACCTGCTCCTGGGTGGCCAGGCTGGCAGCTCTCCTGCCCTAGACGGCCACTTTCCTGTGCCTAGTGTGGAGATCGTGGACAAGGTCCACGATGTTTGCCCTAGCCCAGGCGGGTGCCCGCCTCTTGCGGTCCCAGGCAAGCTCCCGGGAGCCGCCAGCCTGGTCCCGGGAAGAGGGGGAGGGCTGGGGGACATCGGGTGGGTGGCTCGATCTGTGCCAGGTACAGGGTCTGCTGGCTGGGTGCTGGCAGGCTTGCACCTGGCACCGTAGCCAGCCCATGCCCCTTTAAGGGGCCCGGGGCTGGGAGGGGAGCAGATGAGTTTCCCTGGTGTGGGCCAGAGTGGCCACCAGGGAAAGCTGGGGAGGGCTAGCCTCCCACTAGTTCGAATTAAGGGGCTACACACCCCTTAATTCGAACTAGCTAGTTCGAACTAGGCTTAATCCTCGTAAAATGAGGTTTTCCTAGTTTGAACTAAGCGCTCCGCTAGTTCGATTTAAATTCCAACTAACGGAGCGCTAGTGTAGCGCCTATTAAAGTTAGTTCGAACTAACGTCCGTTAGTTCGAACTAACTTTGTAGTGTAGACATACCCAGTCTTAGTGCATTTGTTCTCACAACACAGCCAGGAGCTGTTATGTCCAGTTTAACAGGGATTCAAGCCCATCATCCCTAGCTATCACACCACTGAGAGTTTGCATAGGCCAGCACTATCAACACATAAGCCAATAACTGGAGTCTCCATCCACGCTGACGTTGAGCGTAAATGACAGCTTATTATTAATGGGCCCTCAAATGGAGAAGGAATCAAAGGGGAGCCCTGGGATTTCCAGCCATCGTAGCTAAGTTTCCAAAAATATGAACACACTGCTCCTTTTCTGTGTGTGGTGTTTTCTCATTGCCTGATTAGGATCTTTCCGAAAGGAAAAGTGTGCCCCATACAAACAGCCTGAATCTGAAGTTATCAAGAATCCGTCTGTCGCCAGAACAAGAGACCTTGTGTTAGCAGAGCGGTCTGAGCTCTTGCTGCTTTTTCCAGGGCAGGTGTGGGTCTAATACCTGTTTACCCAGAGCCCCATGTAATAGTCAAGGGTCCAGGAAACTTTAAAAAAAAGTCCGAGTCAGTGTCTGGTAAACTCCCAAATCAAATAGTTTTATTTTTCCAGCCAGCCCCGTTTTCCTTGTTGAAACCCAAAGGGAACAGAACTTATTTTGAACCTTGACCTTTGGGGGGGTGTAAAACTCCCCCCCTCCCCAAGTGATTCATCTGTTTACCTTAGAACAATTAACGGTGACTCAGATGAAATCCACTTTAAACCCCAAGGGAAAATATGCTAAAACTAGACGTAACCCCCCCCACCCCAGCTCATGCCGGCTACCAACTCAGGCAGAAGTATTAAAGTGTTCAGTGCAGCTCCACTGTCCCAGGAAAGCCAAGGCAGGGGGACCGGTCAAGAAATGAGTTCAGTTTAGCATTTGGAGCCAGCAGATGGAGCTGCATCAGAAGGTTTCGCCAGGCTGCCTTTTTTTTTTTTTTTTTAAACAGGGAGCGCAACAGATAAGAGCCCTCAGTGCAGCTTCGAGGAATTGCTTGTCTGCCTAACAGGCTGCAATATTTCCCCTAATGATCATGCTGCTAGTTGTGAAAATACGGCACGCAGCCGGAGGCGTGTCCCAGACTACGATGGTGATGAAACCACACAGGAGTGAAAGCACGCAAGAAGACAATAAAAGTACCAGGGTTGAGGCCATCGGTCACTGTGCGCAATTTCAGGACAAACATAGGGGCTGTGTCTACACTGGCCACTTATTCCGGAAAATCAGCCACTTTTCCGGAATAACGTGCCAGCTGTCTACACTGGCCCCTTGAATTTCCGGAAAAGCACTGACAATCTAATGTAAAATCATCAGTGCTTTTCCGGAAAAACTATGCTGTTCCCGTTCGGGCAAAAGTCCTTTTCTGGAAAACTGTTCCGGAAAAGGGCCAGTGTAGACAGCACAGATTTCTTTTCCGCAAAAAAGCCCCGATCGCGACAATGACGATCGGGGCTTTTTTGCGGAAAAGCGCGTCTACATTGGCACGGACGCTTTTCCGGAAAAAGTGCTTTTCTGGAAAAGCAGCCTGCCAGTGTAGACGCGCTTTTTCCGGAAATACTTATAACAGAAAACTGTTCCGTTTTAAGCATTTCCGGAAAATCATGCCAGTGTAGACGTAGCCTGTAAGTAAAGCATCCATTAATGGGCCAATTCAAAATGTGTTTCAAGTGGAGGCTCTGAGCACTATTCCTAGGCACCCGACAATCATGAGATGGTTTAATAATAAATTTCTGTCTCATTTCTGAGCCCCCCCCAGGGGCAGTTGCTTTCTATGTTTACGCTTGTTTTCTCAGCTACACTCATAGAACTATAGAATTGGAAGGGCCCTCAAGAGGCCATCTAGGCCATGCCCTCTGTGCTGAGGCAGGCCAACGTAACCCCAACCATCCCGGGCAGGTGTTTGTGTAACCTGTTCTTCAAAATGGGTTCTTAAAAACCTCTAGAATGAGGTAAAAACCTTACTTAGAGAGGGGAGGGGGAAAGGTAAGATCCTCACCTAACTCCATGAGTCTGGGTGTTGGGTCCTTATGAAAACCACCACATCCTGCGAGACTCATGATGAAATCATATGAGGGGAGAATACTGCCTAAAAGCACATGGACTACTCCCAGAGAGCTGCGTCTACTCCAGTCCCAGGGCCCCAAATGGCCACACAGTAGGGAGAGGATTCCCTCTCAACACTAAAATCCAGTTCAGCTATTTCACCGTCTCTCTAACAGTATCAGTGCTGAGGTCCCGCTGCATTCAGGTCCAATTACTGCTGTAAGGTGGCTGGAGATGGCAGTGAAGCAAAGTACGGTAGGGAGAAAGAGCATGGAGCAAGATATGGCTCTGAAACGTTTACCGCGGTGAAAAGAGGCGCAAGAATGTAGGCCAGGCCTCACGTCTACCAAGAAGATCGAACTCATTACAGGGGCTGCAAAGAGCTGCTTTGGCCAGTGTTCTCTGAAAATTGTTCCCTCCATGTGCAGAATACATTTTGCTATGTGCACTGAGGAATGTGCACCTGTGCACCACTAATATAAACATATGCTGCCAGCTGTGGGCGCTCTGATACTCAGATGGGTGTCATCTGAATCTCTCCTGGGTGGCCACCCAAGCGTTCAGCTTATAGGGAATACGGGCTCTGGCTCTTATTCATTAGTAATAAATATAATTGATAGATAGTAATACACTTAGAGCCAAAGTTGCAGCTGGGACCTACAACACGTCTTCTGGCTCCCAATGCTGCCTGCTGAAATGCATTGAGGAGAACTTAGCTGTTCTAGGTGTGACCATTATATTTTGGAAATAAGGCCCTCTGGTCACTCTGTTTGCTGAATAACTGTAATTACTACCAGGACTGCCCTTAACATGAGTGGGAGGAATCAGCTGTTCTGTTTCCAGATATTGTCTTCTCTGGCATACCACCATTCTTGCCCAACTTTTGAGATCTGTTTACAAAAGGGGGCCGCCTTCCTTTCTGATTACCTTAGTTGGGATTGGTCCTGTCTAGAGCAGGGGGCTGGACTGGATGACCTTCCTAGGTCTCTTCCAGCTCTATGATGACCTTGAAATTCTGCCTTAGCAGGTACGCTTGTACAGGGCTGAAATAAGGACATTCGGTATCTATAACCTTCCTGAGGAGGGGAGGAGGGTTGACCCAACCTTGGATGTGTTCCCAACTAACTAAGGGGGGACTTGCTAGCGGTTTTCAAATATCTAAAAGGGTGTCACAAGGAGGAAGGAGAAAATTTGTTCCTCTTGGTTACTGAGGACAGGACAAGGAGTAATGGGCTTAAAGTGCAGCAGGGGAGGTTTAGATTGGACATTAGGAAAAAAATCCTAACTGTCAGGGTGGTCAAATATTGGAATAAATTGCCAAGGGAGGTGGTGGAATCTCCCTCTCTGGAGATATTTAAGAACAGGTTAGATAGACATCTGTCAGGGATGGTGTAGACGGAGCTTGGTCCTGCCTTGAGGGCGGGGGGCTGGACTTGATGACCTCTCGAGGTCCCTTCCAGTCCTATTATTCTATGATTCTAAGGCATTACAATTACAAATGCATGACTGGAACATGGGGCTTTGTGAAGGAGAGTTTGTAATTAGCATCTGTTACAGTCATAGCTACCGATGCGATGCCTGGGCCTCTGGTTCCTGGTTTGGGTTTTACTGCGACCTCTTTGAGGGCAGGCTGATGCCCATAGGCATTTATGCCCACTTGGCTCTGCCAAAAGGTGTCAGTGCCATGTGCCATAACCCAGTCTTGACATCTCAAACCCTTTTTTCACTAGATAAATCAGGCAGGATGTCCTCAGTTGTTGGTAATGGGTGGTAACTTCTTCTCTCTGCTGTGCTCTGGGGCTTTGGAACAGTGCAGATCCCCCAAATGTTTGCTCGCTAGTTTTGGCAGGAGTAACCATGCCTTTTCTTTGCAGGTTTGCCAATTCTTTCTTTAGTGGGCCTGCCAGGCCGAAAGGAACGCCGTGTTTTCATAGTCCCATGGCCTCAGTAGTCGATGTCGACTTTCGACTTGTCCTTGAGATACCTCTTCTCTTTCAACGTTCCGTTAGAATGCTGGACGGGGCTCACGGCAACTGTGGTCCCGCCTCCTGCACAATGAGGATATTCTGATGCTGTATTGTGATCAACCCGCTGACTTGCCCTGCCCAGCTGCTCCTCCGTGGGTGATACTCCCGTGTCAACAACTGGAAACTCCAGCCAATGCCATCGCGCGTTGTGTGGGGTTCTTGTCAGCAGCTTGCGTTGGCCCACTGGCCTCAGAATGGCTTTAGTGTACACCAAGTCCCATTTCCCTGCCTCGTGCTGCTGTAACTAGGGCATGCTGGGATTATAGTGGAGCTGGCTCCACAACGCCAGCTGGAAATGAGTGGGTAGGTGATCTAATAGCACAGATACAATGATCACAGTCGAATGGCCGGTAGGCCTTCTGTACATTGAGTGGGTAGCTCTGGATCTTCTGCAGTGACAGTGCAGATCTTCTCCACTTCACAGGAAATCTAGACAGGCTCAGTCATGACTTACACTGCTGCTTTTTGCTTGTGGGGGAGCCATGGGATCAGGACATAAAGTGGTTCTGGTTACCACACGCCTGGCTCTGTTGCCCGTAAGGTGGACTTTTTTTCTCCTTTCTTCCTTCCCGTAACATGTACACTGGAACTGAGGACAGGACACGAAGCAGTGGGCATTTATGTTGTACAGTAGAAAAAACTTCCTTCGCTAGTGCGAACCCCGTGCCGCGCGGCTACACGCGGCACGGACTAGATAGTTCGGATTAGGCTTCTAATCCGAACTATCTGTACGCCTCGTGGAATGAGGTGTACAGATAGTTCAGATTAGGAAGCCTAATCCGAACTATCTAGTCCGTGCCGCGTGTAGCCGCGCGGCACGGGGTTCACACTAGCCGGCTTTTAAAAATGGCGGCGCCGGCTTTATGCTAATGAAGCCCGGGAAATTCAAATCCCGGGCTTCATTAGCAAGTTCGGTATGCATACATTACCCTCCTAGTTCGAACTAGGGGGGTAGTGTAGACATACCCAGAGTGGCTAAACACTGGAATAAATTGCCTAGGGAGGTTGTAGAATCTCCATCACTGGAGATATTTAAGAAGAGGTTAAACAAATGCCTGCCTGTCTAGATAATACTCAGGCCTGTATAGAGTACAGGGGACTGAGCTAGATGACTTCTTGAGGTACCTTCTAGTCCAATGATGCTATGATTCTCCTATGCCTGTATTTACAGTCTGCCTCTGTCCAGCTTCCTGAATCCCTGTAGCTTGAACTTGTGTATTTGCTCTACAGTTCTTGTTTCTTCACTTGGGTAAGGTCTTTTGTCTAAAAATCAAGCTTTCCAGGGACCTGAATCCTTCCATGCTGCCTCTTCCTTATCTTCTAGGTGCTGCTTTATTTGCCTGCTAGTTACACTATCTTACTTGCTGTGGGTTTCCCCAGACTGATCATTGCCACCATGTGTCATGTGTTGGCTAATAACATGTGAGGACTTCATATTTCTAAAATTAAACTGGCTTTTTATGAAGAGCTAGCATTCCAGCCATGTGCACACAGGCCGACGGCCTGCCTAGTTCCTACTTCAAACCCTGCATTTGTGGTGCGGG
Organism: Pelodiscus sinensis; assembly: GCF_052426305.1. Taxonomy (NCBI): domain Eukaryota; kingdom Metazoa; phylum Chordata; order Testudines; family Trionychidae; genus Pelodiscus; species Pelodiscus sinensis. Next base: position 194,449,952 of record NC_143054.1, read on the forward strand.
TTGACTGAGGGGGCACCATGTGCTCTCTGCCCTATCCCTTGCCAGAAGCATGTGGTAGAGCAGCCGCTGTTTAGCCCGAAAAGAACACATCGCCTGGCAACGGTGAGCTAGGGCTTAAGAATCCTGGAGGGCGAGTTTTACCATGAAATCCTGTCATCAGCCAAAGCGAAGACCAGGCATTCCTCTGCTAAGCATCCCCTTGTCGCAACATTGCAAGCGCCTTCCCGTCTTCCGCCCACCGGAGACCGGGACTGCATTGGGCCAGACTGTGGGTGGTGGGTAGCGTAGGCGAGGGAAGATGCTGCCTTCACAAACTGGCTGCCTTGTCCTGGCCGCCATGGCAGGTTGAGGCCACAGCATGACAGCCTGGCTCCCCTGTCACGGGGAAGGTTGGGCCTCGGCATGGCAGCCCAGCTCCCTGGCTTCCAGAGAGGACGGGGGGGGGGGGGGAACACAGAACAGCGGTCCCGGCTCTCCAGGTGGCCAGGAAGGATCAGGCTGGGGGTGGGCGGGGCTGTGGGTGGAAGGGGTGGAGCTGAGGCTTGCCTTCCACAGCTGGGCCTTCACCTGCTGCCTATGGGCCCCCCCTCTGCTCTGGCTTGCCCCCTCATACTACATCCCCAGCTGATGTTAATGGGATTGCATGGAGCATCCATGAAGGCATGTTCCAAAGGCTGAATGTCACTGCCCAGGCTATAAATCAAGGCCCCGGCTCTTCCCTGATGGGTGCAAATGAGCCCCAAAGTCAGCCCAAAGCATTTCTCCCGTCTGCTTCGTGCTATTCTAAAACTCTATAATTTGCTGTCAGCTGCGCGGCCGTCTATTCAGCCTCCTCACTAGCTTGAAAGTTGCAAATTACTTCAGGCTATTCGGTCAGTGTCACACATGCGGCACATAGCCCAACATATCCCCTCCAAGGCTTTCAATTAGGCACATCGGGTAGCCCTCTCCCGCCGGACGCACGTCCCAGGCTGCGTAGGGGAAAGACGTAAATGTGCACCAATGGATTAAAATAGACGTCTGCACCTTCGAGCACTTCCACGCCTGTGGCTTTATGAACCATGTTTTGCAAAACGACTGTCAGATGGCTTGCTGGACGGCTTTGCCACATGGCCCCGCCCCTTGCAGCTTTATTGCTTCATATTAAAATAGTCGACTTCTTAATTGGCGCAGGATGCCTCGTGTTGAAGCATGAACCATTACTGGACTGGTCTCAGATCCCTTTAAATAATAATAACAACAAGGAGTCATTCCTTGAGCTTCATTATTAGTCTGGCCCTCACTGGCTAGAAAGGTTCTGCCATGGTATCTTTAATGACCACAAAGCTGGTATCACGCATGCTACCTGAAACGGGAGAGTTTTGCACTTCTGCAGGCTTTATGTCAGCAGAACCATACCAACATGCTGTGTGTGTTTACGCAGTTTCCAGCCGTTCAAGAAGCCAAAGGCGGAGCATGTGTCTATCCTCCAGCCAAAGGGGAAAATGCGAGACACAAGGTTGTAATCATCAGTGTCTGAGAGAGCGAGAGAGAAAAAAAAAGAAGCCGTCGTATCTGTTTGGGAGCGTGTTCAGACATGATGCGACTCTTTGTGTGACATGGGCGCGGAAGCGAGGGCAATGCCATTCTTGTGGTTTAATTAAGGACCTCGGCGAGGATCTGACTGATGTAACGCAAGTGGGCTTTGCGCGGGGGAAGGGAAAAGGAGAGGGAGAGGAATGGGAAGGACGTTGGGTGGCAGCTGTTCACAGCAAATACTATTCTAGCTCATGGCGATGTGTTCCAGCCCTGTTGGAAAATTACATCTAAATAACAGGTCACAAAAGAGCAACTCTGACCAGGCCTGTAATTTAGTCCCAAGAGGAAATTCTTCATTCATCAAGTGTACAAGAGACAAAATTAGTTCTTTACTGAGCGAAGCTGGGTTTGCAATTTTGTTGTAGGGTGAGCCCTACCTCTGGAACAGGTCCTGCCAGGAAAGAACATTTCCCGGAGCTGCCGCATTCCCAGCTGTGCCACCTCAAACATGATGCCATTGTCCAAATTAGTTCATGGATTCCTGGGGGGGATTTTTGTACATTTGGGGGGCCGGGTTGTGGGGAGCAACTGTCTCTGTCTGAGACTGCTGGATAAGTTTCTTGCAGGACGATGGAGCATGTATTTGCCAAAAGGACGAGGCGGGATGTCAGCCAAATGAAACTCCTCCTTAAAATCCCATGTGGCACCAATTTCCTTTGGTCAGTTCTTTGGTTTATCAGAGAAAGATGCTTCCCTGATTTATCAAGCATTTCATCCAAAAGAAAAAAAACTTTCTGTAAAGACTAATGTTAACATTTTCCTTTTTCTACTTGCAATTTGGCAGAAAGAGGGAATTATGGGCCAACACCTCTGCTGACAGAAACCAGCCCAGGTTTCCTTTTACAAGTTCTGGGGATCTAGCCCTAGCGATACTAGTTTTGTTTCCATTCAGATTTTTGTAGCAACAAGGGCATTTTAAGAAGGGAGGTCAGTGAATTTCCTTTTACCACACCCTTACACTTTACAGGCAAGCTCTGGTAAAAGCAGCCTCCCTTTTCACATCTGCAATTGTCTTTGGGCACAATGAATGTCCATTAGTCTGCTAAGTGCTGTCAAGGGACCTTAGATGACATAAAATGTTCTTTTATTCCTTTCACATTAAGGTGACCCCTGCATTTACGATCTAATTGGTTCTTGGAGAACCACCGTAAGTCGGGCCATCGTAATTCGAACCCTTATTGCCTATAGGGGCAATGTTATGAACCGGGGTTCCATTCCTGGCCCGCTTTGCCTCCTGGGAGTTGTAGTCTCCTGGAGCCAGCAGGCTCTGCTGGGCAGTAGGTTGCCACATGGCATGACGCGAATGGCACCATGAGCCAGCTGGCCGGGGGCTGGGCTGGGCGGTAGGTGGCCCCGCAGTGCGAATGGTGCCCTGAGTGGGCTGGGGGCTGGGCTGGGCTGGGCCGGGCAGTAGGTGGCCCCTCAGCTCCCAGAGCAGGGCGGCTGTAAATGCAGAGGGTCACAGGTTGAGTGGTTGCAAGTCGGAGGTCACCTGTACTTTGTGCCAGATTCAACTGTCCTTACTCACATTAGCACCAGTCTCCTTGAGCAGTCCTAGGCATTCAAGATGGTGCTTGGGCTTGTCGTGAGGGCAGGGGACTGGACTTGGTGTCTTCTCAAGGTCCCTTCTAGTTCTAGTGTTCTATGATTCTATGATTCCAGTGACTCTACTTGTGGAATGAAGGTATCAGTGAACAAGAGTAAAGATACTGAGCCTGACCCCTTAGGCTATGTCTACACTACAAATAGCCACATCCACAGTACAAGGAAGCCTCAAAAATAGTCCCTTAAGGTGCGTCTACACTGCACCCAGAGCATGAAATAAGCAACACAATTTCAAAATATATTGTTATTCCAAAATGTCCCTTACTCCTCGTGGAATGAGGTTTACAGAAACATCAGAATAGTGAGCCTGTTATATTTCGAAATAATGGGCGTGTCAAAAGATATGGAATAGCTATTTTGAGGTACCTCCAGTATCCCGAAATAGCGCTGCAGTGTAGACGTAGCCTTAATGAGGACACGTTACTTTGACTGAGAGCCCCAAGATGCACTGTGGACTAATTACTTTGAATGACTCTGGGGAACAGTTATTTCAAAACAGCAGCTGAGTGTCCACACTAACCCTATTTTCAAATAGCAATTTCCAAAGAGGTGTTATTCAGGGTTATTATTTTGACATTTGCATTTAATTTTTTCATCTGGAAACAGACTTCCATACAGAAATTGGCTCAAATTTAGTTTTTAAAAGGTTAAAAAAAGAAACATTGCGATGTCTATGTTCCACGAGGAGTACGGGACATTTTGGAATAGCAATATATTTCAAAATTGCATAACTTATTTCACAGCTCATCTTGTTATCTCAAAATAATGGGAGTTATTTTGAAATAACTCTGTAGTGTAGACATGTCCTTAAGTATTAGTATATTAGCGTGCCAAAGTCTGGTAGGGTTAGCTTTATCTATCTGTTTACCTTGAGCTGCTGCTGCTGTACTTTATATTCACTAAATTTCAAGTGATATTGTGTTGTTACAGCTGAACTAATTGGCCTTCCTTCCACTCCTAGAGCTGTGCAAATAATTGAAATAATTAGAAAAAAAAAAGGTTGAATCAACCCAGAATGAGAATTTTCCAGTTTTTTCAGTGGATTAAAATTAAAAAAAAAAAAAATGATTCTTCAGAACATTTCCTTTTTAGCAATGTTTCTTTTTTTAGCCTTTTAAGAAAATGAATTTGAGCAAATTTCTGTATGACAGTTTGTTTCCAGATGAAAAAATTAAATGCAAATGTAAAAATAAAATATTTTCATGTAAAAAAAGGAAACCAGCCAAAACTGTTCACAAAATTCAACGTGAATTCATGAGTAGTTCCACCTCACTTGACATAGCATTTTTTGGCAAATATTAGTAAAAAAAAGTAATCCACTATATCAGTGTCCAATATTCTTAATTGGGTCTTAAACAGTAGCCAATTACTGAAGAAAGTGAAAGGAAGCTGGTATTGGTCAGTAATGGTATAATCCTGCCATTTTGTGATTGGTTTATACCTTGAAGCATGAGTTTATATATCACTTATAAAAAGAAGATTTTTCCTTACTGTGTAATAACATATGGGATGTTTTCATTATTCAAATAAATGTCAAATCCTGTTCTGAATATTACTATGCTTTTGGTCACAAGGAGACCTCCTTGGCAATTGAACTGTGTTGTGTAAAAAGGTATTTCCTTTCATTAGTTTTGATTTTTTCCTTTTGGTTGCATTGAATGTTCCTTTGTTCTTACTAGAAACCAAGAGTAGAGGCACATTATTCACCCTCCCTAAATCATTCTTTGCTTTTTTACCTCTATCACATCCTCAGTTACCTGTCTCTTTTCTAAAACAAAAAACCCAAATCTATTCAGTTGCTCTATGGAGCCATGTGTACACTACGTGGAAGATCAACGCTGCTGCGGTTGATCTTCTGGGGTTTGATTTAGTGTGTCTAGTGAAGACCCACTAAATCAAACTCAGAGGGTGGCCCTGTCAGCACCAGTACTCCTGTGCTTCACGAGGAGTAAAGGAAGCCAATTGGAGCATTTGCTCCCATCAATCTCCTGCTGTGTGGATGGCAATTTAAGATATGTCGACTCAAGCTACGTAATTAACATCGCTGGAGTTGCATATCTTAAGTCGACTTTCCGCTTTAATGTAGACCAGGTCTGGGAGGCTTGCCATACGCTGCCTATCTTAGAGTCTCTCCTCCAATTCCAGCAGACCAGAACTGAACTAAAGCATTCCAGTTAGAACGTATCACTGATATAAACTGATGACCTTCTGTCCCGAGTGGTTAGGCGGTAATCAGGTCGCATAGGATTGCTTCCTTTAGAAGGAGAAATGGATGATACAAGTTAGATACATTTTTGGCCACGCTTACTTATTTACAAAGAATACACAAAGTCCTGTTTACATGAACACAGTAAAAATTAACAACAGGACGTGTCCTTGCTCACTATTTTCAGGTATAGTTCTCCAGTCAGTCTTGTGCCCCAAGGAGCTCTGTCTCTCTTACCCCCTCAGGCCCACAGTCATGACTATTTGCTTTTCTTACTGACTCTTAGCTCTTCTTCCTTTTTTGCTCCTCTCACACATGTCGCTTGCCATATAAGGCCCTTAATTTCTGCCTTTGCAGTCAAGAATTCCCTCCACCCAAAAGAGTTTGGAATGCAGCTGATCACTTTGGGCAATGGCTTTTATTGTTTCTGGCTATCTCACTACATAAAGGGCCTTCATTGCTCCTTCCATTTAGCCTGAAAGATGGTTCATAGCACACCCATGCCGAAGGTTAAAGTTAACTTTTCCATCACTACCACAGTAAATAAATATTCAGTAGCGATTTCTAAAGCTACCTAGAAGATTTGCACTCTGTTATTGCTTTGAATATTAAATCAACATCCTGTTTTGAAAATCTCAGCTTTAATTACCATAGTTCTCAACCAGCCAATAGGAGCTGAGAGATTGGTCTGAGGCACCGGGGCAGTGCAAGCCTCTTCCCCAACACAGAGCTGAGAGCCACATAGAGGGAGCAGCCTGCAGTTTTAAGCTGTCTGGGGCTGCAGCAGGCAGGGAGCCCAGCCTGCCTTGGGGTGCTGCAGGGCTGCTGGCAGGTAGATATTTAGGTAAGCGCCTGCCAGCCAAAGCCTGCCTCTGGCATCCTAGCGCCTCCCACACCACAACTCCCTCTCCCAGATCACCATGAAAGCCCTCTGCACCTCCTTGCCCCAGATCTCAACTCCCTCCCAGATGCTGCACCTCCTCCTAAATCCTTTCCTCAGGCCAGAATCCTCTCCTGAACCCATACTCCCTCCATGATTCTACACCCCATTCCCCTGACCCAGGTCACAACCCCCTCTTTCACCCAAACTCACTCTCAGATCTCACACAGGCTCCTGCACCCCAGTCCCTTACCCCGTGTGCCCTTCTGCACCCAACGTCCATCCTAGACCAAGCACCTAAACAACCAAAAAGTGCAGCCTTTGGCCACTTTCCAAAATCTTGGAGTGCCACGCCCCCTCCAAAAATTATTGCCTACCCCTGTTCTACAGCAAAGATCATCATTTATGCATCCTGGATGAATGTAGTCAATGGGTTTCAAACTAGAATGTGCTTGAATGTTGCAGTGTTGACCAGCGGATATTGAAATGTATACTTGTGGCAATTCTTGTGCTGAAACCAGATAACCATTCAAAACAGTCCCTGCATGGAAGCAAATTCTAATACATGCACACCATTATTGTGGTTTCATTTCTGGTAACTGGGTCATCCTAGTACCAGTTCAGATCTAGTTGTATCCTGGTCAATTCTTGCATCCCTCTCTCCTAAGATGACTGCATCACATCAGGATGATGCACTAGACACAATGTCTTGTAACATGAAATAATAAGCATCTTTTTTAGCAACAGGCTTTGAAGCATCTGGTGCCTATGCTCTGTAAATTACGACATTCTATGCTCAAGCTGAAAACGACAGCGATCAGGTATGGAGAATGAGCCTGCCAAGTCAGTCGTGCTGATTGCTCCCACATTCACTGAAGCAGTGTGCCCATCAGATATCTCACAGGCATGCAACAGTCGAAAGGCCTGAGAATTCCAAGCGAGAGCCGTTCTCTCAGCGTTCCATTTCCACCGTTTCCGCTATGCGGAATGTCACTACATAATGTCAAACAGAGCCACAGAAGACTTCAACATTGTGTTTGTGGACAATGCTTTTGACTCAAAGCTCCTGTGAAAATTGCTACACAGTATGGAGTGCCAGATGGCTTCACGTACCGAATGGAGGTTCTCTACTGCAGTTCATTGAGCCATGAGGGTCAACGGTTGTCTTACAGACTGGTTTCCAGAAGTCTCAGGAGTTTGCCAGGGAGACTTACTCTAATCGAGCATGTCTACACTTGCTCCCTATCTCGAGATAGAGATGCAAATATAGTGTACCAAAATTGCTAATGAAGCATGGGATTTAAATATTCTGTGCTTAATTGGCATAATCACGTCCGGCTGCCATTTTGAAATCAAATTATTGAGAAATAAAATGCCCCAGGTATCAGCGTTATTTCAAGAGGAAAACCCTTTTCTCGAAATAACTGTTAAACCTCATTGTATGTTAAACAGAGAAGGGTTTTCTCTCAAAATAACACTGCTACCTGGGGCATTTTATTTCTCAATAATGCAATTTCAAAATGGTGGCTGGACGCAATTATGCAAATTAAGCGTGGGTTCTGGAAGAGCCGAAAGAGGGGCTGTAACTTGGTGCACTCAAGATAAACATGCACCAGTGTCTTCCTCACACCACAGAAGGGGCAAGTGTCGGGAACAGGGGTGAACCGTGCCAAGTACATGCCCGTGCTCACAGCATCATGGAAGATTCTCCAGCTGATTTCCCCGGTGGGCCACAGAACCAAGGTGGAGTAGAGACTGGCCCACAGGATCTCCCCACCCTCTATTAACAATGGCAGTTTGTGCGTGGGAGGTGGAATGTCTGTGTGACAACGAGGCTACCCGTGTTCAATGCAGTCATGACAACAATTCTGTCATATGGCGCAGAACCATTCGCGGAGGACAGGAAAAGAAAGGGGTTCTCTTTCACCAAATGGCAAAAGTTACAGTGTATTCTTACCATCCATTGCTTTAACTTTTTCACAAACAAGGAGATATTTAGATGGTCCTGGAAAGTGGTCATCTTATACCAGTTGAGAACAGAAGTCTTCAAAGGTGAGGACACGGCCAATTTGCAGAAGAAAGTATGCTTCTACAGAAGGTTCCTACAGCTGATCTTGAAGGAAGTCGTTCAGAAGACTGGCCACGAATGAGGTTGGAAGGTGCAATTTCAAGGGATTGACCCTCCCATGCTGACTTTTGCTGTAGGACAAAAATCTGAAGGTGACCATTCAAGAGAGAAGTCCACTGTGTGCAGCAGCAGTGCTACCCCAGAGCTGTGTGACACTGCTGCCACTGACCCAGTGTTCATATTAACCATAACAGGATAGACTCAAACCCAGGCAAGCAAGTTCTTTTAGCGTCCTCTCCATAGTCATCTTTATAACTGCTCCCTTTTTCAGCCTAAACCCCACTGGCTGAAAGAGTGGTTTTGTAGCTAAAGCAGACGTTAGTATTTGTAAGTTATGCCCCCCCCCCAACTCTGTCTGAAATAGGGAGTATCATCTTGAGCTTAGCCGCCCCGTGCCTCAGTTTCCCCTAAATGCATAATGCGTTTGGTATACCTTACAGGGGTGTTGATGCTTCCCTGGTATTTGCAAAGGCCTTTAAGAAAGTGACATGGAAACACAACATGGTATTATTTTGTAGATTAGCGCCAAGCGGGAGGTGAAACTATGCTTTCCATGATTATATTTATGAAAAGAGATATTCATTCTGTCCTGAACAGTTAATGCAAAAGCTTGATGTGGGGAAGACGCGAATCTGAGACGCACTCTCTCGGAGCTTTGTGGGCTGTCTAATTTTCTTCTAAAACCACTGAATTTTGCAGAGTTCCAACCAACTCTTTTGGAAAAAGCAGCCCGGAGGAAATGTAATATACTACGGTGAGCTTTGCCAGGTATGAGATCATAACATTGCTTTGATGGTGTGCTGGCACCCTGTTCAATTGCAATAATACTTTGCGTTTACAAAGCATTATACAGTAGGCTTGATACATGGTGCCGACATTGCTGCTTTACATGACTGTCAGTGTAAAAGAGCCTTCAAGTGGGAATAAATTAGATTTACACACACTTCTGGCCCCTTACACTATAAAGGGGCCTTCCTGTAAACAAAGTTTAGCTTTGTTTGCTAGTCAAACACCACAACACCCTGTGAGGCGGGTGGCTAAGCAACAGATAGGGAAACTGAGGCAGCGAGCTGCTATTACTCACCAGAGGCCATATAGTAAGGTAAGGGCAGCAGCTTGGGATGTCCTGATTGTCAAATCTGACTCAGACTTCCTGGCCTTAAAACAAAAGGTGTTTTTTTTTCTCATAACCAAGAACTAGGGGTCACCTAGCTCAGTATCTTGTCTTCTGACAATGATCAATGCCAGCTGCCCAAAAGGAATGAATCACCAAGTGATCCATCCCATGATACCCTTTCCCATCCCTGACAGAGGCCAGAGACACCATCCTTGTCCATCCTGGCTACTAGCCATTGATGGACCTATTCTCCAAGAATGTATCTTGTTATTTTCTTAAACACTGTTAAAGTCCTGGATCTCACAACATCCTCTGGCAGGGAGTTCCACAGGTTGACTGGGTACTCACTTAAAATCTCTCTCTTTGTAGTTAATAAACTTGTTGTATTGTTTGACCTAATCAAGTTGAAGTGGCTGAGTAACACCATTTGGAATAACAAAGTTGTGTGTATATCATTTCCTTAAGCAGTAGTTCTCAAACTTTTTGGCCCATGGCCCATTCTGTTCAAAGCAAAATTTTCCATGGACCACTACCCAGCCACCTATGATGACAAAATGGTTGTATGAGAGGATAGGGCTGAGGTCTGGTTGAGAGATAGGGTGCAGAAACAGCATGGGGGTGGAGTGGTCTGGCCAGGAGTAGGGTGCAGATTGAGGGGGTCTGTCTGGGAGGGATGTGTGTGAGGGGATGGGAATAGGGGTCTGGGCATGAGAGGATGGGGGGACTCTTACCTGGCACCATGCCCCCTGCCGCTCCCAAGCACTGCTCCCTCACTGCTCCCATTGGCTGCAATTCCAGCCAATAAGAACAGTGCAAAAAGCCTCCTTGTGAGTGGTTTCCTGCACCGCTGTTCCCCCAGCTGCTTCCCCTCCCCACACAGCAGGAAGTTGGTGCTGGCACTGCAACCTCGCGGGAAGGGGGAGGGAGCATAGGACTGGAGCACCAGCACGGGCTCCCCACTGCAGGGGGGACCAAGTCCCAAGCCCTAAACCCACCTTTAAGAGAGGCATGGACCACTAGTGGTCTGCAGACCACACTTTGAGAACCACTGCCTTAAAGAAATGACAGACTCGTTCACGCTGTTCAGGAGAGGGCTTGGCAGCACAGGACATGCATTTCTGTGGGAGTATTTGGGACAAGGTGTGGGTTGGGGTCTCCAGGAGGTAATTTTTAAGGTGTGGCTGGGTGCCTGCAGCACCCCCGGACATACCTGGGACTGACAGTGTTCCCTGTAAACTGAATATTTGGGTGACCACCCAGGAGAGATTTAAATGCCTTCTAGGTAATTAGCAGAGAACTCACAGTGCCCACAGCTGGCAGCATGTGTTTCTATTGGTGGTGCATATCCACATGCACCTTGGTGCACATAACAAAATTTAGTCTGCTCATAGATGAAAAAAATTAGAGGGAATACTGGCTGGGAATGATTTACATGTTGGGAGTTGTTTGCAAGTGGTCTGGGTTGGAGACTACAGCAGGAGACTCCCAAGCCAGAGTTGTTAGAAACAGGCAAATTCATAGTGTGCTAGAAGAAAGACAGGAGGAAGACAGTGTTTCAAAGGAGTCTACAGGAACAGGAAACCTAGAGAGTGTGCCTGACCTGAAGGAAGGCAGCCCCAGGGAGGCAGCAGTGAACCACACTGTACCAGGGAGATTGTTTAAAGTCATATGGCAGAAGATCCAGACTCAGTGACACATAAAACACAACAGCAGCGGTAATCAGCCCTAGGCAGCAGGAGAGACCACTCAGGGCTGCACTGCAGAGATAAGAATACTTCTGGGAGTGCCCAGTTTGTTTTACAAGATAAGGCTGATAACAGGAAATGGAGGAGTAGAAGCCTCCCAGGATATTAAATTTGCAAGCTTAGAATTTAGCTCAGGTATAGAGGAGATGGAAGGGGGGGAGGGGGGAAAATCACCTCTCTGTGGACATTGCTACAGCAGATGAAGTGGGTACTATGAAAACCAAACTGGTTTGTAAGAGTGGGGGAGAGAGAGAAGTGAAACTGCACCGAAATTTTCCAAGTTCAATGCCTCTTAAAAGCAGTAATGGGCTGTTTGGATGCCCACTGTAACCCCAGGAAGAATGAAATGGTGGAAAGGTATCATTTCTTTCCTTGGGATCAAACATCTGGGGAAGGTGTGGCTGAGTACAGTGCCAATTAAATATGTTAGGAGACTGGTTCATAGAATCAGAGAGTACTTGGACTGGAAGGGACCTCAAGAGGTCATCGAGTCCAGTCCCCCGCCCTCATGGCAGGACCAAATACTGTCTAGACCATCCCTGATAGACATTTGTTTAACCTACTCTTAAATATCTCCACAGATGGGGATTCCACAACCTCCCTGGGCAATTTATTCCAGTGTTTGACCACCCTGACAGTTAGGAACTTTTTCCTAATGTCCAACCTAAACCTCCCTTGCAAGGGAGATGTGGGATGTGAGATGCACAAGACTGAGGCCGGGTCTATGGTAGACCTGGAAGGTTGGTTTAAGGTACACAACTCCAGCTATATAGAATACAGGCAGTCCCCGGGTTACGTACAAGATAGGGACTGTAGGTTTGTTCTTAATCTGAATTTGTATGTAAGTCGGAACTGGTACATATTGTAGGGAAAACTGTAGTCAAACATTTCTCCAGAGTTCAGTTTTATTCTCCCACACCTCACTTCCCTCAGTCCTTTATTCTCAAGCTGAGGTGTCTGCTGAGAAAAGCCGCTCCGCATCTCCGTGGTCTGCTGGGGGGGGGGGGGGCGGGGGGGCTGGGGGGGCGCTAGCTTTGTGTCTCCCTGGTCTGCTGGGGGAAAGCAGCTAGTACATGGTTGCCTCACCCCGTTTGTAAGTAGGGATCCGATGTAAGTCGGATCCATGTAACCCGGGGACTGCCTGTATGTACATAGCTTACCTTAAGTTGCGCTTGGCAGCATCCCCATATCTGGGAGGCCGACAGAGGCAAATGCTCTCGTGGGCTTCCCTCACTCCTCGCACAAGCAGAAGTACAGACTTTTGTTGAGAGCCCCCTCTGAGTTTGATTTAGAGAGTCTTAACTAGACTTGCTAAATCAAATGCCAGAAGGTCAATCGCGGCAGTGTCGATCTTCTGTCCAGTGAAGACATGGCCTGAGAGTAGTTGCTGAGGGAAGCAGACTTCACTGTGGATAAAAGCTTAGAAGAGAAGCAGAACTCTATAAAGGAAGCCAGCAGAAACTTCCCGTGCAATATGTAAGAAAGAGAAATCAAAACCATTTACACCATTTGAAGATGACAATGGTACAGATATGTGCAAATACTGCGAAAGACAGAAAGAGAAGCGCCTAGCTTATGGAGAAACCTGCCATAGCTGTGATAAATGTAATCATTTTGCAGCCAACTGATTATCCAAAGAAAAGAAAAACAAAACCAAGATACACACCATGAAGAAAGAGAGCGACAGTGACATTTGGGGGCATAATGTGGGTGACTGAATGGAAGGCAAACACAACGCAAGAAAACCCTAGAAAGCACCAGAAACTATTATATGCAGCCACATTCCTTGGGAAGAAAGTGATACGATTTCAACCAGATTGGGGTGGGAGTTGGAACGTTATCCCGGTCAGTCCGGTGAACCCAGACGTACAGCTGGAAGAGACTAACCAGCTGTAAGTGTAATCCACACACCTAGTGTGGTTCACTGACAATGCAGTGGCACTTAGATCACAGCAACAGCTAAGATCAAGAGACCTCTTCAGCACCAGCTGGGAGCCAGCTGGCATTTAGCTCCGAGGGTCGGAGGTTCCTATACTCAGCTTCAGAGGTTCAAATCTGCCCGGTGGTGGTTACATAAGCAATGCACCCCCTTACCACTGGAAAGCCTCCGGGTAAATGTGAAATTAAATTAAGCAATCCTAGAACAAAAGAAATACAGACTGGACTTTGCAGCCATGGATGATGAGACAACAGGACCACATCTGTGCAGCAAGGCCACCCAAGCCACAGACCTGATAAAAGTTCAGTTCCAGAGCATAAGGAAAGGGGAGAGTTCCACCCAATGTGTCTTCAGTCACCCTGCTATCTACCTGGGAGCAGGAGGGAATGCAGAGGGAGCTAGGGATGTGATTGGTGTTTAGAAAGTAGAGACTGACACCAGTGCGAAGCCAGTCACATTGCCAAAACGTACCTCTTGCATAATTACAGATACTATATAGGGAGCTGCAGAGCACACAGAATTATGGGATTATGCGCCCGATTGAGAAAATCACAGACCAACTATGCAGCCTTGTGCTGTTAAAAAAAGCCACCCAGAAAATGGAGACTATGAAGAGAACCAAAGCTCTTCAGCAAAGCTTGGCACAGAACCATTTCCCCTACAACTGAGGACATATTACCAGATCGGTCTAAAGCAGGGGCGGAGAACCTTTTTTGGGCCGGGGGCCACTAATCCACAGAAAAATCAGTCAGGGGCCGCACACCTCAGTGATGTGGCCCCCAACTGAGAAGGAGAAAGACACTCCCCACATTCCCCTCACACAGCAGAGCCTAAGGGGGCCCGGGCTAGTAGAGTTTGTGTGTTCCAGCCCGGCATTGGGTTGGGGAGGGACAGACTGGACCACCAACGTGGGCTCCCCAATGCTGGGGGGGACTGTGAGCCTTGGCCCCCAGGCCTTAGGTTCCCCACCCCCAGTCCAAGGAAGACTCTTTACAGCGTGTGAGGTAAAAATGGATTCTAACGTGTCACATTGGATGAAGAACCTAATTACTTGCCAATCTTTGCAGCTCCCTTTGGGAGACTCCATTGGTTAAGGCTGCCAATAGGAATCACTCCGGCACCAAAGATATTCCAGAACAGGCTGATCCCGGCACTGGAGGGCCTGATGGAAAGCCAGACAATAGCAGATAACGTGCTGCTAGGGGGAGCGGGGGAAGATCCACAAAACCACGAGTCCAGAGAAAAGAATGAAAAATTGACCTTATGGGATGTTCCAGTTGAGATTCACCAAGGTGCCGTACGTGTTACACCCGCCGTTTTCAAACGATGGGTCGCAACCCAGAACTGGGGGGTGGAATGTGGGGCACTGGGGCTTGTTGCTGCAGGGGGATCAGGTGACCAGCGGGGATGCTAAGGCAGCTCCCTGCCTGTCCTGGCACCGCAGACTGTGCTGCGCGCGGGCCTGGATCCTGGGGGGTGGAGTGCACCAAGAGATCGTTCACTTCCCATTGGCTGGGAACCTGCTGCTGGCCGCTTCTTGGGGCAGCACGGGTCTGCGGTGCCAGGACAGGCAGGAAGCGGCCTTAGCGGGCCCCCCCCCACTGCACCGCTGACCAGAGCCACTCGAGATAAGCCTCCTCCTGCTGCAGCCTTGACCCCACCCCAAAAACAGACCTCCCCCCCCCGCACCCAAAGCTTTCCTCATCAGCCACACCCTGGAGCCCATGCTCTATTCAAATTACGTTGGGTCACGTGCATCAGCAATTTTCTTCAACTGGAGCATGAGAAAAAAAAAAGTTTGAAAACCGCTGTTATACCAGACTAATGAGTCATCTCTGTCCTCTGACTGGGGGTGCCCTTTTCAATGCTTTGGGCAGCCCTCCCCCCATCCTGGTTAGCCAATGGTCAAGTCTCTCCACCCCTACAAACACTGTGGAGCAGCACTCCATCCACCGAAAGGGGTGAAGATCTACTTCCAAGGCTGGGGCTTCATTTTGAGAAGTGGCAGGGCAATAGGGTCTGTATTAGTGGGGGTGGGGACTAGCACCGCCCATGTCTTACTGCACCCCTTCGCATTTTGAAATCCAGTTTCAGCTCAGATGGACAATTCATGCCTCCCTTTGCCCCCCGGGACTGAAAGCACATGAGCATGCAGACAACCTGACCCCTCTTACAGTACAGGCAGTCCCCGGGTTACATGGATCCGACTTACATCGGATCCCTACTTACAAACGGGGTGAGACAACCCCGCACTAGCTGCTTCCCCCCAGCAGTCCAGGGAGACGCGGAGCGTCTTTTCTCAGCAGACACCTCAGCTTGAGAATAAAGGACTGAGGGAAGTGAGGTGTGGGAGAATAAAACTGAGCTCTGGAGAAATGTTTGGCTAGAGTTTCCCCTACAATATGTACCAGTTCCGACTTACATACAAATTCAACTTAAGAACAAACCTACAGTCCCTATCTTGTACGTAACCCGGGGACTGCCTGTATCTTGAAACAGAGCTAATCCCTCCCATTGCCGCCGAGCCTGGAGCCCCTCACCAGAGGAGGGCAGACTGTAGCCTTAAGACAGGAGCAAAATTACAGTCGGTCATAAAAAAGGGTTGACGTTCTTTTTGCATACGGCAGAGCTTTTTCCTAATGACAGCGGTGATTCAGACAGCACTTCCCCCGTGCATCCGTCTCATGTGCACGATTAAGAGGCATAAAGGAAAAAAATGTTTTCTACACACGAAGTGGCACAGATCAAGATAAAGCTTTAGCCAGCTGTAGATTTTTATTTGATTGCCACCAGCTGCAACATCCCTCTGCAAAGTCCGAGGTCAGATGCCGGCCATAAACACGGCTGTGTTTACACATGGGCTTTGTTATGCATAATTAATACACAGTTCCCCCAACGCATTGCTAAGACAGTGATGTTTGACGAGCACACAGGTTGTGTCTGGGACAAGGGACCAAGGCACAAGCTGGGATCCATCCTCCATCATGAACGTTTTGCTGCCCATTCAAGCGGTGGCAATGAATGGAATTAGAAAATGAGCACCAGCATTTTTATTGGCAATGCAAAGAGTGAAGCGCAAGCAACCACTGACAGACAAATATTTCCATGTGGTCCTATATATTTGTTAGTCTCTAAGGTGCCACAGGACTACTCGTTGTTTTTAAAGTTACAGGCTAACACGGTTGCCCCTCTGAGGGTACGTCTAGACTGCAAGCTTCTGTCGAAAGAAGCTTTTGCGGAAGAGAGCTTCCGAAAAAACATCTTCTGAAAGAGAGTGTCCACACTTCAAAAGCGCATCAAAAACGTGATCTGCTTTTTTGAAAGAGAGCGTCCACACTCATTGGACGCTCTCTTGCATTTAAGCTGTGATTACTCTGTGCGGAGTGGCCACCAGGGCACTTGCGCTTTTTCCTGGAGGCCTCTTCTTTCGAAAAAACTCCCTCTTCTGCATCCACACATGCCTTTTTCCGAAAGAGCTGTTTTGGAAAAGGCGTTTTTCCTCGTAGAATGAGGTTTACCAATGTTGGAAACCCACCTTTCTTTTGGTTTTCTTTCGAAAGAATGCAATTGCGGTGTGGACGTAGGTGACGTTTTTTCAGAAAAATGGCCGTTTTTCCCAAAAAAAACCCTGTAGTCTAGACACACCCTGAGACATTTTACCATGCAAGACCCCGCATTTCACCGTGTGAAGCAAAAATCCATCAACTTCATGAAGAAGCGCGCAGATACAGATAATCCCCTGTATATTTTATTAGTCCCTTAGGTGTCACAGGACTACTCACATATGTGCATGTTTGTCAGGCTGAAAGCAAATGGCAAAATAGCGCCATTTCCCAATTTTTAACCTGCTGTGTTGATGCCATTTCTTTCCTTCAGAAAAACTCATGGGCCAAATTCTGCCCTTCAGAACATCCTTGAAACCCCATTCACTTCACTCGAGCAGCAGGGATGAAACTGAAAGCAAAGTTTGACCCCCCTCATGTAAAGAATCCCTTACTGCATTCTTGGCAATGCCCTTAGTCGTTAAAAACGAAACTCCTTTTTTTTAAATGATTTTCCTCATCAACACTATACATTGTTATTATTGCCTATTTACTTCCATGCACTTCATTCAGCCCATGCAATGCAATTAGGCTGTGCTGTTTCCAATCACGTTTCCATAGAATCATAGAATATTAAAACTGGAAGGGACCTCAAGAGATCATCAAGTCTAGTCCCCTGAGCTTGTGGCAGGACCAGGCACCATCTAGATCATCCCTGACAGGTGTCTGTCTAACCTGCTCTTAAATATCTCCCGTGATGGAGATTCCACAACCTCCCTAGGCAATTTATTCCGGTGTTTAACCACCCTGACAGTTAGGAATTTTTTCCTAATGTCCAACCTAAACTTCCCTTGCTGCAGTTTAAGCCCAGTGCTTCTTGTCCTATCATCAGAGGCCAAGGAGAACAATTTTATTCCCTCCTCCTTGTAACACCCTTTGAGGTTCTTGAAAACAGCTATCATGTCCCCTCTCAGTCTTTTCTTTTCCAAACTAAACAAACCCATCTTGTTAGTCTTTAAAGTGCTACATAGTCCTGTATTTTGCTTAAACAAACCCAGTTATTTCAGTCTTCCATCATAGGCCATGTTTTCTAGACCTTTAATCATTTTTGTTGCTCTTCTCTGGACCCTCTCCAATTTCTCTGCATCTTTCTTGAAATGTGATGCCCAGAAAAGGCACAGAACTCTAGCTGAGGCATTGCCCAGTACCAGGATTACCTGCTCCAGTGTCCTGTATCTAACAGGCTGTGTCTAAACTACATGGCTCCGTCGACAGAGCCATGTAGATTAGGGTTATAGGCAAAGGAAAATGAAGCGGCGATTTAAATAATCGCCGCTTCATTTAAATTTACATGGCTGCCGCGCTGAGCTGACAAACAGCTGATCAGCTGTTTGTCCGCTCAGCGCGCTAGTCTGGACGCTCCCCTGCCGACATCAAAGCTCTTTGTCGGCAGCCCCGTTATTCCTCGTGGGATGAGGTTTACCGGGGCTGCCGACAAAGGGCTTTGATGTCGGCAGGGGAGCGTCCAGACTAGCGCGCTGAGCCGACAAACAGCTGATCAGCTGTTTGTTGGCTCAGCGCGGCAGCCATGTAAATTTAAATGAAGTGGCGATTATTTAAATCGCCGCTTCATTTCCCTTTGCCAAAACAACAAATCTACATGGCTCCTCCACCTTGAGCCCCTCCTCATTCCCAAACCCTCACTCTCACCACCAACCCAGCCTCTAACCTCCTGCCCTGCCCCCCTCAGATCTCCAAGGCCCTGCTCTGGCTCCTCCCCCCCACTCCACCAGCCCCCTGCCCTGAAGGATCTGGGTAACACCTGGTAAGTCTTCTAGTGCTGGTATAAAAGTGCTTAGAAGCATCAAACAGAATAACCTATGCTGATATGAGGTTTTTTTATATTGGTGCAACTGCATAGATCTTTCAATGGTATAACTCCTCCTATTTTAAAAAAAACACCCTATCCAAAATAGTTGTCACAGCCAAACTTTTAAGTGAGGACACAGCTTAGAAAAAAGTGACAAGTCTTTTTGTTCTCGCTTCATAGGGCATTTTCCCCCAGGATCCTAATAGTCTTGATCACTCATCTCTGAACCACTTCCATTGCTTCTACCGCTGTGTTTGTGCAAGGCTGTAAATAGGGGAACAGTTTAGTCCGAAAACTGTTTTATTAACATATGAACAGTGGATATATCATTTAAGTTTGGGCAAACCATTATTTGTAAAGAAACATCCTGTTTATGCTTGAGCAGCGAGGAAGTGAGCCATCAGTGTTATTGGTTTCAGAGAGGTGTTAGTCTGTAACTGGAAAAACTTAAAAAACAACGAATGGCCTTGCAGCACCTTAGAAACTAACAAAAAATATAGAAGCTTCAGGGGGTAGCCGAATTAGTCTGTTACAGAAAAAAAAACAGCAAGCAATTGGTCTGGTAGCACTTTATAGACTTACAAAACATGTAGATGGTATCATGAGCTTTCGTGGGCACAGCCCACTTCTTCAGATGACCGGAAGAAGTAGGCTGTGTCCACGAAAGCTCATGATATCATCTACATGTTTTATTAGTCTATAAAGTGCTACCAGACCATTTGCTCACTGTTTTAAAAAATATACAGGGTAGCTACAGATGAAGTGGGTTGTGCCCACGAAAGCTCATGCTACCATCTACATTTTTTGTTAGTCTCTAAGGTGTTGCAAGACCATTCGTTATTTTTTAAGTTTATCAATGTTATTTGTAATTAACAGCTTGCCACCTTTGATTTTTTAAAGGAAGGTTTATGTGTATATGCATGCTGCTGAAAGTTTATCAGAATGTACCCTACATAGAGAAGGTGAAAATGCCGAACTAAAGAAATGTCCAAAACCAACTATCAGCAATTAACATTATCTCTGATGAGCAGGCTTCTTAATAAAGCCCTGCAGTGTCCACAACTTAGAGGAGTTCCTAATGAACCTTATCTTTCCGTCTGATAATGATAAGGACTGGAAGGAAGAGATGGAGGGGGAATTTGACCACCCACAGAATGACTACCATTATCAAAGTGCAATTTCTGCCCTGAAGCTAACTTCCTTGCAGAAGTGGCATTTCTTGCTACACTCAGGTAAAGAAGAAGGGAGGGGGAAGAGGAGGAGGAGAATATATCAGCTGACATTTCAAGCAAGAAAATAAGCACATTTGTGCTGCTAAGCCTCTTCTGGATGTCAGGTTGTATAATGCTTCCACTCTAATGTGTAATCCAAATGTCACTTGTACCTTTAGTAGCGCCGGGACCTCCAAGAGACTGAAGTGCTCCTGTTTTCCTTTTTTCTTTATTTTTCTTTTTTTTAAGCAAGAGTAAGTCACATCAAAGCAGGAGCTCACCTGGAAATTCTCCTGTAGGGTTCTCTAGACAGGTCATGCACAATAGAATTGAAAGAATGCTTAGCAGGGTGCTATATTGAAGGCAGACTGAGGTGTGGCTTAGGCAGTGGAGGAAGTGAGTCATCAGCCTTGTCAGCTTCTATTTAACCAAAAGAAGGGAAATGGCAGAAAAAAAGCTATTTAATTCCCACTCAAGGTGCCATCAGCTTCATCCACCTCGTAGAACATCGAGTAAGCTAAATCGAGTGAAAAAGCCAACATATCCGTGCGTAGCAAAAAGGCCAGAACTCAGTCATCCATGACTTGCTCTTGTGTAACAAGACAAGTCAGCATTAAGAACTTGCTAGGTGCATCTGACAAGGGCGGGGGAGGGGGGGCGGAGGGGGAATGAACACTGCAGTTTCTTGGAGACCCTCAAAGATTTAGAAGACCAGGAATTTGCTAATATCTTACGGCATCTCTTGGGGGAGTTGACACTGCTATGAAGCATTATAATCAATGATCTGATAACTTATTCATAACAACATGCAACAAGGAAAAAATCTGATGGTAAAACTTTACACGGTCCTCAAAGCATTGAGTGTATGAATTCTAGGGACATAGGGTTGGAGCAGACCTCAGGAGGACATCAAGCGTTGACACAGCTTGCTTCTCCTATAAAAATGACTAAAGAGCTAAGTTCTTTTTTGGTATGGTCTCTTCTCCTACCACAGTGTTTCAAACCCAATAGTCATCCCAATGAAGAGGAAAAGAGCTGCTCCAGACATTAGAGCTAAGGAATATAAAGTGGGCCTCATGTGTGAAGTCAACAAGGCATATATTCTGCCCAAAGGGTGCCCATTTATAGCAGACTAGTACGGCTACTCACGTAATTTCAGCTAGAAGAGTGTCCTGCCAACTGTAGAGAATGCTAGCAAATTTGATAGGATGTCAGCAGTGGAGAAAGGGGAAAGTAATTCCTCATCTGGAAAAGGATTTTGTTCTCAATGGCGACACCTTCCCATTCCTTTCATAGTAAATCTAGATGATTAATCCCATTCCACCTTCCAGTCCTGTTGGATGCCAGCAGACGCATAATCACTGCCATGCTCCTATTACAAAAATGCAGTGACAATGCTAATATGAATTGGCGAAGACATTGCTACCCGTCCAAGATCTGCTGAAGTGAACGGAGAGATTCTTTGGCTAGATCTACACTGCAATGAAACCCCCACCGCACTAGGTCTAAGAGCCCAAGTCAGCTGAATTGGGATCAAGGAGCTCGGACTGCAAAACTGAAAATAGCAGTATAGAAATCCCCCGCCCTCTTCCGCCCCCGCTCCCGTGGTCTCAGACCTGGGCTGAGTTGAAACAGTGAACTACACCCTGCAAATGTGTGGGTTACAGATACATGGAAACAGCCACCAGAATAGAAACCAGATTTCCTTATTCCTACCCAGAACACTGTCCATTAGACCAGACATCTTGTGTGAAACGTACATTCGTAGATTCCATGGCCAAAAGAGACCCATTATGATCAACCCATCTGATCTGCTGTGTAACACACATGTAGAACTTCTCCAGAACAATTCCCAGAATGGACCATTTTGCCAAACATCCAGTCTTCAGATGTAATGACAAACAATAGGGCATCTTCGCAAACAACACATCCACAAAGTTGAAATATTCTTTGTGACTATTGTCCATTACAAACTCAGCTCCTTTTTGTTGGTTAGCAAACTCTTCATGAACCCATCCTTATGCAAGTAAGCATACTTGTTATTTAAATAATCTGCTTAGCCTGTTCTTGAAGAATATTTCAATATTACAGCAGGGCAAAAATGCTAGCTTGTGGGGAATGATTTAAAAAAAATATTTTTCAACTTTTCCCAAAAATTGTTTTTTGAATATTCTGTGATACTTTCTTCCCCTATCTCCCCACTTTGATTAAACTTTTTCTTGGGTTGTAGCAAAAATATCAACCCAAATGAAAATTGTTCATTCCAAATGTTCATTTTGTTAGAAAAAACCACTTTTTTAAAAGCTTCAGTGAATGTTTTTTCGCTAACTTCACATACAGAGAAGTCAGAAATTTTCTACTGAAGCATTTATTAATCAGTGTCTAAAGAGAAATCAAGTTTTATGCTGAGATACCAATATATCAAAAGCATTATTCAGAAGTACCCAGTATACAAAAAGAATGAGTCAGAAATAAAAATTGTGATGAAGAATCCTGGAGAAGAAATAACTAGTCTAGGGGAATATTATAATTCTGCTGCTGACTTTTCTGAAAACACTGAGTGGGTGAACAGTTAGGGAAAACAAATTTAATTTTCTGTGTCTGTTAGATCAGCTGCAAATATATTTCAGGTAAAAAAAATGCATTTTTCACAGGTCTACTTCCAAGTTAATCTAGTCCCAAAGGAAAATGCACTTACTGCATTTCTGTAATTCTTCACCCTTAAGAAACATCAGTGAAAACAGAACAAAACTCTGCTTCGGCTCTCTAATTAACATCTTATGGCCAAACAAGAAAAAGGAACAGAGAAAGGTGGGAGTTGAAATACCCACCGTAGGCAGGTAATTGCCAAAATTAAAGAAACCTGCACCTAGTAATTGAAAAACTGTAGACTGAGGGCTTTCTACCTGAAGAAATGACCTAAACAAAGCTGCCTGGGGCTTGACCAAGAATGAGGTCATTGGCATTCTACAGCACTGGACAAGGACGTAGGGAAAGGACCAAATTGCTTTCCCATGCAGAAACAAGGGGCTGAAGGAAGATGAAAGGAAATGGCAAGATGAGGAAAAGGCGTAATTGTACTGTGCAAATGAAAGCAGGGCTAGGGCTAAGGGATACCTGCCCAGAAAACTCAACACTCAGCATGGAATCCATGCTACCATACAGTGACTTTAAAGGATAGGTCATGTGATAGCCACATGGTTCTTATATAGCAGAAGTTCGCACTTAAACCCAAAGGCCGAGACAAGCTGAGAAGGACCATTATGACAAGTGATAGCACATACAGGGTATGTCTACACTTGCACCCTATTTCGAAATAGGGATGCAAATGCAGCAATTCAAAATTGCAAATGAAGCCAGGATTGAAATATCCTGCACTTCATTTGCATAATCACGTTATGGCGCTATTTTGAGATAGCGCTATTTCGAATTAACAGACGCTGTGTTGACGCGGTTATTTCTAGAGAAAACCCTTCTCTCGAAATAACTGTTAAACCTCATTGAACGAGGAATAAGGGTTATTTCGAGAGAAGGGTCTACACAGCGTCTGTTAATTCAAAATAGCGCCATAATACAATTATGCAAATGAAGTGTGGGATATTTAAATCCCGGCTTCATTTGCAATTTCGAATGTCTGCATTTGCATCCCTATTTCGAAATAGGGTGGAAGTGTAGACATACCCACAGGGATTGTAACTGCTGTGACCATAGGAACGGCCATACTGGGTCAGACCAACGGTCCATCTAGCCCAGTAGCCTGTCTGCCGACAGTGGCCAATGCCAGATGCCCCAGAGGGAGTGAACAGAACAGGCAATCATCAAGTGATCCCTCCCCTGTCACCCATGCCCAGCCTCTGACAAATAGAGTCTGGGGACACCATTCCTACCCATCCTGGCTAATAGCTATCGATGGACCTAATCTCCATGAATGTATCTAGTTCTGTGAACCTCTGACGTTCAGTAGGATCTTCCAAGTCACATTGTATGTATAAGCCATGCTATCACAAACTGCTTATATGTTCCTCTTTAGTGGCTTAAGAATTTAAATTTTTCCAAATAACTCGATTGAGTCCTTCAGACATTCTGATCATGTGTAAATCTGGAGTCATTCTGTTGTGTCATAGGATTTACTCTGAATTTACACCATTTTAAATGAGATGAGCAGCTGGATCTAGGTTTACATTTCTCCTGTTTAGACCATTGTACTGAAACTCAATGACAGGCTCATACGTAGGAATTTCCTGGGGGGAGGAGGTGGGTTTTTTTTTGTAACTGTGGACTACAAGAGTGCAAACACACCCTCCCATGGTTTCCGAAGTAAGCATGCTCCAGCCGGCCGGGGGAAGGCTGGGGCTCATTTCCTGCCCCCCTTCCCCAGGAGCGAGGCTGGGGGCAGGGCTGGGCCACACTCCTGCTGGGGGGAGGAGGGGATGGGGAGGGGATGGAATGAGCCCCAGCCTTCCAGAACATGAAGAAAGCTGGAGCATGCTTACTTGAGGGACCTTCGCACACACCCACACACACCCGCGTACGGGCCTGTGACATTTTATATCTCCTTTTTAGAGCTGCCAATGGCTACTCAAAGTGCAGAGCAATATTGTTTCAAATTGAAACGGTCTGTTCTCTCCTTCTGACCTCAGTCTTGTCAGTTTGAAAATTCCCTCTGATTTTATTGGGGTTGTTTTCATCTGAATGGAAGTTAGTCAGGCATATCAACGGGAGTGCAGAACTCATGCTGCTCCCTCACCACACTTCGGTCTTTTTCTGAGTTTGACAAGCTCTGTCCCTGCCTTTTCATACAAAATGGCTGGCTAGTGTTTTGTATTGGCATTTAGAAATATTGAAAGGATACTGGCGATCAGGTAGGGGTTCAGTAACAGTTAACTCTAGAAATGCTTGTTGAGTTCTGTAGAATATTTTCAGAACAACCTTGTCCATGTGAAGCTCCTGATTTGAAGCCGCCCTTTCTTAACTCTCACCTTATTACTAGATTTAAAAACTCGGGTTTTGTCTTCCTGGTTTATCATGCCGCAAGAGTCCACTGTTGGAATATTAACCACAGAATTCACAGCCAACAAGTTGGTAGAAAAAAACCTGAGAACCCCCTCGCGGAAGCTCTTTTTTCTTAAATCTGAAGAAATACTGTTTGGCTAAAAACTGCTGAGGCAGCCATGTGCTTTAGAACAGTCAGCGGGGGCCAACAGCCACACGGGCCCTGGGGCAAGGTGTGGGCGGGCTGTTCCCAGTGGTGGATTTAGGGCAGGGCGAGCGGGGCGGTTGCCCCGGGCCCCGCGCTTCCCGAGGCCCCGCGCATGCACCTTAGCACCACGGTGCATGCGCTGTGTCAAAGGGGGGGCCCCGCGAAATTTTGCTGCCCGGGGCCCCACAGCGCTGCCCTGGGTCCTGCGGCACTCTCATCCGCCCCTGGCTGTTTCATGCCCCCCGGAAGGGGCACGACTGAGCATAGTCAGCCCTTAGCACTGCCCAGACCACGGCACGCTGCCCTCCCACCCCCCAGCACTCAGAGCCATGAGGGCTGTGTCTAGACTGGCCAGTTTTTCTGGAAAATCAGCTGCTTTTCCGGAAAAACTTGCCAGCTGTCTACACTGGCCGCTTGAATTTCCGCAAGAACACTGACTTCCTACTGTAAGAAATCAGTGCTTCTTGCGGAAATACTATACTGCTCCCGTTCGGGCAAAAGTCCCTTTTGTGTAAAGCTTTCGCGCAAAAGGGCCAGTGTAGACAGCTGAGATTTGTTTTCCGCAAAAAAGCCCTGATCGTGTAAATGGTGATCGGGGCTTTTTTGCGGAAAAGCGCATCTAGATTGGCACGGATGCTTTTCTGAAAAAAGTGCTTTTGCGGAAAAGTGTCCATGCCAATCTAGACGCTCTGTTCCGAAAATGCTTTTAATGGAAAACTTTTCCATTAAAAGCATTTGCAGAAAATCATGCCAATCTAGACGCAGCCATAGAGTGACACTCTGGTGGCAATTCAAAGGGTCCCAGAGCTTCAGCTGTCACCAAAATAGCAGTGTTAGTGGCTGGCGGCTCCGGGTCCCTTTGAATTTCTGGGCCCTGAAGCAATTGCTCTCTTCTCCCCTCCTCCTGTTCTCCCCCTGTTTGGTAGGCCTGAGAACAGTGTTTCTCAATGACCAGTCTGTAGACTGGTGCCAATCCCTAAGATCTTCCTAACCCAGTTTAGGAAGGCATCAAGCTGGTCTTTGATATCGAAAAAGTTGAGAAACCCTGCTTTAGATGCTGTTCAAAAAGTCGCCTTCTTCTCCTATTGCAGTCAACAGGAGTTTGGATATTGACCAGAGCTGGTCAAAAAACATTCTTTTTAATGGGAAATTGGGGTTTTTGACAAAACAAGAATTTTTGCAGAAAGCAACTTGCTTTCTCCCATGGTTTGTCTATGCTAATCGAGCCTGTGTTGGCTGTGCCAATGTAGGCATGCACCCTACCTGGCGGTTTTTCTGCTGGTACTAGAACACCACCTCCCTGTGCAATGTTAGCTATGCCAACAGAAACACTCTTCTGAACAGCACAGTTGCCTCTCCGCTGAGGATTTTGTCGGGTCACTGGATGGCATGGTTTTTATGCCCGTATGCTTTTTTCATTTGAAAAATAAAAGTTTCTGAGAGGGAAGAGGGTTACTCGCTGACCAGGTAAGGTCTCGTATACACACAGATTTAGTATTGGCTTAATTATGCCAGTCACGGGTGTGATTTCATTTCCAAAATACCAACACAACCCCTAGTCTAGACACGGTTATAGACAATATTAAAATCTGGGATTCTCTGGTCCAGCAACATCCGCAGTCCGGCATGACCATGGATGTTCCAGGATCAGAAAGTCCTGGTGCTGCAAGGGGGTGGGGGCATGGGAGCTGGTATGCAGTTCAGCTGGGATGCTGGGGGGGGGCAGGGAGCAGGCACTGGTGAGACCCTGGGGGGGATGTGTTCGAATTCTTTATACCCCCCTTGCATACGGGCCTGTATGACCATCTCTTGGAATATGACAGAGCACACAAATATCAAAAGATGGAGACAATCGCTTGTACTCATCTGTGTAAATGGCAGGGTAGAGCGAGAAGATGAACCAGCCTGTGGCAGCACCATCCATTTGTACCACCGGTCCAGATGTTTGGCTGAGTTATGCGGTCAATAGTGCTGGGAAATAACTCACTCCTTTCGGCTTAATTTTTGCTGGGTGTCTGCCACTCAGAAACGGGAAGGCGATGTTGCCAGTCTGTATTTTACATACGGCAGCTGGTTAGATTGAATTCTCTCCTGGGTGCAAGGGTAGATGGGAAGTAGCTGCCATTTTGTACTTCTGTTCAGTGCAAAAATACGACTGTGTTACTCGCTATATAGTGGCATCTCAAATGTTATTTGGTTTTTTGTTTGCCATAGTCACCAAGGCCAGATTCTCCAATATCCTGGCAGTTGTGCAGTTAATTGCACCACTGCAAATCTTCTCTCCTTTTCCCCGTCTATCTGGGCCTAGGTCACTGGCTGTCTTTTGCAGACTTCCTGGTCCAATCCTTGCTCCGTATCCATTCTGTCCTCCTGTACATAATCTATCCACCATTTCCATGGCCATCCTTTTGTTGTCTACCTGAGACTTCTAGTCTCAAGGGCCTACTAAAAGAGGACTGCCTTCATCTGTCCTTCATAGATGCCTATACCATCTTAACATCTGCTCTTGCAGTTTCTTTCTAGTGACACAGACTTTGGTCCTCCTCCTGGTGATCTTTTCACGTGGGGTCCAGTCATGTCACCCCCTCACTGCCATCAAACTTCTGATTTCCATGGCTTCACATCTTCTCAAGTGCCTCTTTGGTTGCCCATATCTCTGATCCGTACATAGTGCTGGTCTTATCATGGCTTTGTATAGTTGCCTCTTAAGTAGTCGGGCATGCGTTTATCATAAACCATGAACCTTATCTTGTGCCAGACATCACCATGCCCTACAGCCTTGCTCAGCATTCTCCACCAATTTGTCCCGTTTGTGGCCTGTTTGGGACTGGTCAGTTTCTGAGGGTGCTGGACCAGGGAGATCCAACCTGTAGTCTCATGGACTTCAATGGGAATGCATATGTCAGTAAAGTTAAGCACATGCTTAAGAGCTTTGCAGGATTGGATTTAGAATGCCCGTACCTGGCAGAATAAATGACATTACTTCCACTGAGAATGCAGAGAAAAACCACTTGTGACCCCATGAAGCTGTTGGTGTTCAGATAGATAGATCCGTCTAATCTTTTGCCCAAATCAACAAAATTGCTAAATAAATGCTGTGGGGTTTTTTTTAGCTGTTTCAATCTGTTAAATATTTCTGGCTTATAAACAGAGAGTGTGATCTTTGCTGGCACGAGAAGGCAATAATGAATCCAAAGCAATAACATTTTTCAAGCTGTTATTGTTGCAGGTAGAAAGCAATTTCACATACAGTTTGCAATCCGTGCGCTGCCTGTCTCAAAGCTATTTCACTGACTCATTATCTCCAGGTTTCCTTTAAAGTTAAACAATGCAGAACTAATACTGGTGATGACTCAGAACATTAAGTGAGTGAGCTGAAGGTATTTTCCCTCTGGATTTTCCAGCACCGAGAGAATGTTTTGACTGCTACTTTGTCTGACAATGTTAAAAGGCAGGAATAGCATAACAACTAATGATTGTTTGCTTTGATGTATAGTTTTGTCACTTGCATCTTGTTATTAACAGTGTGGTAGTGCTTTTAAGCAATTATATGATAGTACACATCTTACGCCCAGCTGATCAAAGACACTGAGTATGCGCTTAAGTCCATTTATTTGTCCAACATCTAGGACATACAGGTCTTGATCTCTGCCCGAGGCTCCTATGCACTACAATAATACAAATAAATAATAATAAGCTGAAGTATAATATTTAAGTAGGTATAAATTTGATATCAATGCAGTGTTCTCTGTCTTTACTCTCCTGCTCACCTTGCTGTCACAAGACAGAGATATATACAGTGTGCTTATCACTCCCAGACTTTGATCCTACCTGGCTGTTTTGGGTCTGTGGAAATTCCTCACATCTCAATAATTCCTTACAAGCAAATACTGGCTGAAGGAGAGGGTCGGGCTCTGTAGATGCCAAGACCTGAAGGAAGGAAGGAATTTGTCAGACATTCAAAGGACACATGAAAGTCTCAGAGGGGCAGCTGTATTAGTCTGTAACTTTAAAAATAACACGCAGTCCTGTGGCACCTTAGACACTAACACATGTATTGGGTCATGAGCTTTTGTGGGTAAAAACCACTTCATCAGATGAGTTGCAGTAAGCATCCAGAAATCACCAGAGTGGCCCCCTGCCTGTAGTGCAGTGCGGCAGGCTCAGCTCAACCCAAGCAAGTTTGGCTCAGCTTGGCCAGAGCAGTGTGGCGAGCCAGGCCCGGCTAGAGCACCTCCCTTCCTCCTTCCCCCAGGATCCCAGTTAAGCAGTTAACCGGTTAAATGTTACATGGGATTTTACATCCCTAGACCTGAACAACATAGGTCACTGAATTTCCTTCAGTGATTCCAGCACAAGACTGTGGCTGCAAGGGTGAATTTGTTGGCTTGGTCCTTCTGTCTGGCTTGAAGTGGCTGGTAGCTTCGTGGAGTGTCCTATCTCTTGTAACATGGGATCTATTAGTGGGTACAAGTATAAGTAAACAGGTTATTCTGACAGCAGAGAAAATGATAAGGTACTATACTGATGGGTGTTGTAGGAAAAAGGGCAATAGATAGATTCCCTCTGATCCTGCAAACTGAATACCACCCACGTGAATAAACCTATAAAGGGAGATCTTGCAGGAAGCCGATGTTTATCTCTATAGATAATTAATTTCCCCCTGAAATTTTATTCTGGCTTTCTGAAAGTAACCTTTTAAGAGGAGCTTTCTATCTTAAGTGCCTACATGCCACCCATCCCCATTGCATTTCCCAGTCCCCTGGGAGCTAAGGCAGTGTGAATAAACATGGCATGCATTTTAGAGTGTTCTTTTTATTAGAATGATTATTGCTGCTGTTGTCCTTGTGCAAAGTCCCCAAGCCATTACAAACAAACAGGCGATGCCGTACATTGTATATAAAGTTCTGTAAGAACCGTCTGTGGAGAAATAGCGTGTGCTTTGTGTTCACTCATGAAGGTGACCTCATGGCTTCATGACTTTGGTTGGGGCAGATTAGTTGCTCCAGTATGTTTCTGGGGCAAGATGTGTTGTACTGATGAACATACATGCACCACAAGGGGGCAAATTTTCAGAGCTGTTGGTGTAACTCAGCTGCCAGTGGTAGATTTACCACTTTCTTCAGGGATCTCAGAGTAATTCCCACCCATAATGCCTAGAGGCCTTGATTGGCACTTGAGGCCTCAGCATGCTCGGTGCTATACAAATGAGTAAAACAAAGGCCATCCTTCCCATAGCAAGACCTTAGACTAGGGTTATGACAAAGGACATCAGGAGGCTAGACAGAGCGCGGAGGCAAAGTGAGGTGAACTGGTTGTAGTAAAGCCAAAAGGATTTCCATGAAAAATTAGTCCCTGTGGTTACAAATGTCCAGCAGCATAAGCAATGGACACAGCTGGGCTCTGAGAATTTGCCCCCTTGTGGTACAACACACCTTGCCCCAGAAATGTATTGGAGCAACTAATCTGCCCCATCCAAAATCATGAAGCCATGAGGTCACCTTCATGAGTGACCACAAAGCACACACTATTTCTCCACAGATGGTTCTTACAGAGCTTTATATCCAATGTACAGCAGCTTCTGTGTGTTTGTAATGGCTTGGGGACTTGGGAGGCGCGTTTTAGTGTTGGGAAAGCCCATGTCCCTGGAACCAAGAGGTGCCATTTTGCTCTGACATGGAGACTACAGTGAGTATGGTGAGAGTTTGAGTATATAATTCTGCCCATAGGAAGGAGATATCCTCCTCGCATCACTGCATGAATATGGACCTCTCCTCTGCTGGCATCAATCTGCATAGGTTCATTGGCTTTGATGGAGCATCACCTCTTTACACCAGATGAACCTCTAGACTCGTGTCCTGCATGGACTGTATTGTCACTTCACACAAACACTGCAAAACCTCTTTCTTCAGCTAGAATTACTCACGTACACCATGTGATGTCCTAGGAGCTGACTAATTTGGCACCAGTGGCGTCTGCTTCAGTGTCTCTCCTGCCAAGACCTTCATATTATCAACTGCATTCATTCCTACCAAGAGCCAATAGAGCAGACGGCTAAAGTCCCAAACGATGGCCAGACAAAACACAGACAAGAATGCAGCTCCACTCTGGGCATGTGCTGTGGACAAGGTGAGTGCTAGATGGTTGCTGACAATAACAAAAAACTGCTCCTTTCACAATCTCCTCCAAGAGCGATAAGATACGAGGAAATCAATTGCCACAAAATGCCATCAATTATAGAAAAGCTGCTCTGATAAAACGGGCTGAGGCGATGCCTTGATATACCTCGATTGGACTCTTTGCATGGCTCTTAATAACAAGTCTTGTTGTCTGCCTTTGAAGCGGCAGAGGTTCCCTTACCCTGGGTCTTTCACCAGTTTTTGGCTGGTGAAATTACACTGAATAATATGCTTATTCAGGTTTTTATATCCAGGCACCTATTTTATTACCTTTTATAATACTTACCGGGCCAGATCAGCTTGCAGCAGAACAAAGCTAATTACACCTTTCATTATCTAACAATAGCCTAATGACAGAGCATCATTCAAGGGTAGTATTGAGCTGAGACACCTCAGGGCAGGCCAAGACAATGACAGAGGCTATTCAGCTCCATCAGAATTGATGCTGCTGTGGATGCTGCCGCAAGAGTGATGCGGGGTGGGAGGGGTGTCGATCAGCAGGTCACAGCATAAATTACAGTATCATGGCGAAATTGTAAGGTGGCAGCATTGCTCTCACCCAATACTGTGTCTCTCTTCGTTTGCCCTCAGCGGTGTTTTGCTTTCGTGGCTACTCTGCAAAAAAACAAACTTCCATGTGTTTAATTATACAGTCTGGGGATGAAAACCCATCTACATAGAGGTATTGATGAATCTTCAAATATTAAGGGGCCAGGTGGACTGACGGCATCAGTTCATTCGGAAGAGTAATTTTCTTGAGAGCATGACTACAGAAGAGTTTCCCAGGGACTACCTAGCTATGCACTTATATGGGTCCATTTCTAGTGCAAGTTGAACCTCTCTAGTTTGACACCCTCGGGACCTGACCAACCAGAGAATATTGTCTAGAAGCGTTACCAACACTTCCCCTGCTGACTGGACTCTTAGAAGACATTTAGGGATTAATTAGAGCGAAATAACAGCTAGAACACTGAGTGCCAGGACTGGTTGCTCTAAACAAAATTTATGGGACCACAGGAAACTTGGCCAAATCCATGAGAAGTGGCCATCCAGTTAATTAAAATCATGCCGGGCCATGGATGTTGCCGGACCAGAGAGTTCTGGACTAGAGAGTGTAGTGGAACACTTCATGTTCTTGGCATTCTTCAATATATTTAAGCTCACAGCACCCCTGTGAAGCATGGAAGTTTTATTACCCCAATTTCACTATAACTCAGAGGGGCTAAGGGCCAGAGCCATTAAGGGGATTTATGCCTTGCACTACCTCGTGCTCTGTTGTAGGTGAACTTCACAGCTCCAAGTTAGGTGCCTGGGCTCCCTGTATAACCAACGGGGAGAGTTAGGGATCTGTAAAAGGGAGTCTTAGACCCCAATACAATGAGTGGAGAGTTATTTAAGCAATCTGGAAGGGAAATGCTGAAGGAAAAGGCCCAGATTCGCAATGGTACTTAGGTGCCCAATTCCCATTGATCACGGTTTTAGGGCTTGACTGATGGGCTGGAGGAAGGCTCCTATCTCCACTTGGCATTCTCAGCCATGAATCGTCTCCTAGAGTTTGGCATCTAAGTCATGTCAGCTATTGGGTAGTCTGGGACACGTACTCGCTCTGGACTTGCTTGCCCCACCAGTGTCATGTACGGATGAGGCAAAAACCAAATATGCCTGGTTTGAGCATCAGTTTGAAAATCAACCATGGCAGCACTGATTTTCCACGTAGTGTAGTCGTGCCCTAAGTGTCTTGGACAAGATGATACAGGAGACCCAGTTAGAGTTGAATCCACATTGAATCCACATCAGAGTTGAATCCACATTTCCAAGTTCAGTGAATAGCTCCCTCAGTGCCATACCGGCCTTGGTGTCTGGAGAGGACACCGGTGTGAATTTGGACCTCTGCCCCGGACCAGGTTCAGATGAGTGCTCCACAAAATCTAACCAACTGAAGGCAGCTGGGTTCAATCCAAACACCACTGAGCCAGCCCCTCTTTATTGCTTGTGTTAGAAGCAGTAGCCTGTACAACTCCCTGTTGGCTCAGTCCAAAGCCAATGGACTCGCTCAGAGAACTAAAGATAAATCCATATCTATGATCGCCTCTGTGCTTGCTTGCACTGTAGAAGTGACTATTGTTTTTTTGCTCACCTCTGTGCTTCCCGAACACAGCTGGCCTCTAATCTCGAGCAGGTTAACGTTTGAAATAGATTTTGAGGCCTCCTGGCATAGAACCCCAAACTGCCCAGGAACAACCATGACCAATGGCCGTCCAGTCTCCAGGTTATAAACTGGGTCAAGATCTCCCTGCTGTAACTCCATGAAATTCCGTGGAGACATACCCATGGAGCCTGACCCAGTGTGTGAATGTGTTACACATGTAGGGATTCTCTGTGGGACCGATTGCAGTCAGGGGATATAGATTTTTTTCCCTCTTCTGTTTAAGGGCCAGGGTCGTTTAAGAAGATCCAGCATCAGAGCTGGGGTTTACTATGTAATGGCTCTATTCTGTGTCTAGGGAAGGCCATAAAACCATGCTAACTGGCTCCAGTATGCAGAGAGGCCTTTTCCCGCCCTTCCTGGTCCCCCTTTCAAACCATGGCTTACTTTGTATTCACTGTTGTGGAAGGCTCATTAGGTCAGGGAACTCTGATGGGTTTGGCAGGTTCTCACACACACTTGCTGAGCCTTAAATCAGCAAGGGAAGTCCCAGAGGTTCTGCAAACACCCCCCCCCCCCCACACACACACACACTTTTAATGTCTACACAAACCTTCCACCCTCCTTTTTTCATTTCCCTTTCTCCTTTCATCTTTATCTCTCACGACTGTTGTAGCTACATCCTCCAGTGATGACAAGAAAGACCCCGTGATGTGACCTCGCCTGCTGCTTTCCAACCTGGGACATTCACAACTGGAAAATTATTACACAAGCTGTAAATTTTGAGCTTGCTCCAGCCAATGCTGCCGGGATTAAAACGCCCATCCTTTAAGTGCACTAGGATTAGTGCTTTGGAACATAGAGTAGGTTAAACCACTCAACACACACCGACAGCTGTACCTTTCTCTGCATATCTTTGTATTTGCCCCATTAAGACTTCTTGGAGACTAGTGCCGGGCTATTTATGTGGAGGCGGTGAAGAGGGAGGAAAAAGCAGCATTCATTAAATAAAGCCGACATCTTTCATTCTTAAGCTTAGCTCTGGGTCCTTGATGAAGACAGATTTTTCAATTAGACAGGCAATGTTTGTTCTAATATTTTATATATGAACCATTCAGCTGACATCTTATCCAGATTTATGAAGGAAATTGAATACAAATGGGAATTTTAATAGAAATTTATTCTTCAAATTTATCACATATTTCCGCAAATAAAAATTATGGTTGCCTCAGAGAACCCATTTTTTAAAAAGAGGTTGATAAAGTTTCTTTCCACACTGTGAATAACAATATTGTAAGCTAAGAAAGATCTGTCATAATATAAATTATAACACACATGGAATACATTTCCCACTGAAGACAATATTTCTTTCTTATACAAATGTTGCTCTCCTTCATTGAAGGGAAAGGAAGTTCAAGAGGGTTGGCAAAACAAAGTAGCCCATTTTTAACACTGTGGAGAACAAAGTGTATTTTGCTGCCAATTACGCTTAACTGAAAATGACTACAGCTTCTATGGGACACAGCCAAGGTCATGGGCAGTTATGTGAGCGCCCCTCCTCCCCTGGAAAAAATGCAAAATGACATTCACTCTTCAACTACATAAGGAAAAAAAGATGAGGAGAATTACAAATAAAGGTGAGAGGATAGCTGAAAAGCCACGAATGGGAAAATTAGTATACTGTAATTGATGCTAACTTAGCTTGTAATGTTTTGCGGGGGTCACTTTTTCATGCTCCATTCCTCCTCTCCCTCTCCCCAAACATACACAGTCAACAAAGTAAATAAAGAAAATGTATTCACTATTTACTACGGGTATGTCTACACTTGCACCCTAGTTCGAACTAGGGATGCAAATGTAGGCATTCGAAATAGTCAATGAAGCGGGGATTTAAATATCCCGCACTTCATTAGCATGATCTCGCCAGCGATTACTCCGATCAACAGCTGTTTTGAAAGTGAAAGTGCGCACCGGGACATGTTAGTTCGAACCAGACCAAACGTGTTAGTTCGAACCAAACCAAAAATGAGGAGTAACGTTAGTTCGAACGAAGGGTTTTGGTTCAAACTAACACATCCTGGCACACACTTTCACTTTCGAAACAGCTGTTGATCAGAGTAACACACCGGCAAGATCATGCTAATGAAGTGCAGAATATTTAAATCCCTGCTTCATTGATTATTTCGAATGCCTACATTTGCATCCCTAGTTCAAACTAGGGTGCAAGTATAGACATACCCTATGTGTTTGCTATTTACTATCATGCACTAATTTATTCTTATTTACAGTTGATTGGGAAATGGGATTCAGGTTGAAAAGTGGAGGTACCAGAATTTCTCATGAAATGAAATGTTCAGAAAAGAAAATGAAATGTATAGATGAAAGGTGTTTCATTTTGATTTTTGGAAACTGAAAAAAAATGAGGGGGGGGATTTGCAAGTCAATGTTTGGATTTTTGTGACTTTTCCCCACACTTTGACTAACAAAAAAAGAAATTCTTTCCTACCTGTCAATTTTTTTTTTTTTGTCAGCTGAAAAATAGCAAAAGCTGTGAAACTTCAGCACCCTTTGGAAGAGGTTTTTCTTACACTTTGCTTACCTGTTCTGGTGGTCAAAAAAAAGCTGAAAGACTGGAAAATGCCAAAACCAAATTGTAAAACAAATGTTTCCGTTTAAAAAAAAATTGAAATAAAATGCAAAATGTTGCAATTTATTACATTGATATTGGTGACGGTTTCCCATTGGAAAAATTGGGCTGGATGGACCTTTGGTCTGACCCAGTGTGGCTGTTCTTATGTTGGGGCTGCTTCCCAGTGTGCTGACAAAGCCACTGACACCCATCTCCTTGCTCTCTGGGGCTGCTGACCACCCTGTCCTGATCTCCTGGTCTCACCCAGCCAAGGCACAGAGCTAAGATTACAGCCTCCCTTCCCCCAAAGAGCAATCCAGACACTGAAACTCCTCAGGTCCAAGGAAAATGCAGTTTGGAGCTGAGTTTCCAGGGAAACTCCTCCCCAAATGGGATCAGAACCCCAAATAAATTATTGAGGTAACAATGAAAGGAGGATGTACACACTGATTGCTCCCCCAGGTCACAGTGTTTTACACTGGGCTTGGTAGGAAATACAAGTGATTTTTAAGTGCAAACAGTAGGATTTAAGTGGCTGCAACTTGCCAGTGAGAACAGGCAGAACAAAGTAGAATATAAATTTAAAATAACAGAAAATGCATCGCTAGTTCTAACACTAATAGCTGAGTCTAAGATTATCCCCAAACTGTTCTTATTCCAGCTAAGCCTCCAACCAGGGAAGATCCTTTTCCCCCAGGGTCTCTGGTTCATTCCCTTGGGAGTGACATGCCAGCCAAAGACTAAGAGACTGAAGATTTTGCATCTTAAGTAGGCTTATTTTAGAGGGATTTCTTCGTCTGGTCTATGGGAAGCCCTGAATCTTAGTCCCCCTTTCTTCCTTGTTTTTGACTCCCCACTTTGTCTGTGTTGTCTACTTGGCGTCCCCAGGCCAAATGTACAAATGGGATTCCAGCATCTACTGGTCAGTTGGGGCACTTCAAGCATTGGGAGGATTCACAAACTAGGCCTCTGCCCACCTAGCTTGTTGGCAGGGCCTGATATACTTATGAGACCCAGGATGAAAAAGGAAGCTCGAAGGGTATGTCTACACTACCACCCTAAGGGTACATCTAGACTACATGCCTCTGTCGCCAGAGGCATGTAGATTAGGCTACCCAACATAGTAAAATGAAGCGGTGATTTAAATAATCGCCACTACATTTAAATTTACATGGCTGCCGCGCTGAGCCGACAAACAGCTGATCAGCTGTTTCTCGGCTCAGCGCGATAGTCTGGATGCGCGGGTGTCGACATCAAAGGTATTTGTCGACCACCCAGGTAAGCCTCCTGGGATGAGGTTTACCTGGGTGGTCGACAAATACCTTTGATTTCGACACCCGAGCATCCAGACTATTGCGCTGAGCCAACAAACAGCTGATCAGCTGTTTGTCGGCTCAGCGCGGCAGCCATGTAAATTTAAATGAAGTGGCGATTATTTAAATTGCCGCTTCATTTTACTATGTCGGGTAGCCTAATCTACATGCCTCTGGCGACAGAGGCATGTAGTCTAGACGTACCCTAGTTCGAACTAGGGTGGTTAATGTAGGCATCCGAAGTTGCAAATGAAGCCCGGGATTTAAATATCCCGGGCTTCATTTGCATCTTGCCGGGCGCCGCCATTTTTAAATGCCCGTTAGTGCGGACTCCGTGCCCGCGGCTACACGCGGCACGGAGTAGGTAGTTCGGATTAGGCTCTCTATTCCGAACTACCGTTACTCCTCGTGGAACGAGGCTAGTTTATATGGCTCCTCCCTCAGTGTACTGGCTATTCTGAATCCCATAACTCTCCCCATGCATTGTCTCAGGAACTTGGAGGCCTTCCTTGAGACGCCACTCAAAGTAGGTTTACAGCCTCTCTATAAAGCAAGCCCTACACATTTGGAAGCAGGAACAAAGTCTAGCACAATGGGGTCTTGAACTCAGTTGGAGCTTCTTGAGCACTACCTTGAGTAAAAAAACAGCAACCAACAACAAACCATGTGTGAACTATGCCGCCTTTTGCCTTTTTCTCGGGAGGTACAAGTCACGCCTGCTGAAAAATCAGGGCCGACTACAAGCATTGCAGTCTTTATATCCATCCTCATGGGACTCCCTCTTAGAATCATAGAATACTAGGACTGGAAGGGACCTCAAAAGGTCATCGAGTCCAGTCCCCTGCCCTCAAGGCAGGACTAAATAATGTCTAGACCATCCCTGATAGACATTTATCTAACCTACTCTTAAATATCTCCACAGATGGGGATTCCACAACCTCCCTGGGCAATTTATTCCAGTGTTTAACCACCCTGACAGTTAGGAACTTTTTCCTAATGTCCAACCTAAACCTCCCTTGCTGCAGTTTAAGCCCATTGCTTCTTGTTCTATCCCTAGAGGCCAAGATGAACAAGTTTTCTCCCTCCTCCTTATGACACCCTTTTAGATATCTGAAAACTGCTATCATGCCCCCCTCAGTCTTCTCTTTTCTAAACTAAACAAACCCATTGCACGGCTGTTGGCTGGGTCTCATTGGGCAGATGTATTGCTTCCCAGCGATGTCTCACCTCTTCTTCTGAATGCAAAGCTTTACTAGGAGCCCGAAAAGATGCCCTGTCTTGTCTCGCTGCTCAGTGAATCCTCAGCAAGGCCCCTTCTGACCATTGTTTCTTCATTTAAATAAGCTAATGATTTTGTATCTCTTTGCGTTTTCAAAAATTCAAGGTGGTTGCATGGTCAGGCCAAGAGTTCACTGCTAGCACGCTTGCTCATCTTCTCTGTTATTATCCCTGATAACATTGCCACAGTTCAGGGGAAATATGAACTACTAGTTATAATCTCACTAAAGGCAGAGTACCTGCTGCTATACAGTCACAGCCCCACTGAGGTTTGGAGGGAAGCCAGGCCAAACGTGAATGGAGCTGACACCCCATGCTAGATGGCAA
Organism: Pelodiscus sinensis; assembly: GCF_052426305.1. Lineage (NCBI taxonomy): Eukaryota > Metazoa > Chordata > Testudines > Trionychidae > Pelodiscus > Pelodiscus sinensis. Next base: position 194,488,845 of record NC_143054.1, read on the forward strand.
TGCCACACTTCACTCAAATTTTGCCTATGCCATTTGCATGCAGGGTAAGCAATGGGAGTAAGTGGAGCCACTGGAGGCATGTCTACACTAGGAAATGATTTCAAAATAACGTATTTTGAAATAATAACCCTTCTGAACGAAGGGGTTAAGAGCCATAGGATGCTATGTGTCGTGCAAGGTTGCTGCCTTGAATGGCTTGCTGTCGGTCCATTCAGCTCATTATCATTGTTGTCTGGCTAATTAATGCAAATATATGTTGGCGTTTAATAGATAAATTACTCTGGCCTGATCGTGTTCAGTACCTTTATATCAGTCAGTGTTTTTATGACTGGGATTGACCTATGTCTGAACTGTGTGGGGAAACACATTGCACTGTAAATAAAGAGCATTTTGCTGTCCAAAGAATTTTAACCTAGCTCAGCATGTTAGTTTCTGCCTAATGCATCTAATTTTCCTTAATCCCTCTCCCAGGCAAGCAAAGAGTAGACTGACAAAGTATATCAAGAAATATTAATATACAGTTCTGCATGAGCCACATGCACAGTGTTGGAAATGCTGAGATTATTTTATATCCGGTGGGGACAATAATTGCCTAGGAGATCACCGAAGTTAAGAAAGAATTGCTGTGTTTGCAATGGAGCACATTTTTGATAGACCTGTTGAGGGGGGTGGGAGGGTGATGTAACTTTTATGAACATTGTGTTCCATTAAAAACGATGAAATGGGCTGTCAAAATTTTGAACTTTGACATTTTTTTCAACTGGCTTTCTAGCTGGTCAAGAAATAGAGCGACTTGTGAGCCCAAATTTTTGCCAGCGTTTCAAATGTGGCACAAATGTGGTGCACTGAGTTGTAACACCACTCACTCAAGTTTGGCCCCGTTGTCTCTCCATCAGATGGAGAGATGGTGGGGTCAAATTTGAGAGTCTGACTTTGCAGCTAGATGCACGGGAGGGTCACCGCCCCACTGAGGTTTGGAAGGGGAAGCCAGACCAAACCTGAGCAGGGCTGATACCCCATGTGCTAGATGGCAATGCCACTCATGACTTAAATTTTGACTATGCCATTTGCATGCAGGGTAGGCAATGGGAGTAAGTGGAGACACTGGGGGAATATCTACAATAGGAAATGATTTCAAAATAAGTTATTTAAAAAATAATAACTCCCAAAATTACTCTTTAGAAATAAGCATATTCCCCGAGGAAAGCAGGAGTACAGCTCTCGAAATAACCAGCCCGTTATTTCGAAATAACAGGCTTGGTAGTGTGGATGTTCCACTTATTATTTCGAAATAAGGGGGGTTATTTCAAAATAACTCCCTAGTATAGACCAGGGCTGGGTGATCAGGATTAGGAAGAGCTGCCCTTGCCCAGGACAGGCCAGGAACACAGAGCTGGAAGGGAGGAATGACAGTGAGTGGTGAGGAAGGTTCCAGGACTGGTGGGTGTCGGGGGGACCAGTTGGTAGAGTAAGGAGTGGGAGGAGTGTTGGGCCAATTTTGGGTGAAGGGTGATGTTGGGGGACTGTGGGGTGAGTGAGGAACGGGGCATGCTGGGGACAGTGGAGGCCATCTCATTGGGGACAAGTGACATTTTAGATTTTGGAATCAAGAGGGGTGCCCCTAACCTATTCTTGTATCTAGGACCTTGGTTAAGATTGCACATTCACCCTTACCCTTTGCATTTCCTGTAGGCTTAATATTTATCCGTGATCACTTAGCATTGCTTTAACACAGTGGTTTAGCATTTGCTTTCCGGGGGTGGGGGAATGGAACAATCCTCCTCTTCTCCCCCAAAAAAGGAAAGAAAAAATGGTTCACAATTCTCTGAGTAGCAGACACCAGTTGGCACAGAAAGATCAAAGAGTACTGATCAATATCACTTTAAAAAGTCTGGGCATTTGTTGATTTAACAGATACAAGTTGCCTAAAGGTGGATCAATGTCTTTTAGCTTTGAAGGCTAATTATAAATGTTCTTACTTGTGTGTATATGAATGAATAGGTTCAGGATTTGCTGCTCTTAAATATACATAGCTATTTTAATGTTAGTCCTCAACGAGCTCTACAAAAGAAGCCAAGTTTGATGAAAATCATTGGAACAATTTTAAATGCAAGAATATTTAAATTTAGTAAAGCAGTTTTGATCAGGGACTTTTAGCTAACTGTGCAAACAGACACAGTACACTTCTCTTTAGGAACGCATTTGTAGCAAATTTTCTACAGGATGTGTGCCCCAGGTAATGTTAAAGAGCCATAACTTTCATCATTTAAAATCAATTGTTTTTCTCCATCCCACAAAATTTAGGCTGTAGTGAGGTTAAAACAAAAAAAGTGTGCCAAGTTCAAGTTTCAAGATTCAGCTATTTTTGCTGTGGCAATGTCTAAAAAAGAGTAGCTAGACTTTTTTTGAAAAACTTTATCTGCCAGCGACTTAGCAATCTCAGTCATAACATCAGAATAAATCCATTGAACCCTGTTAGCTAGATTATGTTCATAATTTGCACCAATCGGGATCCAACCCAATAGCTATTACATGTTCAAAACACCCACAAGAAATCAGCCCTGGGATTTCAGTGTGTATTAAAGCCTCACTGATCTTTACCTTTCTCTCGCAAACACTGCATCGCAACCAGAAAAGAGCTAGATAAATTCATGGAGGATAGGGCCATCAATGGCCCTTAGCCAGAATGGGCAGGGATGATGTCCATAGCCTCTGTGGACGTATCTATACTCTCAAAATAACTATTTTGAAATAAGCTTATTCCCCTAGGAAAGCAGGAGAACACATTTCAAAATAACCAGCCCCTTATTTTGAAATAACGGGCTTAGTAGTGTGGATGCTCCACTTATTATTTCAAAATAAGGGAGGGGTTATTTCGAAATAACTCCCTCGTGTAGACCAGGGCTGTTTGTCAGAAGCTGGGAATGGGTGACAGTGGAGGGACCACTTGATGATTTCCTGTTTTGCTCATTCCCTGTAAGGAACCTGGCATTGGCCACTGTCAGCAGACAAGATACTGGGCTAGATGGACCTTTGGTCTGACCCAGTATGGTCATTCTTCTGTTCTTATCACTACAATGTAGGAGGGTATTCTGTGAATGACATGAGTTGGATTCTGATATGGGTTGGACTAGTGTAAACCCAGAGTAACTTCAGTGAAGCCAATGGAGTTACTCCACGGTTACCCTATCTTGGCACACTGAGTTCAAAAACAAGCCTGCTGTGGTTTTATTGGTGTTTCCAGCAGAACTGATGAATGCCTTTCTCTAAAGGAATGGCTAGCCGTTAAAACAAGGTATGTCTGGACAGCTCCCCAGATGTCTTCAGCAACTGAATAGCCTAGTCTTACAAAATCCTAGCACTTATAAAGTAAGTACTTTTTTATGTAAACAAGAAATGTTGCTAAAGTTGCTAAGAGCCTGAATCAACTTCCAGTGAAATTATTGAGTTTTCGTATTGACTACAGAAGATGGACTGACCTCAGAATGAACATATGATTATTCATCCTTGTTTATATGAAGCAGGAGTTTTCAAAGAATCTCTGATTGATTCTAGTACTTTCCGATCTTTGACTGGATTAAGGCAAAGACAATGCCCCAGTACTGATACATACCAATGCATTGCATGGCAAGATGAATTGTCATGTGTTTATTCCCACCCTTCACATCTTTCTTTGGTCTCTGTGTCTCTTCCATCTCTTTTTCAGACAGTATCAGATTGTCGAAAGGGACATTTTCATGGGATGAAAAGTCACATTAAGCATAGCTGTTTTCAGAAGGCTGCATCAATGTCGCACATGTGGAGCAAACCGTCCTCTATTAACAGATTCGTCATTCTAAAGTCTCACAATTTCTCTCCTCCAGTTCAAGTTTGTGTGAGGCAGCCAATTGCTCATCACATTCCTATTTCCACGAGCATCCCACTCCATGCTAAAAGCAAGCCTTTGCAGCCCTCTAACAGACAGATTGATATTTTGCTGTGGTCCTGACAAGTGGTCCAAAACAGGTTTGGGATTAGGCCTGGAGCATTACCCTGAAATCTTAAAACAAAAGGAGCAAGATCCTGATGCCACTGAAATCAATGGGAGTATTGCCATTGGAGCCAGGATTTTGCCCACTATAGTTCACAACTCCCTGGTAGGTCTACATCTAAGACCAGATTCTCAGGTCAGTTACACCTTGTAAATCTGTAGTGACTCTGCTGACTATACTGTAAATCATGCCTTACTTGCCGGGGTGAGGAGCAGCCCAGGTCACTGAACCAAAGTGTTTCCAATGCCGATATACAGGACGGGTTTGGAGGCTCTACAGAGGGGATATATACTCCTTGCAGAAGGACAAGACTGTTGGAGACATCTCTTCCATGGACTTCAGGTGTGTTGTGAGCAAGACACGAGAAGTCATTCACCCGCTCTACTCTGTGCTGGTTAGGCCTCAATTGGAGTATTATGTCCAGTTCTGGGCACCGCATTTCAAGAAAGATGTGGAGAAATTGGAGAGGGTCCAGAGAAGAGCAACGAGCATGATTAAAGGTCTAGAGAACATGACCTATGAGGGAAGGCTGAAGGAATTGGGTTTGTTTAGTTTAGAAAAGAGAAGATTGAGGGGGGACATGATAGCAGTTTTCAGGTATCTAAAAGGGCGTCATAAGGAGGAGGGAGAAAACTTGTTCATCTTGGCCTCTGAGGATAGAACAAGAAGCAATGGGCTTAAACTGCAGCAAGGGAGGTTTAGGTTGGACATTAGGAAAAAGTTCCTAACTGTCAGGGTAGTCAAACACTGGAATGAATTGCCCAGGGAGGTTGTGGAATCTCCATCTGTGGGGATATTGAAGAGTAGGTTAGATAAATGTCCATCAGGGATGGTCTAGACAGTATTTGGTCCTGCCATGAGGGCAGGGGACTGGACTTGATGACCTCTCGAGGTCCCTTCCAGTCCTAGTATTCTGATTCTATGATTTTAACGGGAGCCAACCACTCATATGCAAAATGCATACTTGGCACTTAGAGTGAGGTAACTCTTTGAACATGTGTGTTTCAGTGACCTTTTCTAGAGATGGGTCTTTGAGTCAGAAAATGGAGCTCCTTCCCTTGTGTTTGAACACACCAATATGTAAAAGTGTCCAGATGTGGGGGTTTGGACCAGTGTGTTATATAGAGGTAATGTCTTGGCACGAGTCTGGATTTCTGATGTTTCGCACAAGTTCAGTGACGAGGTCTAGGAGTGCAGTTCAAGCCCCCCAGTAGATTTTATTTCATGACCATAATCATATTTTTAGAAATTATTCAGCTACAAACCTATTTGTTACTTCAACTAACAAACTGGAACCAAGTTAAACCAACAAAAGCAGGAAAATTCATTCTGAGTTTCTGGGATGACGGCCAGTTCTCAGCCACAAGTTGTAACTTGGTTATTTAGGTCCTTATTTATTTATTGTTTGTATTACATTAGCACCTTGAGGCACCAACACAAGAGTGGGGTCCTGTCATACGGGGCGTTGTAAACCTGATTAGACTTTATGAAAAACAACATAGACAAAGGCAGCATTATTCTTCCCATTTTACACAGGGGGAATGGAGACACAGAAAGATTAATCAACTTCTGCAAGATCACAGAGAGTCTATAGGCGGCCTGGGAACCAAACCTAGATCTCCTGAGTCCCAGTTAAATGCCTTATCTACAGCACCAGCAGCAATAACATCATAATGTTTTCCAGTGCTTTTCATGCACAGCTCCCAAAGCATTTTACAAAAAGGCATCAGCTGGGGAAACTGTGGCATAGAGAGGGGGAAACGCAGATACTGGTTATTTGTCCAGCATGCTCCTACAGGACAGTAGCAGAGGTAGGACTAGATTATTAGGGCTCATGAGTCAGTCTTGGTCCAGTACCTTTAGCCACCACGCCCCAAGAACCATTTAATCATAGAATACTAAAACTGGAAGGAACCTCAAGAGGTCATCAAGCCCAGTCCTCTGCCTTCATGGCAGAACCAAATACCATCTAGATCACGTTTCCCAAACTGTGGTCCGTGGCCCAGTACCAGTCCTTAGGAAAAAAATACTGGGCCTCAGAAAATTTTTTGCGAGAGCCCGCCTTGCTGCCTGCAACCCCCAAGATGAGCACGGCGCTGAACTCCCAGTGTCAATGGAGGTAGCATGGGCTTCCTGTGGGGTCAGGGGACAGTTCTGCAGCTGTGCGCCAGGTCCCAGAAGTGGGTGGGCTGCTCTCCCGCCTGCCCCAACAGCCGGCGTGGTACCTAAAATGCCGATCCATCACATGCTGGGGACTTTGTTCCCCGCTGCCTTTCCACGCGCGGGGGTGTGGGTGGGGATCTGGGACTGTGCTGGCTCCAGATGCTCGGGTGGCGCATGCTACCATGGGGAGCGGAGGAGCAAGGTGCGTGCTGCCCGAACGGTTGGGGCTGGCGCTGGCGCGGTCCAGGAAGGCATCAGGCATGCAACAGACCAGCGTGTCAGGTACTGCGCCGCTGTTTGAGGGACAGGGGAACAGCCCACGCACTTCCTGGGCCTTGGCAGCTACAGTATCCCCAGGTATCGGTCCCTGTCCCCTCCTGCCCCCAGACCCGCACAAGTACCCGGCCCCAGCACCCACAAGCACCCTGTCCCCTACCCCAGCATTCAGCGGCACCCTTCCCCATAACTGTCCCAGCACCCACAAGCACAGTTGGGGCCACATTAATGAGGTTTGACAGGTTTGGAGGGGTTGTGTTTTTGTATCTCATTTGTGTGGCCCCAACTGACTTTTCTGTGGGCTAAAGTTGATGGTAGGACCAGAAACAATTTATTTGCATATTCATCATTTGCTTAATTAATATGCAAATATGCAAATAAATGTTACCAGTCCTCCAAAAGCTTGTGAATGGATTTATTGGTCCCCAGTATAAAAAGTTTGGGAACCCCATAGCTAGATCATCACTGACCTCTAACCTCTCTTAAAAATCTCCAATGATGGAGATTCCGCAACCACCCTAGGCAATTTATTCCAGTGTTTAACCACCCTGACAGCAATTTTTTCCCAATGTCCAACCTAAACTTTCTTTGCTGCAATTTAAGCCCATTGCTTCTTGTCCTGTCATCAGAGGCCAAGGAGAATAATTTTTCTCCCCTCCTCCTTGTTACAGCCTTTTAGGTACTTGAAAGCTGTTATGTCACCTCTCAGTCTTCTCTTTTCCAAACTAAGCAAACCCAATTCTTTCAATCTTCATGTTTTCTAGATCTCTTATCATTTTTGTTATTCACCGCTGGACCTTCTCTAGTTTCTCCACAACTTTCCTGAAATGTGGAGCTCAGATCTGGACACAATATTCCAGTTGAGGCCTAATCAGTGCGGAGTAGAACAAAATAATTATTTCTCATGTCTTGTTTACAACACTCCTGATATTACATCGCAGAATGATTGCTTTTTTTGAAAGTGTCACACTTGATTCATATTTAACCTGTGATCCACTATGACCCTAGATCCCTCTCTGCAATACTCCTTCCTAGACAGACACTTCCCATTTTGTATGAACATGTCTAAACTTCACTCCTCTTTCGAAAGAGAAATGTAGTCTAGACATAACCTATATGTGCAATTGTTTGTTCCTTCCGAAATGGAGTACTTTGCATTTGTTCTTATTGAATTTAATCCTATTTATCTCGGACCATTTCTCCCATTTGTCCAGATCATTTCAAATTATGACCCTACCCTCCAAAGCACTTGCAACCCCTCCCAGCTTGGTATCCTGTGCAACCTTTATAAGTGTACTCACTATGCCGTTCTAAATCATTGATGAAAATATTGAACAAAACTGGTCCCTGTGGAACGCCACTTGTTATGCCCTTCCAGCACCCCTCTGTTTTCCCATCATCCTCCCACAGTGGAGGAGTTAAAGAGAAGACAGAGCATCAGTATGGATTCTTTGCTTTTGTTCTGTGTTCCTCAGCTTTACCAGGCTTACACGAGAATCTTAATGTTGAGGACAAAATGTTTTTGTTTGACTTTAATTTATTTCAGCCCAACTTAAAATAAGACCAGATAGACACTGAGTATTGTGAATTCCATTTTGGAATCAAGTTTCCTATTTTCACAGACTTCCCCATCTTCTCCAGTCTCTTTGATTCTGCACTTTTTAGGTATGAATTCAGTTTCCCCTAACTATGAAACACACACGCTAAATTGGGACACTTCTTTAAAGCCTCACAGGGGAAGCGCACCAACATCTGGTTGACATTTAATCTTAGTAACGTCAGGCCTCAGCATTTCCAACTCAGGCTGACAGTTCCTTGGGCCGAGCACCAAAACACGCTTATTGAAAAAATGTAGGGGAGAGGTAGATCAGAGACCAAATATTAAATTAAAAAAATATTTGCAAAAAAGCAAATATGGCAAAACCCGTGTGCATGTTTGATTTGAATCAGCATGTCCTGGAAGGCAGGCAATTGCCATTACTGTTCAGAACTCTGGTTTCTGTCTTCTGTTGCAAATTGTGGGTGTGTCCCATTGCCCCTCTTTATTGTTTAGTCATGTCAAGGCTCACAATTGCTGATCAGATCAGACTATAAGATGCAATTGATCATGGGAGAGCCTCAAAACATGATTTGCTGCAAATATGACAGCATGCTGCCATTCCATAAAATACAAGGTCTGCATTAGGCAGTAGTCCCCCTTTCAGCAACGCATTTAGGGGGAGATTTTAAGTACCTAAATCCCATTATCTCTCAAAGGAGCTAGACACCTGTTTGCACATTTGGGAATCTCACATTTAGGGAGATTTTGCAAATGGAGCTAAGGGAATTAGGCATGCGACTCACATTCCGAGAGGCATGAAGTCAATGGGGGCTAAGCATATACCTCATGTTAACGGCATGCTTAATTGTTTTACTGACTAGGAATGGCCTTCTGATTCAGAGCCTTATGGCCTGATCCAAAAAACAAACTGAAATCAATACAATTTCTGCTCATTTTAGTAGGCTCAGGCCCTTAAAAAGTTATTTTCATCTCTAGAGATGTTAGTGATCCTAGCCATATTCCCCATTTTAGGGACAGGAAATATCTCTGAAACCCAAAATATCCCTCACACTCTCCAGTGTTCTGATGAAAAACTGAAAATAGACTTTCCCCCTTCAGTTTTTAAACAGAAAAAAATCAAGAGAAAAGAAAACTCTTCAATTGTTTTTCTTCAAGAAAAAGGTCACATGCCAATGAAAGAATTAAAGCAGATCAGAACCAAAAACATCTTGCCGCTCTTTTCATTGTGTTGTCTATATCTTTCCTATCCCCTCCTCTCCTCACTGAATGGAAGACTCACAGTCTTATTATATGACGATCTTTCTATGTTCCTAATAATTTTTACTGACCATTGTAGACCCCTGTCTAATTTTCACCTTGTTCACCTCTTTAACGCAATCATTGTTAAAGAGTCCTAGTATGGTGGAATCTTGATGCATCTTGAAACTAACCTATCTCCATAATGGAAGTGGACTGAATTTTGAAATGGAAGGATGTATTCTGCATGTATCATATCAGGGGCCTGATTTGGCTTTTATGCAAGTCAATAGCCAAACTCTCGTTGGCTTCAAAGGGACAAAATCACATCTACATTCTCTAATTGGTTCATAATTCACATAGGACTCGGGGTATTGTGTTTACACTGCAGAATGCACTGGGTTAACACAAAGGTCAGTAGAAAATGTTCCCAAGAGGCCAAGATCTGTTTAAATATACATTAAGGGATCTAATGTTTGAGGGAAATGTAGTTAAACCTAACAAATCTGATAGGAGGAGGTCACCACGGCTGTAAAAGAATGTCTCAGCTATTCTGAACCTTTGTTTATTGCTGGCCAATCAATACACGGGACTATTTGCTCCACAGCAGAGGAGGGGAGTGGGAATAAAAACCAATTCATTTCAGGAAACATTTACTTGTAAGCTCAGCTTGTGATAACCACACACTGGAAAAAAGTTCATGGGACTGGGAGGCAAAATCCTGCAATATATGCGCAACCCAGTGCTGTTGGCGTTGGGAGCAAATCCCAACTGAGGGCCGAAAAATTAGCTGACAGTGGGAACAAGAGTACTTTCCATGCACCCCAGAATACTAGAGTGGGCTGTTGGCTTTTTTAATAACATGCCATCATTCTTCCTCCCCACAAGTCTGTTGTAAATTACAGCGGGGTATGCTGTAGGAGTGTATGCAGTGGTGCACTGTTTTCCACAATTATCAGGGGCCGGGTTGTTTAAAGGAGAGACAGCTAATGAAAATCAATTTTAATGCAAGCCATCCACAGCATGATTATTTGCTCGGCTTTGGCCTCTCTAGGCTGCCCACAGAAACTCATAGTACAAACTACAGGGATAGATCAATGCTCAGACCTATGGGACAGAGGCATTATGGTCATAATAATGAAATAATAATAAAATAATAATAATAATAATAATAATTACTAGTATCATGATTCCTGCCTCTTCTGCAGAAACGGCATGGTATCTGCAGGTGTAACCGGTGCAGCATGGCTCTGAGAGCAGAGGATGGGTGTGGGGAGGTCAGAAATTCAAGGCTGGTGCAGAGGTAGAACAATCTCTGGGTGGAGCTGAATCTCTCTCACACACATAGCAGAGTATGAAGAGAAGAAAAGAACTAAGAGGATGTGAGACTAGAGGGGAAAGCTACCTGATGTCCCTCCCTACCTGCCCCCCAGCTTCTGCCCTCACATGATTTAATGGGCTCCATATTAAAACAGGTCAACACATTTTCAGCAGAAAAAAGTTTGACCAAAAATGGTTTTTCAACCAAACCGTAGATTTTTCGTAGAAAATCTGAGGTAAAAAAAAAGTCAGCTCTCAGGGTGTGTCTAGACTACAGGTTTTTTTAAAAAAAAAAAGTGGCCTTTTTTCAAAAAAACTTCACCTGTGTCTAGAAATTAAATTGAAAGAATGTGGCCGTTTTTTCAACCACGGAAAGCCTCGTTTTACGAGGAATAACGTCTTTTTTCACAAGTGCTCTTTCAAAAACAGGCGTTATTGAACACTAACAGGGCTTTTTCAAAAGAGAGCATCCAGACTGCCTGGGTGCTCTCTTTCGAAAAAGTGGCTCTCTTTTTCAAAAATACTGGTTGCTGTCTAGACGCTCTCTTTCGAAAGAAGCTTTTTGGAAAGAATCTTTCGAAAGAGGCTTGTAGTCTAGATGTAGGCTCATTGTGGTTTTCCAGTTCAGGTCTCAGTACCACGTTTTATCGGTTTTTGTAAATGTTTTTAAAACAAAAAAAACCCATGTTGATTGGAAACCGAAACTCAAAAAACCCAAAAATGTTGTTACCGTTTCAAGATTTTTTTTCCAAACAAATTCCAGTGCAAAATACTTGGGCTTGCCAAGCAGTTGTACTGCAACCACATGGATGGAACAATGTCTATGTGGCACCTCTACAGCAAGTCCCCGGCGTGGGGGTGCGGATTTCTCTCTCCATGCCCAAGTCTCCCTGCATCGACTCATTCAGGACTTGATCCCTAGAACATAGAGGCCCAAGGTGCAAAGCTTGGATCAGAATCCAGACTCTCCGGCTACGTCTAGACTGGCATGATTTTCTGGAAATGCTTTTAACGGAAAAGTTTTCCGTTAAAAGCATTTTCGGAACAGAGCGTCTAGACTGGCACGGACGCTTTTCCGCAAAAGCACTTTTTGCAGAAAAGCGTCCGTGGCCAATCTAGACGCGCTTTTCCGCAAAAAAGCCCCAATCGCCGTTTTCATGATCGGGGCTTTTTTGTAGAAAACAAATCTCAGCTGTCTACACTGGTCCTTTTGCGCACAAGTTTTGCGCAAAAGGGACTTTTGCCCGAACGGGAGCAGCATAGTATTTCTGCAAAAAGCACTGATTTCTTACAGTAGGAAGTCAGTGCTTTTGCAGAAATTCAAGCGGCCAATGTAGATAGCTGGCAAGTTTTTCGAGAAAGTGGCTGATTTTCCGGAAAAACTGGCCAGTCTAGACACAGCCTCTCAGAGCTACAACAGGTTTGGAAGGGGAACTGGATTCTGAACGAACGCTAATTAAAACGAATACCTGTCATATGGAAAGGCTCAGTAATAACTGTCCAGTAACGTGGCACTCCCTTCCAACTACAAACCAGTGCAAACTGCTGGGTATCAGCGTGAGTGAAAAATCAGGCTATTTATACAATGCAGAGATTTTAGGGTTTTGAATAAAGGCGCAAAGAAGAATTTGCAAAAGCAGCGAGGAGTCCTGTGGCACTTTATAGACTAACTGAAGTGTTGGAGCATAAGCTTTCGTGGGCAAAGACCCACTTCGTCAGATGCATGTGACGGCTACCCCTCTGAAAGAAGAATTTGGCACCCAATTTTTACAAAAAGTCAACTGCAGCCAGGAAGCTACCAGCTCCTTATACCTTTGCAAGTTTCTCTTCAGGGCCTTGAATATGCATTCAGCAGCTCAACTACTGGCAGACATTTCTGAAAATCTTGGCCTGGAGCCCTGCCAATAATGAAATGGAAGTCTATTCTGGGATGGTGCCAATGAATATAGCTGGAGAAGGGGCTATCAAGGCATCACAACAAATCCAGTGTATTGGCAATCACTGGAAACACATCCAAGAGGGCACTTTTCAAGTACATGGCCTTCATTTGTTCTACACAACAAGCTGCTCTCTAGTCTTGTAAATTATCGGCCCTAGAAATACAAAATCAGACAATAGTTGTTATAGAAAACCTAACATCCTAGTTAAGAAAAGAATCACCCGTTATACCCAGCTTCATCCTCTATTATTTTTAACTAGAAGACTTATCCAGCATTGCTCGGATCCCTCAGGGGAGGGGCTTAGGAGTGGGGGGGGGGGAGCGGGTGTAGGAGTCAGGGCAGGGACTTGGGGATGTGATGGGCTCAGGGCAGGAGGCTGAAGGTGTGGGGGGGGGGCGTAGAATTTAGGATTGGAGAGTGAGGAGGGGCTCTGGCAGGGGTGGGGCAGTGTAGGAGTCAGAACAGGAGGTGGGGGGCTTAGAGCAGGTGGTGGGGGTCCAGGAGTCAGGGCATGGAGCTGGGATGAGGGGGGGCTCAGGAGGAGTCAGAGGGGGTCAGTGCAGGGTGCTGGAAGCCATGCAATGGCTGGAGCCGCGTAGCCCAGCTGGCAGCTCCCCAGGGGTGTCCAGGGCAGTGGGGGCTGCACTTGCCGACCAGCAGCTGCTCCTCGGGGCAAGCCAAGGCAGCAGGGACCATGCTGCTGGCCAGTGACTGCCCCCCTGTGGTCCCTGTCCCTGCAGTCACTCCCCTCCCTTTCTGTTTGATGAGAAACAATCCCATTCCAGGCACATCCCATTGTCCTGGTGTAACCCACACACCTCATGCGGTTACTGAGCAATGCAAGTGGTACTTAGACAACAGCAACAGTTAAGACCAAGAGACCTCTACAGCACGGGCTGGGAGCCAGCTGGCTTTTAGCTCAGAGGGTAGCGGCTCCTATACTCCCCTTCAGAGGTCCCAGGTTCAAATCCGCCTTGAGACGGTTACACTGGCACAACCAACCCCTGACCTTGCTTTAAGCTATGAGAAGAGAAAGCTGCCTACCAAATTCAGTGGTTCTAGCGCTTACCGTTTAGGAGGAGTGCTTAGACAGACAAATACATACACTCTCTCAATTATATTCTAGAATACATAGTTCTCACTAAAGCTTTCTTGCCAGTGAAGGACACCTCAGGGGTATAGGGCACAGAGATACAAGGCTGTCCAAAGTAGGAGGCAAAAGGCGGTGTTTGCTTATATAAACCATTCATATTTCAGCAGCCTCCCCCTCCCCCCTCTGTCCTCCAGTCAGAATGCTCGTCTTCTCAATGGCTCGATAAACGAATACTTGTTTCGAATACCTATAGAACTACGAAGCCCATAGCCACATGTTTAGGGCTTGCAAATCAGGAATCACAATCCTGAAGTCAATGGGCCACATGTAGAAAGGAACGTCAGGGTGGACCGAAGACAATGATCAAGCGATTTGTCTCCTGCCATCTCTCTCCAGCCTCTGACAAACAGAGGCCAAGGACACCATTTTATCCCCTGGTTAATAGCCTTTTAATTTCTCATTGAGCTCTGCGGAGGCGACACAGAACCTGACTCCGTGTTTAATTGTGAGACACGCACCTACCTGCACGGAAACCGCTGTTTCGTGAGCAGCTCTTCCCCCAACCCTGTTTTCTCAACAGAGTTTCAAATCTACCTCCCCTCCCGCAGACAACCGCCAGACTCATGCTGTTTGAAGACTCCCACATGCACTGTGTCACTCCGCACCGAGCAGAATACATCCAGGGACGAAGCTTGCGGCCGGCGGAATGCATTTAATCATTTTCCCAAAGATATAGCCGCGATATGAATGGTAACAGGATGTTTATAACAGAGATAAGGCCAGGATGAAATCCTACCCCACTCTGGGAGCTAATAAAAGCAAAGTTTTGGAATTAAGCATCACTTTCTCCTCGCTGCACATGAATGAGGAAACAGGGGTCAAAAGGGCAAGCTGCAACATTGTAGGCACTTTATCTAAAACATAAACATTACTAGAGTGCATTCAGGCCAAATTAACTCTCTCAGATCTGTGATGGGAGCATTCCTGTCGGAATTAAGCATGCCCGCTTTACTCCTGCTCTGACGGAAAGCTGAAAGATTCCCGTTCGGGCTGACACTTGCAAACGGACTCTTATCCGGGACGGCCGGTGGCTCCCTCTTGCAATTAAAGAGCCATTGAAAAACTTCTTTGGGAGGGGAAAATTCACCCCAAACACCAGGGCTACATCTACACTGGCCCCTTCTTCGGAAGAGGCATGCTAATTTCTAACTTTGGAATAGGGAAATCCGCGGGGGATTTAAATATCCCCCGCGGGATTTAAATAAACATGTCCGCCGCTTTTTTTCCGGCTTGGGAAAAGCCAGAAAAGAGCATCCAGACTGGCGCGATCCTCCGGAATAAAGGAATAAGAGATCCTCCGGAAAAGGGCTTTATTCCGGAGGATCGCGCCAGTCTGGACGCTCTTTTCCGGCTTTTCCGGCATGCCTCTTCCGAAGAAGGGGCCAGTGTAGACATAGCCCAGGAGAGATTGATGCTCTCCCTTCCATTTGACGCATGCACCGAAACCACTGGAAAGTAAAGCTTTCTTTGCAAAGGCAGTGGAAATATTAGTGTTTGCTCTGCTACTGTTCCCTGAAGAAAATCTTGGATCAGAGAGGGTTGTGGTAAAATCCAGGCCCCATGGAAGCCCATGGAAAAACTTCCAGTGACTTCAACCGGGACACGGTTTCAGCCTGGGTGTTTTAACCTTTCCAAATCACAGTACTAAAAGCCAGATTTGTACAGGTAGTTAGGTGCCTAACTCCCCTGGAAATCATTTGGAATGAGGGTCTTAAATGTCTTTCAAAATCTGGCCTTACAAGCTTCAGCAAGCAGGATTGACTTTTAAAGCCGTAAAAAGCGTCAGCCTTGTGGACGCTGTCATAGAGCTCTACTAAAGAACATTAAAGTGAGGGATCTTTGGGATGTCTCTAAAAAAGCATCTTATTCTTTGAGTGTCAGCCCCAACCCAAACCCGGGCCCCATTGTGCTGGGTGTTGTACAGTCCGGTGCAGGACGATTTTGCCATCTAACGATGCCACACAAGGCCGACGAAAGAATCGCTGTTTTCTACCGGAGAGCACAGGCCCAGGCCCAGAAAAATGAAGGGCTAGAGGGTAACATTACAAGCCTGCCCTGAAAAAAGGGCAGCATGTAACTGCACTGCCTCAAGAGCAGACGGGGACAAAATTGTGGTGTGGAAGTGCTCGGTTACCGCTTTGGTCTGAGAAAAGGCAGCAGCAGGAAGTTACTTTACACCTTCATATGGGGCAACATGCTTCCTGGAAGAGGCCTCCGTTCTGGCTGGTGAGTGAGGGCACGGGCCAGATTCAGGGTACCATAGACGGGGGAAGGCTTTGCCTTCCCAAACCGCCAGGGATGGCCCCACCCACACTCCGCTCCTGGAACGCCTACTGTAGGCAACCTGGGGGTGGAGTATTGCTGCCTCGTGCCCGCCCTTCCTGTGCTCTGAGGCAGGGGAGGCCAGGGCCCTGTGCCCTCCTCCTTCCCTGTGATGCTGGGAGGCGGGGCCTGGGCAGAAGGAGCGGGGTTGTTGGCAGCACTGGAGGACTTGCCTCCCCCAACCCTACCTTCACCCACTACCCGTAGTTCCTCCCACTTCTGAAACCCTCCCTTGCAGCAGTTTCTACGCCTCCCATGAGGGAGTAGGCGATTGATAGAGCCCTAAGAAACCAAGAGAATCTATGACAAAGCCAGCCGACGTCTCCGGAGCCCCAGCTCAGTGCTCTAGCCCCAGACTCCCTGCCTGAATTTGCCCGTCCCTCGTTATTTATTATTTAAATTCTTATAGCCCATCCTTACCTGTGGCAAGGAGCAGCGCACACAACTGTCTGCTCTTCTGGAAACGGTCTGTCCTGAGTGCCCAGGTTTTGCTGGTGAAGCTACCGGAACAGCTTTTACGCAGCCGAGAGTAAAAAACACAAGCAGCCCCTTTGTGAAGTGGTGTCCATCTTCCACCCCAGCACCTGGCTGCTGACAAGACTCGCTGGTTGGAGCATTTGAAGTGCCGCTGTAAGACGCATTGGCAGGAAGGTGGTGGTGGTGGCAGTCGCCTAGAAATCTGAACTCTCCAGGAGCAAAGCTGTAAATTACAGGGGAGTGTTGACTCCAGCAAGAGCTGCCAAAAAGTCTCCTTGCCAGCTTCTTCTTTTCCTCATTTTCTTTCTCACTGACCCAGGCTAGAAAGGCTTCCAACTGGATCCAGGCCCTGAGCAGAAGGGAGGAACCATCAGTCCACGATTTGCTAGAAAATATACGATATCTAGGAAAAATGAGAGCCCTGAAAATAATGTGAAGCGCGGTGGGGAGAGAAGGAGGCAAATCGTTAACGGGTGCAAAGTGGCACAACCCCACCAGGGTAAAGCTGAGACGGAACCCAGCTCTTCTGTAGTCGAGGCAACGCACTAGCCAGTCGGCCATACTGGCCTCGTCCACTCTGCGATGCAGAGTATATTTTGAGTATATGCAGAGTGGCTTCTATCCTCTGGACAATTCTCTGTGGGTAACAGGGAGCTCAGATGAGACAGGGCGATGAGGCCTACCTGGCTGTCCATGGCTGCAATGGGACCAAGTCAGGGCTGGTGGTCAGCATGCCTGTTGAGGGATATTGGCACGCCAGGAACTTGTGCCCTTTGAGGACTCCTCCTGTGCCTCCACGCAGGAGGGTTTTGGTGGGCAGAGCTAGTGGTTACATGACGACGCTGCCCCATGACCCATTCTCCTCACAAATGGGGTACAATACCCACACAGATTCTCTCCTGAGGGTATGGAGGCAGGACTTATTTTCCCCCAGCGAATGCAGACCTCCCCAGTGCGCAGCCTGGTGACAGTGAGACAGGATTTGCCTTGTGTGGAGGACAAAACCTTCAAACGCAGCTGCCTAAATTCACATACAGATAGCTAAACAGGCAGCCAGCTGGCAGGAGTGAGTCTCCAGAATGCAACGGGAGAACTGGCCTAACTGAGAGGAGAATTTGCTCCCCGCCCTGGGCTACGTACATTTTCAGAATAACAATAATTATTTTACGTCTCCTCCCGAACACGGACATCTGCCACTTTCTCCTTCTGCGGGAGGAAGGTAGTGGTTGTATCTGGATGGGGAGTGAGAGCCCTGCCTCTTGCTTCTGTTGTGACCTTGGGAAAATGACTCGAGGACAAATTTTCAAAAACACAGAGCTCAAGTGCTCACCCCTCTTCTCTTCCCCAGATTAATCTCCCTGTTCCTCAGTTCTCCAAAACGGGGCTAATCACATTTCATTTCTCCCACCCTTTGTTAAGCAGCCATCTCTTACGGTGTGTTTATACCCCAGCTAACCCAAGAAGGAACTGGTAGCCGTGGTGGTGTCCACGTGTGAGTATTATTCATTCTCCTATAAGCTAGCCACTCCAAAGAAAAGTGATTGCTTCTTTCCTGCTTGCTTTCTAAAGCATTTTATATTTTGTCTAAAAAAAAAATCATAAATATAAATGGTGCTGTTTGGGGCCCACCTTTTTTCTTCTCTTTTCCCAAATATATATTCCTCTGAAAAAATACAATACAGTTAAGCTAGTCCAAAATCTTGAAGTGTGATTCTACAAAAATGTGCTTCACACGTTTCCCTAGTGCTCTCAAAGGAACCCTTTCAACTTGGACTTCAGAGCAGGTAAAACTTCCCAGAAAATATCAGTCAATGAACAGGGTCTCTCTCCCACTCCTTTCCTGGATTTCCCTCCTCCCCTTTTGAAGTGGAAACTGTATTCATTTTCAAAGTAGATCTGAGCAGTCAGGAATGATGAAAATGAAGGTCACTGTCAAAAATTCTGCCAGAAGGGACTGCTCTGCTTTAATTTCTGCTTACATTATTAAGACAAGTAAATTATCTTTTCATGGAATGTTTCCTTTTTTTTTCTGGAAACACTGCTGATAAATGATGTAATATTCTAGGGTCTTTCTCCACAGCTGTCGGAGGCCCAGAAAAAATCTCTTCCCTGCCCCAAAGTAGACAGAGATGCCAAGTAAAACCCAAAGCCCGACTTTCATGATTCAGTGTTATGGTATCACAGAGGGAAATAAAGAATCTACAAATATTATTTTGAAAGCGTTAGCTGGATGGATCTCTTCTCCCCTCCCCCGTTGTGACAGGAATTAGGCAAGAGTCAGATGACATTGCTGAAATGGTAGCCAAGATGGACTATTGTCTAGTGTAGGGTGGCACTATTGACTTATAACAACCTCGACAGGAATAAGTTATAACTGCTGTGACAGAGAGGAAGCTTGTCTCTGTACTCAGTGAAATGGTAACCCGTTCACACCAAAGGATTTATTGCTTTTGCAACTTTCAGATTGCCACTGAGAAAAATCAGACAGTGGGGGTATGGGGTGGGCAGAATTGGCATTACGGAAAAAGACAAATAGCTCACCCATGAACTCCTGGAGCCTGGCGGCATGGTAAAAGCAGCCCATCGAAATCCTACTGGGAAAGACCTCTTTCTCCACTAAAATACATTAAGCCTCTTCTTGACATATGAGTTCAAGTAGCTTACCTCGGGGATAATGGCTGCTTAACCTACTGCAAGGAGAAATGGATTCATGCCCCACCCCACCCCAACATAAACACTCCGGAGAGTATCTAAACACTGTTTGGGAAGCAGGCTTGACATCTGACATCATGCAATTTGCTATCCTTCAGGGAGAACAGGTCTGTCACACATCACCCCGACCGCTTCCCAGCACATATTTGCCTGCGGCTCAGACTTTGACCCCCTGACTCATGGGAAGTAGTTCTTTCCCCCAGAAATACTCCCATGGACTCCTCAGGGGATGCCCCCAGCATAGGGTTGCCAGATGGTTTAACCAAAAATACCGAACACCCCCCCTCCAAAAAAAAAAACACAGGGGAAAATTTTCTGTTGTGAAAAAAAAGGGGGAGATCTAAGTTGTTGAGCTCACCATCTTGTCTCCCTGCTCCAGGCCACACAGCTCCCCTGAAGAACCCGGTAAGCACCCAGGATTTTCACCTCCTGGCCAGGAAAAAATCAGAAAATACCAGACCTTTTAGGTGTATTTTCTAAATTCTTTTACCAGACAGGAGGCAAAAATACCGGACTGTCCGGTCTAATACCGGACACCTGGCAACCCTACCCCAGTGAACAGGGATCTCTACGCGCAATACATCACACTGGGAGATCATGCTGAGGGCATACCTGACCCTACAGAAAGCAATAGGAGTTTCCCCACAGACTTCAGCAGGGCCAAGAATTTACCTTAAAGTTGCTGACTTTAGGCCACCATGTAGCCCAGCTGCATACCCGGAGAAAGGAGTCATCTATCCCCGTAGATCTCATAAACGGGCTACCCAGACCTTGGAGCTAGGTGAGTAGGAGTCAGCAGACAGTGCATGCTTGCTTACTCTCCCTCACCAAAGCAGGGAGAGTGGGGGCGGGAATGGGTGGAGTCTAGTTGGTCTGGCTGGTGGGGAAGTGTGATAATTTGCTACTCTTGCAGGTCAAAGTATAGGGGAAGCTGGGGAGGAGCTGTGCTCCAGAGGGGTGCTTCCCGGTCTGGGGGAGAGAGCACAGCTTCGGTGGGCTCAGGGCAGTGTCTAAGGCTGCAGACTACCACCCATGGCGCGCCGTACTGCGCAGGTTTGTAAGGTCCGGGGAGCACTGCCATGGGGTTACTTCGTGGAAAGCCCACAGTGGTGAGACTAGAGAAGCCCGTGAGATACACACACAAGGAGGGGGGGAGGGGTAGCTCATCTGAACAGAGGTGCTAGGGCCAGATGTACCAAGAATGCTGCGATGGGTGCATCCAGGAACAGGCGCGGGCAAAGCCCAGCACTGGCCCACAGGGCGCAGAACAGGATCCTATCAATTTCTGCACGTGCAATGCGGTCTCCTCCTTTCAACCACCTTGTGCTGTGTGGGCCCAGCCCTTCGTGGAGGGGGTGCAAAGCCATGCTCCCCCAGGGCAGCTCAGCGAGGCCTCGTGCTCCATCCTTCAGCGCTGTACCTTCTTGCTCTGGGAATGCCCAGATGGCCCAATAGGGCAGGACAGACTCTCCTGCTTGTCTCTCCCCCCCTCTTTTGGGGCAGTGGGCATCCCCATTGAAGGGTGCGGTCCCTCCACTCCTCAGTTGGCTGATGGACAGCAGAGCAGTTGTACAAGGTGTGGAAAGGCTCTTTGTATCCCTAATATTAAACTACACATGCACACTGTGTTCAAAACCTTATTAAAGTTCAACACCAAACACCCAACCTTTCCATTGAAAGTCTCTGAGCAGCTGTTATTGGCTTCTTCCCTCCCACCCCCCACACACCTCATGGATTCTCAGCCCCAGGGTTCCTACTAGCTGCTTGTCCTGTTCCAGTCTTTCCCGCATCCCCTGGCTCCCAATTCCCCCTGCTTCCTTCTCTGGGTCCCAGTCCCTGTCTTGTCCCAGTCTTCCCCCAGCTCATTTCTCCCGACATCCGGCTCATGCCCCCTCCGAATCAGGCTACCTTTTCTGAAAGATCCCTTATTCCTTTTCTGAAAGATCCCTTATTCCTCTTAAAAAAAAGGAATAAGGGATCTTTCGGAAAAGGCTTTATTTTCCTAAAGATCCCCGTCTAGACTGGCGCTTTTTTCCGGCAAAGCTCTGAGCCGGAAAAAAGCGGCAGCCATGTTTATGCAAATGAAGCGGGGGGATTTAAATCCCCGCTTCATTTGCAATTACGATGTGTCTAATTTGCATCCCTTTTACAGAAAAGGGATGCAGTCTAGACACAGCCATTATGTTTAACTATGTGTCTGATAATTTTATTCTTTACTATAGTTTCAACTAATTTGTGCGGTACTGACATTAGACTTACCGGTCTGTAATTGCCAGGATCACCCCTAGAGCCCTTTTTAAATACTGGCATCATGTTAGCTATCTTACAGTCATTAAGTACAGAAGCTGATTTAAAGGATAGGTTGCAAACCATGGTTCATAGTTCCGCAATTTCCCATTTGAATTCTTTCAGAACTCTTGGGTGAATGCCATCTGGTCCTGTGACTTGTTACTGTTAAGTTTATCAATTTGTTCCAAAACCTCCTGTAATGACACCTCAATCTGGGACAATTCCTCAGATTTGTCACCTAAAAAGAATGGCTCGGGTCTTGGAATCTCCTCAATATCCTCAGCCATGAAGACTGAAGAAAATAATTCATTTAGCTTCTCCACAATGACTGTCATCTTTGAGTGCTCCTTTAGCATCTCGGTTGTCCAAGGGCCCCACAGGCTGTTAGCATGCTTCCTGCTTCTGATGTGCTTAAACATTTTGCTATTACTTTTTGAGTTTTGGGCTAGCCACTCTTCTAACTCCTTTTTGGCTTTTCTTATTATATTTTGACACTTAATTTAACATTTATGCTCCTTTCTATTTTCCTCACTAGGATATGACGTCTACTTTTTAAAAGATGTCTTTTTATCTCTCTCTGCTTCTTTTACTTGGTTGTTAAGCCACGGTGGCACTTTTTTGGGTTCTCTTACTGTGTTTTTTAATTTGGAGGTATACATTTGAGTTGGGCCTCTATTATGGTGTCTTTGAAAAGTTTCCATGCAGCTTGCAGAGATTTTTCTTTTGTCACTGTACCTTTTCATTTCTGTTTAACTAACCTCCTCGTTTTCATGTAGATCCCCTTTCTCAAATTACATGCCACAGTGTTGGGCTGCTGTGGTGTTTTTCCCACCACAGGGATGTTACATTTTATTACATTATGGTCACTATTTCCAAGTGGTCCAGTTATATTTACGTCTTGGACCAGACCCCGCGCTCTACTTAAGAATAAATCTAGAATAGCTTCTCCTCTTGTGGGTCACAGAACCAGCTGCTCGAAGAAGCAGTCATTTAAGGTATCAAGAGATTTTATCTCTGCATCCCATCCTGAGGTGACGTGTACCCAGTCAATATGGGGATAGTTGAAATCCCCCACTATTATCGAGTTTTTTAATTTGATAGCCTCTCCAATCTCCCTTAGCATTTTATAGTCACTATCACTGTCCTGAGCAAGTGGTCGATGATATATCCCTATTGCTATATTCTTACTATCTAGCCATAGAGATTCTACGGAACATTTTGGCTCATTTACTTCATTTGATTTTACATTTTCTTTCACGTATAGTGCCACTTCCCCACCAGCATGACCTGCTCTGTCCTTCCGATATATTTTGTATCCTGGTATGACTGATTATGACTATGCTGGACCCTGGTCTGTTTAGGCACATGGGAATTGGGTAGCTATATTCCTTCTCAAGTCTGGGCCTTGGTGCCTGTGAGTGCATTAAGGGCTCAGTTTTGGCCTATTACGTTTGGCTTAAGTCACCGCACAATCATTGAGGGCATCCCCAGCTGCCACTACAGCGCCGCTGTTTGTAATGCTGCACATACCAAGGGAAGGCGAGGTGGGGGGACAGGAGAAAGAATGGCATTGTCCTTTGACATGGTGCAGCGTGGGCCTGAACAGTGAGAGAAGTGACTTCTCAGGCAGGCAAGAGGGCCTGACCCTTAAGGGACTGCCAATTCTGAGGCGCCAATGGCCTCCGTGGGCCCTTGGACCATTTGGGGGCCCCAGCTCTGTGCTGGGAGGGGCAGAGCTATGAGCAGAAGGGATGGGATTAGGGGGCAGTCAGCTGTTCTCCCAGAGCGCGGCGCGCGCGCACGCGCACACACACACACACACACACACACCGTCCTCAGACTGGCACAGCACAGCACTCCGGCAGCAATTTAAAGGCCCAGGGGATCTGGGCCCTGCTACTGCTACAATAGCAGTAGCTGAGAGCCCTGGGCCCCTTTGAATTCCTGGACCCCTGGATCAACTACCCTCTCTCTCCTCTCCCTGTTGGCAGGCCTGTCCCACTTAAACCTAGTAAGCTGTAGGCAAATCACAGACCAATGGTGTCATGTGCCTACAGTAAGTGCTATGCAGGCCCTTTGCTCCCTCAGGGTATGTCTACACTACCCCGCTAGTTCGAACTAGGAGGGTAATGTAGGCATACCGCACTTGCAAATGAAGCCCGGGATTTGAATTTCCCGGGCTTCATTTGCATAAGTGGGGCGCCGCCATTTTTAAAACCCCGCTGGTTCGAACCCCGTGCAGCGCGGCTACATGGGGCACGAACTAGGTAGTTCGAACTAGGCTTCCTGGAGTAACTAGGCTCATGGAGTAACGGTAGTTCGAACTAGGAAGCCTAGTTCGAACTACCTAGTTCGTGCCCCGTGTAGCCGCGCTGCACGGGGTTCGAACCAGCGGGGTTTTAAAAATGGCGGCGCCCCGCTTATGCAAATGAAGCCCGGGAAATTCAAATCCCGGGCTTCATTTGCAAGTGCGGTATGCCTACATTACCCCGCTAGTTCGAACTAGCGGGGTAGTGTAGACATACCCTCAGCTACTTAGACACTGATCCTGCACCCTTGAAGTCAATGGGCATTTGGCTGCTGGCTTCAAAGGGAGCAGGTTCACACCCTTATTTTACGTCCAGTCCTGCGGTCTTTACACAGCCCGTTCTGAAATTCCGTGGGTGTTTCACTTGATTGAACAGCAGCAGGCGCGGACTGTCCACGTGAGTGCACCTCAGTTTGGCTTTCCAAAACACACAGCCACAGTTCCTCAGCTGGGGCAAAGGGACATCAAAGATCTGGAGCGGATTGACAGCCAATAAGGAGTTAGCAACACAACAGCATCCCTTGGTCTGTTTACAGCCACAGTCGCAATTTGCAGAAGTTTACTAGGAATGAGCCCAATATTTCTGGGAGACATTATGAAATATCTTCTGCAGACCCTAAATGAGTTGTTTTTAAGTTACAGAAGCATAAAATCATGGCATCTGACACCAAACACTCCTTAAAGCTGTAGTGTGGCCTTGCCAAACCAATTGTTTCCAAATTCTGTCCAAAATATTGTCCTTGGGCAGGGAGCTTGGATGCTAAATTTCAACCCTGAGGGATTTCTATGGCTGAGTAACAAACGCCTTGAAAGGGGGATTTATTACGAACACCGTTTTAGCTAGTGTAGCATGAACAGCGCTGCAAATCTCATTAGCTGAGTCTTCCCTGACCGCCTGTTTTATTTCCCAGAGAATTTCAGAGGGTGTGGCCGGCTGTAGGAAGTAGCCAGCTTGTGCGGACACTGCTATAGCACAGAGGGTACTCAACAGCTCAGTTATCCCCTTTCCCTCCCTCCCCCCCCACCTTTCATCGATGGAGATCTGTCAGGGTTCAAAGAGCGTCTCGTGTATTGGAAGCCAGAGGAGGTTTTCAGGTGGGGATCCTCTGCATGAGCAGCTTATGGTGCTGCATTTTATGACCAAAGGGAGAGGTTTGCAGCCCTACGAGTGGACTTTTTACCCTCCTATGTCATGAATTCGAGTCATCTTGGGGACATGAGGAGAGATTTTGATCTGAAGGCAAAGCTTGGCAAATGGGAGTCAGGAAGACCAGAAGGGAAAGGATCTGTCAGACTCATTTTCTTCTTTGGGGTTTAACGGCCAAATTTCATTCTTCAGCTGCTGGGGAACATAACAAGACTCTGTTCCGTATCAATCCAACACCCGGACCATAGGCTCGGGAAGTGGCATCAGAGGGCTGGTTAGAGGATTCTGTTTTGGTGCATATAACCGTTGCCTGACTTTGGTTTCCCAGGGTCTGAGGGTGCTTTCATAAAGTTTCGACTGTTTGAAGAAGGTTATTCTGGTGTCTCCCAGTGTAAGCAGAAGGAATCTGAACATGGCGCCGCCTTTCTAAGCAAATGAAGGCTTTAAAGTGCAACTCCTCTCAGTAGTAGCAACAGAGATTTTATATGATGGTCGCATCAGTGGAATTGTGCCCGATGCTGTCCACATACAGAAAAAAAGACCATCCCTGACTTAGAGTGTAACGATCACCCCAAGCATCCCTCTGAAAAGCTTTGCATTAGGGAGTGAGGTTGTGCTGTGGACAACGCTAGTGGAAGTTGAAAGCCAGGTAGAGGCCTCCCAAAAAAGTGAAGTGAGCAGTCTGTGGGATCACCCCGCCATTGTCACCTGAGTTTTCAAGGTGGCAGATGGGGGAGTAATACCTTGATCATGACGCAATGAACATCTATGATGTTAAGACTTCCTCAGTGTCCTTTATCTGCTCCTTCCCAGATCAGAGTCGTAAGATGCACACATAATTTTCTTGAGGGATGCCTGAAGGATGAGGAATCTCCACAGCGCCCGATCCCAGTGTGGGAGATGCAGCCTGGGAGTGACGTGCATTGGCGTGCCTACGCTGGAACTAGCGACAGCTGCCTGAACCCAGAGATATCACCATCTCTAATGCTGATCACATTCATTCAAGATTAGGAGGCAGAGAAAAGAAACAAGTGGGCTACATCTACACTGAAGGCTTTTTGCACAAAAACGGCTGTTCTTGAGCAAAAACTTGGCAGGTGTCTACACTGCACGCACGTTCTTGCACAAATACATTTACAGTACAGTGTCGGAAAACAGGGCTTCTTCCAGAAGAGTTATTCCTCTCCCCATGAGGAATAAGTCCTCTTGAACAAGAGCTCTTCCACAAGAAGGCAGCGTAGACAAGCAACATGATTTTCTTGCGCAAGAAACCCCGATGGCTAAAATGGCCATCAGAGCTTTCTTGCGCAAGAGAGCGTCCACACTGCCATGGATGCTCTTGCGCAAAAGCACATATCTTGCACAAAAACACATGGCAGTGTGGACATGCTCTTGTGCAAGACCTTTTGCACAAGAACTCTTGTGCAAAACAGTTCTTGTGCAAGAAGCCTGCAGTGTAGACGTAGCCCTAGTGAACTCCAACGTCTGTGGCTTCTGATGCATGGCCTATGCAGTCACTGTTCTGAGAGGTTTTCTACAGCAGTTGACCCCACGGTTGTCAGTGAGGTGCTTTCATCTGGTCTCGAATAGTCTTCTCTAGTAAAATACCCTCCAGCAATTACCGTAGCACTAGGCTATGTCAACATTGCCGGGTTTTTTAGCGGAAGATATGCAAATTGTGTTCTCATTTGCATATCTTCTGCTAAAAAGCCCCATGGAGATGGAGCCATTGGTCATAAAAAAAAAAACCCTTTTTCGCAAGATCTCTTATTCCTCAAAAAATTAGGTTTACGGGATCTTGTGAAAAAGGGTTTTTTCCTGACCAATAGCTCCCATCTACACGGGGCTTTTTAGCGGCAAAACCTCTTCCACAAAAAGGATAGGCAGAAGATATGCAAATGAGAGCACGATTTGCATATCTTCTGCCGGAAAACCCTGCCTGGCAGCGTAGACATAGCCAGTGATGAATCTGACTGGCCGCAAAGGGCAGCGACTCTAAAACAAGACGCTCTTCAACCAAGAAGCAGTGGTGCTCTATCACGTGGACTTTGGAAAGGCTGAGGTGAGCAAGAGATTCCTGCTGGGGTGCGTGTTGCAACTGTGCGCAGGTGGCAGATTTTCTGCCTATTATTTCATTCTAATTTACTGCAGCCAGGAAGAAGCTTCTCGCAGGGGGTTGAGAAATCGCTGCCTGCCAGTCAAGAGTCCCCAGGAAACACTGGTTCTTAGCAGGGCTCCAAAAACTGAATAAATTCCATAAGCCGGTTAAACCTTGTAAACTAGTCCCAGCCTCGGAAGAGTGTTTTTCCTATTAGGAAATGTCATCTAACATATGCAACAAACTGCTAGGTTTTCAGCAGGTTTAGGCAGGGCCTGGGCACGAGCCAGCATTTGGGGATTTATGGGTGTAACTGCTGCCCCCAGTTTGAAGGATAATAAACCCCATCTCAAAGAAAACAATCTGTTTGATTAAAGACACCAGGTATATATACTGTGCCTGGCTCTACATGCCTGCCTCCTTTTCCATCCGCCCTTACACAAGTAGTGTTCAAAAGCTTCAGGGGGTAGCCGAGTTCGTCTGTAACTGGAAAAGCTTAAAAAACATCCAATAATCTAGCAGCACCTTAAAGACTAACAAAACATGTAGATGGTAGTATGAGGTTTCGTGGGCACAACCCACTTCTTCAGGTGTTGTTTTGTCCAAAGAAACAGTCACACCCAGACAGTCCAGAATAAAATAAAATATATACACAGCACAGGTTTACAAGGCAGTCTGTTGCTGCTGTTATGCTAGAAGCTAAGATGTGAAAAAGAAGAACTTCAAAGCAGTGTCTAATGAGATGGGTGATGCACAACAATTAAACCAACCCCTGCAGGAAGACATCTGCTTGAAAGAAACAATGACTTCACAAAGCTTTAATATCCATTAAGCAGCTTCTCTTCTTTCAAGAGCATGTGACAAAAGTGCAGCTAGGCCCGGATTCAAAAAAGCACTTACAACTGAGCTTAAACCCATTCCTAGCCAGGACCCCTCTACTTAAACTTGTAAGCGTGTTTTATGGGTTGTGTGAGTAGGAGGCTTTTCTGAATCAGGGCCCTATTTTGCATAGGTGTGCCTTTCTGCCATTGCAAAAAAAACAAAACCAAAAAAACCCCAAAAAGAGAGCGAGAGATCTAGAATCTTTTTTTTTCTTTTCTTTTTTTGCACAATATTGTAAACTACACTTGGAAAGATAGATAGCAATCCAATTGGGTGATACACCCTTCTATCCCCCACTCTGTAGCAGGCCAGAAAAATGCTTGTATCCCACTGAGGCTACTCTACATTGGCATGATTTTCCGGAAATGCTTTTAATGGAAAAGTTTTCCGTTAAAAGCATTTTCGGAAAAGCACTTCTAGATTGGCAGGATGCTTTTCCACAAAAGCACTTTTTGCAGAAAAGTGTCCGTGGCCAATCTAGACGCGGTTTTCCGCAAAAAAGCCCCGATTGCCATTTTCACGATCAGGGCTTTTTTGCGGAAAACAGTACTATGCTGTCTACACTGGCCCTTTTGTGCAAAAGTCTTTTGGAAAAAGACTTTTGCCCGAACGGGAGCAGCATAGTATTTCCAGAAAAGCACGGATGATTTTACATGAGATCATCAGTGCTTCTGCGGAAATTCAAGCGGCCAGTGTAGACAGCTGAGAAGTTTTTCTACAAAATCAGATGATTTTGCAGAAAAACTTGCCAGTCTAGACACAGCCTGAAAGTCTCTAAAATGGGTATATGCTGAATAGAAGTGCTGCACAGGATTTTTGCTGGACCTCTGCACAGGGGCGAATTTTGTCCATTGCAAAATAAAATAAAATAAAATCCAGCTGAAAAGAGGAACAATAATATACAAAGTGACATGTTTATTTATGATCCTAAGAACATGCCACTTCTTAGGCTGAAACGTTCAAAGCTGTCTATTGTCTTAAGGCAGCAGGACAGCCAATTTTCCAACTAAAATTCATGGGAATTAGCATCCAAATTGCTTAGGCAGCTTTGAAAAACCTCATCCATGAATTGCAATGGCCCTTCCCAGAAGAGCTTAATTTAGACAGTGGGAAACAAGTCTACCATGGAAGAATGTGATTACCAGCCTTGAAACATGTAGGGAAAAAAATGGGTTTTGAGGAGGGAGCTGAAGGATTAAAGGAGTCATTTAGCACATGACCAGAAGACAAGGTATAAAAGCCAAGAGAAGTTTTGAAGAAGTCAATGAAGAAGATTTGACTTGAGGATCAGTCTGTGGTTCAGAAGAGAATGCAAAGGGGCTATTACAACCCCACGCAATTTGTTCAAAGAAACCCTGCTGATGCAAAGTTCTCGGTTCATGCCCAGCACAACTTTTGCACCATGGGTGGCAGGTAACATAGGCCCAGGAGGCATTGCCTTCCCAAAACTGCCTTCACTCTCCATTGGCCGCTAGAGAGAATTAGGGCCACAGCATGGCTGCCCTAGGCACTCTGGCCGGCCAGGTGGGTCCGTGCCACCTGTTGGGGTTGGGGACAGTAACCTCAGGTGAGTCGGGCTTGACTCAAAGGGGGGAGGTTGCAGAAGGAGCAGGGCCTCTGGCAGAAGGGGTGGGACCTCGGAATTGCCTCCCACAGCTGGGCCTTCATCCACCACCTGTGTTCTCTGTATTATATACCTGCAATGTGGCACAAATGTGCCTCCTGGCAGAGAGGGGGAAACGGGAGCATAGTGATGGTGAACGTCATGGCCAGGTCTCCTTCCTCCCACACTGAGCCTCCAAACTGCAGCAGGAAGCAGCAATTTCAGCCAAGCCCTTTAGAAAAAATGAAAGTACCAAACCAAACTCATGCTGAACAAAAGCATTTGCCCTGATTTTGGGATGGCACAGGATTTTGATAAGAACAGCCATAGTGGGTCAGAGCAAAGGTCCATCTAGCCCAGTATCCTGTCTGCCAACAGTGGCCAATGCCAGATGCCCCAAAGGGAGTGAACAGAACAGGGAATCCTCAAATGATCCCTCCCCTGTCACTCATGCCCAGTTTCTAACAAATAGAGGCTAGGGACACCATTCCTACCCATTCTGGCTAATAAGAATTGATGGACCTAACCTCCATGAATTTATCTAGTTATTTTTTTAACTCTGTTAAAGTCCTGGTCTTCACAACATCCCCTGGCAAGGAGTTCCACAGCTTGACTGTGCGCTGCGTAAAGAAAAACTTCCTTCTGTTTGTTTTAAACCTGCTACCTATTAATTCCATTTGGTGACCCCTAGTTCTTATGTTTGGGAACAAGTAAATAACTTTTCCTTGTTCACTCTTTCCACACCAGCCATGATGTTATAGACCTCTATCATATCCCCCCTCAGTCTCCTCTTTTCTAAGCTGAAAAGATGATAAGATGTGACATCAAACCAGAGACAGAAGCATAGATATCTGTGCATCATGGAGCATTTCATTCTTGGTGTCTTCATGAGTAGTCTTAGAAAACTAACTGAGCCAAGGAAATCACAGTTTTCAGGTCCCATGGTAAAATGACTCCAGTTTTGCCTGAAGCTTTCCATTGGGAACCTCATCAAAAGCCTATTAAAGACTCCCGCTGGGATACGGGTCAAGGTTTTGTTGCCTCCGCTACTTGAGCAGACTGTTAGAGAGAGCAGCATTTCCATTTTACTGTCTCTTTGTCACCACTTACAATAAATACATCCTCTACAATCAGCTTGATATTTAACCATCAAGATAGATACTATCCCCTACTGGCATCCCAGAGGAAGCCTTCATAAAAGGTCTAAGTAGGTGTTTTTATTGACATTTAATTTACAGTTAGGATTAGAAGGTAGCTTTGTTATTAGTTGATTGCAAACTGTTCTAAAGACCCTTCCATTATTTAAAAGAATCCAGCCCCTTTCCACCATTTAATAAATATAGTGATTACCAAGAAAAGTAGGAAATTGGAACAGCCCATGAGTTGCTCTCTTTTAATTTACAAAAGTAAATTCAAATGTAGGCGCTTTTTATTTTAAAAAGTAACCTAAACTATTAATTCATCAAATTCGTATCATTCCAAAGAGCAGAGCTATTCTAAAATTGAGTAATAAGTCCGAAAAATGAAGTTAAGTTACAGCCAAAAACCATGTTTTATCAATCAACTACTACTTTAAAGCCTGACAGCTTTTGTAAGCAGGAAAATGTCAATTACATAAGATATTTGAACCTGTGGAAATAACCCATGGAAACACAAAATGTCTGTTCACACATCAAAATTATCCAAACTAAGAGGAAGCTAAATACCAAAATGCACTAAGGAATTATCTGATGGAAAAATGGAAACAAATTGTTATTAATATTCAAGGAATATTAGCTAATTAATTTCTTTGGTGAGTTTATAAGTCTATTTAAGGCCGGAGAAAATGAGGTAACTTCCCTATTTTTCTTGATGTGTAACAGCTATGGAAATACTTTCAAACGAGTGTCTCATTGTTAATCAAGAATAACCAAATGGATTCATAACAATGATCATACAAAAGTATTTTATATGGATGTTACATCCCATCTTTCAGGTACTGCGTGATCATTTCATTTAGCCTTTGTCAGCAGGGTCTTTTGAAAATACCACGGAAGTATAAAGAGCAAAATTCCTTGCAACAAAATTAAAGGACAAAAATCTACCCTCCCCCCAAAAAAACCTCCAAAGAAACAAACAAAGAAACAAAAAATGAAACTGGATATTTTTCATTGAAGGCTCAAATGGGGAAAATTAACTCTTGTGATATAGGAAGTGTGATACTTTTAAGGTAAGAAATACACTGTAATGAATTGCCCCGATCTCTTACTGCATGTAGACAATCCTGACTAGCTTGATCCCTGCTGGAAATCCATGGGAACTGGTACCTGACTCTCATACTGTAAGGACTGGGGGAGCATAAGTAGGATCTCCAGAACCTGAGGAGGCTGATCCTCCCACAGTGCCAATGGGAGGCCATACAGAGGCTCAGAGAGCACTGTGGAAAGCACAAACACACACACAACGTGCTGCCCAAGAATCCCAGAGTGACCGTACCTTGAAGCCCTCTGATTGGCCAAGTGTCCCTATTTAATCGCAGGGTCTTGCCCGGGAAGCTGTCTGGACAACCACATGGACTTTGGCCAGGCACAACACCAGACTTCACCTCAGCTCCTGATCTCTGATTCCAGCCTGACTTCAACCTCAGTCTCTGCCTCTCAGTTCTAGCCCAGCACTGCCTCTCACCTTCTGTCTCACTCCTCAGCCTGATTCTGACCCTACCTCTTGTTTCTGGGATCTCACTTGTGATTCTTCCATTTCCTGCCTGGTGACTCTCGTCCCTGGTGGGAAAACTTCAGACCAGGTGTGGCCAAGCCAGGCCACCTACTGCATGGTTCCGTATCAATACATCCCTTGGAAAGCCCCATCCATGGGGGAGAACAAAGCAGGAGTAGTTTTACAATTTCCTCATGCATAAACCGACGAGCCCTGTAGAAACACGTGTTAATAAATACATAATCACAGATAAATATGTCATCATGCATCTAGCAGGGTGTCTCTGAGATCACAGGTTCTGAAATGTGATCAGAGGAATCAATGTGCATTTTGAATCTGAGTGTTTGACTCCCGTAGGTTCCCTATGGGGCCGTATTTACCCTGAAGCAACTTCATTAAAGTCAATGGATTTAAACCAGAAAGGAACACAAGGGCTGTGTCTTGACTGGCAAGTTTTTCCGCAAAAGCTACTGCTTTTGTGGAAAAACTTGCCAGCTGTCTACCCTGGCTGTTTGAATTTCCGCAAGAACACTGACGATCTCATGTAAGAAATCAGTGCTTCTTGCGGAAATACTCTGCTGCTCCCATTTGGGCAAAAGTCCTTTTGCGCAAAAGCTTTTGCACAAAAGGGCCAGTGTAGACAGCTCAGATTTGTTTTACGCAAAAAAGCCCCGATCGCAAAAATGGCGATCGGGGCTTTTGCATCTAGATTGGCACAGACGCTTTTCCGCAAAAAATGCTTTTGCGGAAAAGCATCCATGCCAATCTAGACGCTCTTTCCCGCAAATGCTTTTAACGGAAAACTTTTCCGTTAAAAGCACTTGCGGAAAATCATGCCAGTCTAGACGTAGCCAAGGAATATAACCCAGTGCTTGTCATCAGAGCTGGTCAGAAAAGATCTTTCGTTCCCATGGAAAATGTCCTCCTTAGTTTTAAAATTTTTAAAAAGTGAGACTTTTTGACTGAAAAATCAGAATTCAATTTCTGATGGGGATGTTTTCAGTTTAAGGCTTAACACTTGGAAATTTTCATTTTTTTAGCTCAAACTTTTTCAGTTTTGGAGTTGCCTTAAAAAAAAAAGTTGAAATTATCCCCATAAAGCAGACAGACATTCGTTGCAAAAGTTTTTGTTTAATTAAAATTCCAATTTTCTGTCAACTCTCCTCTCCACTCCTGAATCCCATCATTGTTGTGTTGAAGAATTTCTAGCCTGCCAAACCTTTCAGACTCATTCCTGACAGATGTACTTAGTCATATAGTACTGTAAGCTCAGGAAACAACTCAAGTGCACACAGTGATAACTGTTAAATGGAGGGCAATATACTAGCACTGATGCCCTTTACAGAAATTGTCTCCCGATCGATTAAACATTGAGATGCTAAGAGGTGTAGACGAATTAGTATGGTTCAGCAAAATCGACAAGTCCTATGGCACCTGAAAGACTAACAAACGTACATGGGCATAAATTTTCATGGGCTGGAACCCACTTCCTCTGTGTGGGTGTATTACATTACTATGCGGAGGCCCAGTGCTAATGAGGTCCTTTCAATCAGGGAGGATGGGACCCATTCCCCACAGTTGATGAAAAGGTGTGAAGACAGATACATCAAGGAAATCCTTTGCAATCCCATCAAGCCCTCGCTCTGTGACTGTGACCCAAAGGGAAGGAGTTTAACAAAAATTTCTAAAGCCAAATGAGATTTACCAGGTAAGATAGGGATGTCTTAAAGTGAAATCCTTCATTGCCCAGTTGTTACTGTGTAATTTTCCCCCCTTAAACTGATCTCAATGTGATGTACGCTAGCCATTCACTCATGGAGCCAGATCCTCAATACCAGCAGAGCTAGAACTGGAAGGGACCTTTAGAGGTCATCAAGTCCAGTCCCTGTCCCCACGGCAGGACCAAGCACGGTCTAGATCATCCCTGACAGGCGTCTATCCAAGCTGCTCTTAGATATCTCTAGTGGTGGAGATTCCACAACCTCCCTAGGCAATTTAGTCTAGTATTTAACCATCCTGACAGGTAGGAAGTTCTTCTTAATGTCCAACCTTACACTTCCCTTGTGCAATTTAAGCCCATAGCTTCTTGTCCTATTCTCAGAGGCCAAGGAGAATAATTTTTCTCCCTCTTCCTTGTAACACCCTTTTAAGTACATGAAAATTGCTACCATGTCCCTTTTTAGTCTTCTCTTTTCCAAACTAAACAAGACCAGTTCTTACAGTCTTCCCTCACAGTTCATGTTTTCTAGACCTTTCATCATTTTTGTTGCTCTTTTCTGGGCCTTCTCTAATTTGTCCACATCTTTCTTGAAATGCGGTGCCCAGAACTGGACACAATACTCCAGATGAGGCCTAATCAGCGAAGAGTAGAGTGGAAGAATGACTTCTTGTGTCTTGCTCACAACATAACTGTGACTTCCTGATCCTCAGGCTGCTGGGAGATAAGCCACCTATAAATTGTACCAGTTGTAATAATCTTCATGGGGCCATTTCAGTGACAGAAGCCTATTCCCAGCATATACCAGTTCTCCATCCTCACCCTCTGCAATGGACGAGGGTGGTGAGGTGGACAAGCTACCTCTAAGGCTGCTCTCTGCTACCAGAGCAGTGCAATGCAACCCAACCAACGGCTGCAATTGGTTGATGTCATAGAATCCTAGAATTCTAGAGCTGGAAGGGACTTCAAGAAGACATCATGTCCAGTCCCATGCCCTCGCGGCAGGACTAAGCACCATCTAGATCATCCCTGACAGTCACCTAAAATGACTTTGGTTTCTCAAAAGGAGTTTGGTTTCTCATATACAAGATGTTGTGCTAATTTGAGACTGGGAAAGAAGTTTATTGAATTTTTGTAGCTCACCCAAACATGAGTTTCCTTAATATTTCCATAGGCAGCTGCCAGAGCTGTTAAAAGGGCTTGAAGTTACATGAGAACTTGAGTGTTTTGCTACCACAGGTCCATGGGCCCCTATTCCATCATCCCCACTTCCATGGGGAATTTTTACTCATAGGACTAGTGCCAGAAAGTTCAACAGATTCTTGGTGTTCGTGAGAATTGACATCTCCTCGCAGGTTATGAAAGATCATAATAATCAGATCATGCAATACAGATCATAATAATCTGTATCCATGGATAATTTAGACCTCCTCCCTATACTGAGACAAGTTTCAGGACATTCCCTGACAGATGCTTGTCTAGCCTCATCTTAGAAACCTTCCGTGATGGAGATTCCATAGTCTCCCTTGCTGCCCTGTTCCGGAGCTTAGCTATCTTTATAGTTAGAAAGCTTTTCCTAATCTCTACCCACAATCTCTCTTGCTGCAAAATAAGTCTGTTCCTTTATGTTCTTCTCGCCGCAGACATGGAGAACAATTGATCACTGTCCTCTTTATAAAAACCTTTAACCTAATTTGAAGACTTTTATCGTGTTTCCCCTCGCTCAGTCTTCTTTTCTCTAGACTAAACATTCAGTTCTTTCCATCTTTCCTCAGAGGTCAGGGTTTTTAAACCCTTTATCTTTTTTGTTGCTTTCCTTGGGACTCTCTCCAATTTGTCCACATCTTCCTTGTTCACAGCAGAGTTCACTAACTCACGCAGTATCTCATAGATTAATGTTCTGTAAGGCCAGGGATTTCTAGGGAACCTTCTAGGATCACTGATTGCTGGCTCAGATAGTCATCTTAAAACAAATTCCTACCGAGCTGCTTGACATCACTGGATATGATTGCTGGCACCTGTTTAGTAAATAATGAAATTACTCCAGATCTTTACAGCACCCGGCTGCTAAGGGGGGGCACCAGCACAGACGTACCCTTCAGCATGAACAGGAGAATTCATTAAGCACTGTGGTCTTTAAACTCATCTGGGTTAAGCTGCAACTTATCTCAGACTATAACTGTTAGCAAGTGATTTAGTGACAAGAAGTTGATGAGGTACATTCCCCTGGAAGGCATAATAAATAAGTTCCGCCCCCCCCCCAAAACCATTTTCTCAGCATGTTTATGCATCCTGCTATTTAAAGGGAACACATTTCCAGTAGCTTGACAGGGGATATTTATTCAGCAACTGATGAAAAACTTGATTGAGTTCATCTCTTTTTACAGTATGATTTGGTGATGTTTTCCTCCATGATCTAATTTGGCAAGGGGGAAATTAAATAGGAGTTTTCTGGTAAGCAGGAATGATTTCACTAACAGATTCTACTAGACTCCTAGCTGAAGACAATGCCTTCGGATTTTGCAAAGTGTAATCTTTTTTAGTTTCTGACTCTGATATGATAACCTCCTATAGAGCAATAGACCATGTTTCCCCAGGTGTCCCAAGAGTTGCAGATTTCATTTTAAATAAAATTTACTTAAGAACATAAGAACGGCCATTCTGAGCCAGACCAACGGTCCAACCAGGCCAGTATCCTGCCTGCCGACAGTAGCCAATACACGTGTCCCAGAGGGAGGGAACACAACAGGTCATCATCACATGATCCCTTTCCTGTCATCCATTTCCAGACAAGCAGAGGCTGGGGCACCATTCCTACCCATCATGTCTTATAGCCATTAATGGACCTAACCTCCATGAATCTATCTAGCTCTTTTTTGAACCCTATGAAAGTCCTAGCCTTCACCACATCCTCTGGCAAGGAGTTCCAGAAGTTGACTGTGCACTGAGTGAAGAAAAACTTCCTTCTGTTTGTTTTAAACCTGCTGCCTATTAATTTAATTAAATACTTCCTTAGAGATTAATTAAATACTTTCTTAGAGATGAAGGTTGTGAAGAATAGCTTCAAACACTAACCAATGCCTGAGTTTGCGGAGACCCTGGAACAGCTGCTCTGAAGTATAAATGGCAAGATTCATTTCAATTGGTGCTAATTTAGATATCAGTAATGGTATCACCCTGTATGCACTTGCTGCCACGTGACTTCCCTGCCAGTTGGTTATAGGTGACACCATCTTGCATCATGGGAAATGGAGCCCAACCTGTAGACAAGAGATTGAGCATCAGCTGAACTGTAAGCGCCATGAAGCAATGCGCCCCTATAGATAAATGTAGTGTAATATTGAACTGGATCAAAAGGAAGTATTTTTGGTTATTTCAACAAACCAAGGTATTTAGGGTAAGTTTAAATCTGTCTAAAATTGAATATTTTGGTTTCTGTTTCCTGGCAGAAAGGTTTGTTAAAAAAAATCACAAGACTGAAATTTTCCACACAGAAAATTTCACTTTTGCAGCAACAGCATGTTGCATCACAAAATCATTCCAACAGAAAACTCCTAACCAATTCTCACTGTTAAAAGCTGGCTTAAGCTTAATCAACATACACACTAGATTGAAATGTATTTATGAAGCATCACACATGATTTTCCACTGGTTTCACTAAAATCAATTTTTAAAAAACACTTTGAGCTAAATGGGTACAAACTTGACCTTTTAAACATGCCGATTGGATTCAAACACTGCGACTTGTCCAACCATAAACACTGGGTAGCACTAATGCTTATAAATGCGGTGGAGTGTTGTTCACCTTGTGGTGAAGTGGATACACTGGAAAATGGAGAGGTCTTTTGCTAAAGTGATTTCACTTAAGGCATTTGGAAGCTCTCTACTCAATATTAGCAGCCAGTCTTCAGAGGGCTAGACCTGTCAGCATGATTTCCCCCACCTGTCCATTCCCCATGGTGACTCTTTAAATCCCTTAATGAAGAGGATATGATTTTCCTCTCCATTTCTGTTTATTTTTGGTGTGATTAACATTGGCTGCCATCTGTGCAGCGTCATGCCTCTTCTCAGAATGGATATTAAGCATTTAGCACTTGGCTTGCACTTTGATGGCTTTGGATCAGGTTTGCAGCTCTAAGCAAATGGTCAACTGAATTTAATTATGTTCACAGATGTTAAATAGAAAAATGAGGAAAAAGGTTGAGGGACAATTTCATCCATCCTGGATCACCCACACCAAAAAAAAAAAAAACTATTATGCCACAAT
Source organism: Pelodiscus sinensis (assembly GCF_052426305.1). Taxonomy (NCBI): domain Eukaryota; kingdom Metazoa; phylum Chordata; order Testudines; family Trionychidae; genus Pelodiscus; species Pelodiscus sinensis. The sequence goes on from NC_143054.1 coordinate 194,527,041, forward strand.
TTGCTGAAGGAATTAGCTAGTGCATAGAATTGGAGGGAAGAACACAGGTTGCAAGGGGGAAGAGTTTGGAGAAGGCACTAGGAAGCCAGTGTTGGTACACATGGCTGGAATGCTAGCTAGTGATGTAGCCTCCCTGTACATAGTTCTCTAGTCAAGAGACTATTGTGTTTTGGAATCACGAGTCCTATCATGCTGTTTCCCAGAATGCAGTGCATGAAACTCATCCATCCTGAATATCTCCATTTTTACTATGAGCACTGTGCCATATTACCTGGTCAAAATGGACTGAACTTTCCCCTTCTTCCTGGGACTGTTCACCGAAACTAAAGCAGCAATAGTCAAATGTGTTCACAGAATACATTTCCCATTTATATGCAGTTTTCTATCCAACTTGAAACAATGCTCAGTCTTAGAAAACAGGCCATGTGTCTGATGGACTAACAGGCTTGTGTTTGAGTTGCATCTTAAAGTCTTGGGAAACTTTCCACTTCCTAAAGAGGTAAGTCAGCTTCATTAGGGTTTTTACCATTGTTACTGCAACTCCAAGCTCCCTGTCTGTTCTTCCTTAGCTGTTACTATGCATATCACTGTCCGGAGTACCTTTCGGGTCAGTCTCCCATGCACTTTGAGTTGCTCTCCTGTTATGTTTGGAATTTGAATGTGATGGTGGATTATAGGTTTTCATCTTCCCCTGTGAATAGAACAACTGAAACCTACTACCGGATCCACTAGGAATCTCTTCTCTTAGCCATGCATGAGCCTAACTCCCGTTGATTTTCAAGGCGACGTCGGCTCTTAAGTTCTTTTGGATATTTTCCCCAAATCACTTTTGAAAATAGGATTTAGGCTCCTGAGCCATTGAGGGACTACTGATTTTACTTCAATCCATAACGGAAAGGTGTGGCAGGAGTAGATCATGCTTTGGTTTGCCGTCCCACTGCCAGGTCTATTCAGTGTGTTCCAGGCAGTTAGAGCATGTCCACACTGTATCATAAAGGCAGGCTCAGACTCCACTCCTGTCATCCACACATAAATCTAGCAGGTCAGCTGGGTCTGAGCCCAAATTCCACTGAGTTGACGGTCCAAGATTTACCACTTTGCTGTGTGGATACAGCTCTAGCTGCAGACCCAAATCAGGAGACCTGGCGGTGCACAATGGACACATAAGAATGGTTGTGAGATCCAGGTCCCACAATTGTAAACCCAGGTTTACAAACACAGTGTGGATGGTCACATGCTAGCTTGGTAAAACTCCAAGTCCACATGTTACAACACAGTATAGACATTGCCTAACTGATCGCTACTTCCATTAGCATCTACAGATCCCCAAACACTGTGCCCATTCTATAGAGCTGCAAGCCTTTGTACGTCGTTACAAGGGGAGGGCAGACTTTTCGAGTGTGTCTACACAGCAAAGCATCTTCACAGCAATTCCATTATTTTGAAATAATTTCGAAATAACAGACGTCTTATTCCGACTTCTGTAAACCTCATTCTATGAAGAATAACACCTATTCCAAACTAGCTATTTTTAAATAAGGTGTATGTAGACACTCCCCTGCTGCTATTTTGAAATAGCCCCTCATCAGGGCCATTCTAAGTTATTCGTCTGGGGCTCTAAATCGAGATAGCACGTTTACATTAGGGAAGCCTGCCTCAAGGCTTTTTTGAGGCTTCTCTGCAGTGTGGACGTGCTATTTCAAAATAAGCTATTTCAGAATAACTCTTCCGGAATAGCTTATTCCGAAATAACTGTGCAGTGTCGACATAGCCTTCCTGTGCTGGGACAAGGTTGGAGGTATCTTGAAATCTTGAATACTATTCTTGCTTCTGCAACTGTGCTCAAAAGAGATTCTCTTTGAATTGGAGAGAGAGAAACTTCTAATTTAATTTCAACAGCCTTCTGTCACACGCACAAACATACCAAAAACCAGTGTGCTCTTTCATTTCCACAGCGGACAAGAGGTGCACACAAGCTGAGAATCAACAAAAAGAGCAAGAACTTTTTCAGATGATGAGAATTTTGTGGCAGGGAGAGGGGGGAGTGTCTAAATCCCACAAAGAAATGGTGCCTCATATTTAATCCCAAATGAATTCTATCAGATGAGACACAGTCACACTATCAACATTATTTGCCCAGGATATGTTTTGCCCATGCAGAAAAAAGCAGCAAAGAAAGAAACAAGCAAACCCTGATCTCCCTTTGTTCTTCAACATGATAAAAGTTTACCAACTTATCCCAAGAGTTAGACACATTAAACTACATGTTCTGGCCAAATGTGTGCGATGTTAACTTTTTCTTATCCAAAAACAAAGGCAGAGATTTTTCAAAAGTACTCACAGAGTGTAAAAGCACAACTCTCATCTGAATGTCAATAGGACTTATTAGCTCAAATCTTATAGGCATTTTTGAAAAACTCTCCCTAAATACAGCTGAATGCTACAAAAATAATATTTTCAAATATTAATTCAAATTCTGAACAGCTGTTTTGGTCCACCCCATTTGTGCCTCATTCATAAGTGTAATAAAATGAATTTCAGAATGCCTGTGGAATTGTGATTTTTCATATGAGAATAAGAAAGTTTGCTAAAAACTTTTGTGACCAGTTGCACCCCACCAATGAACAAAAAATACTGACTAGACAAGGTAAATATTTCAGCAACATCTGCTGTTCAGACAAAATATTTGACAAATGTGTATATAAGACAGCGGGTTGAAATTTTTGTAATTTTCAATTTTCAATTCAATTATACAATTTAAAAAAGGGAACAATTATTGTTATTATTATTTTTTTTGCAATTCCCATTTCCTTGGCCATTCAGCTTTTTCAACCCACTATACAGCTGGATGGATTGTTTTTAAACTTTTGAAATCTGAACATTTTAATTAAAATAAGATAAACATTTTTATTATTATTATTTGCAAATTCCCTCTCTCCCTCCTCCTGATCAGTTCTAATGACGAAGATGTGTTTACAAAGTCTAAATAATTTCACAACCAGTTAATTAACAAAGGTTGGATTCATCTGATAACTGAAAATAACTTTGCTAAAAATAATTTCCCAGAAAAAGTTTCAACTAGACAAGTTACCATTCACTTTTACTGTAATCCGGATACACTTCACAGTACAGATACATTAACTACAGTGCTTTACACTGTATTTATCATGTAAGTTACAGTATAGTCTGTTACATATAATTACCACTAATCCATACAAGAATGCCTGTAATATTAATGACATGGCAAACAGACTAATTACATTGTAATTATAATGTACGTACAAGGTAATTAATGTAGCTTTATTAAGAAGTAGATCCAGAATTCTTTTGTTAGCAGCTGATATGATATGGGTACTGTGTTGCAGGGCTGCATTTCAATGTGGCAAATGAGCGAGTGATCCTGGTACATTTGGGCTTGTTTAGGTTGCTGTTGCAATATCTAAGGTTAATTTTAATTCTAATTTAATTTTAATCTCAGTTTAATTCTAGGGTTGTGTATGGGTGTAACTAACCAAAGAATTGACAAAGGGCCAAGTCTTTTCTCAGTCCCATTTGTGCAACTCCACTGCCCTTTAAGGGCGTAAAGGAGGATAGAATGTTAACCCCAGTCTGTAGAATTTCTTTTTCAAAGATGTAAAGTATTATTATTACATTATTATTAGCACACTTACATTCTGGGCACCAGAGGCTGTATTCTGTGCACGCTGAAAACGCCTATTGATTATCCTGTGAGCAGTCTATGTATATGAAGTGTAGGATTGGGATTACAAGGAAAGGAACCTCTGCTTTACCTTTGTGAGGGCAGGATGCCTTGTTTTCAGTGAAGGAACCATGTAAAACCCAAGTTTAATATGGCTTTTTCTGATCGATGCAGAAATTTGTTCATAAATGTTTTTTTATCACTGCTGATTACAGCTACGCTCAAGCGTTTCCTCAACAACTGGAAGTGTTGCTGCTTTTTATTTCCCACCACGGAGGGACAGAACTTGCAAAGGGGGTCAGCTGGGTCCATTTCTCATATTTATTTATTTATTTACTTGGTTACTTTTTAATAAAAAAAGCAGGGGGGGTTTATTACTGCTCTGGAGAAGCCAACCCAACACGCGGCTGTGAGTCTTGTAAGCTGAACCCATAAAAATGAAATTCATTTATGAATTTTTTAATAAGCATGCAAGCTGGGTTGGTAAATGGAATTTATGTTGCTCCATTGTGTGTATGCAATATGATAGCTATGTGTTAAGGTGAGGGAAGGGCAGAGAAAGTAGAAAACCTATTGAGGGGGCTAGTTTCTAGGATTTTGCTCATTTTCATAAGTGAAAATGTTGGTGCAGATGCTTTTTCTGGGGTTTACATGTTTAGCTGGGTGACATTCAGGTGCTTTGTAATGTAGAGTTAATACAAATATTAGTATATGTATTTTTCGCTTCACCAGTTTGGTTGGTTGGTTTTTTTTTTTTTTTTTTTTTGGTATCTCATTCTGATGTTTCTTTTAGGTACAGAAGAAACCTGCTCCTCACAAACAGGGAGGAACTGGTAGGGGAAGTAGATGTGGGTGGCAACCTGGGAAGCAGTGATCATGAGATGGTTGATTTCAGGATCCTGACCAAAAGAAGAACGGAGCATAGCAAAATACACATCTTGGACTTAGGAAAGCAGACTTTCACTCCCTCAGAGAACTGATTGAGCAGGATCCCCTGGGATGCTAACATGAAGGGGAAAGGAGTCCAGGACAGCTGGCAGTATTTCAAAGAAGACTTACTGAAGGCACAGGAACAAACCATCCCGATGCACAGTAAGAAAATCAAATATGGTAGGCGACCAGATTGGCTTCCCAGGGAAATCCTTGGCAAGCTTAAATACAAAAAGGAAGCTTATAACAAGTGGAAACTTGGACAGATGACTAGGGAGGAGTATAAATATATTGCTCGAGAATGCAGAGGTGTAATCAGGAAGGTGAAAGCATATTGAAATTGCAGCTAGCAAGGGATGTGAAGGGTAACAAGAAAGGTTTCTGCAGGCATGTTAGCAATAAGAGGGTGGTCAGAGAGCGTGTGGGGCCCTTATTGGATGAGAGAGGTAACCTAGGTTATGTCTACACTAGCTCCCTAGTTCAAACTAGGGAGGCTAATGTAGGCATTCGAAGTTGCAAATGAAGCCCGGGATTTAAATATCCCGGGCTTCATTTGCATCTTCCCGAGTGCCGCCATTTTTAAATGTCCCTTAGTCCGAACTCCATGCCCGCGGCTACACGTGGCACGGAGTAGGTAGTTCGAATTAGGATCTCTAATTCGAACTACTGTTACTTCTCGTGGAACGCGGTGGGGGCAGGCTGGAGCCCTAGCCTGGTGGCAGCACAGTCATGAGGGGAGGTACTTTCTCTGGTCCCACAAATCCCCTTGTTCGGGACCAGTCAGGCCCTGAGGGTGCTGGACCAGTGAGGTTCAACCTGTGTAGCTTCCATAGCCTTTGTGATCTGAATTAATGAAGTTTAGCCCTTCTGCTCAGATAAACAAAAAAGGCATCCTTTAACGAGTGGACGTCAAACCCTACTGAAGAAAACAGAGCAGCATAAACTCTGGCAAGTCAAGTATAAAAATATAGTTAGACAAAAAAGAATTTGAGGAGCAACTAGCAAAAGATGCAAAACTTGACAACAATAATTTGGAGAGGACACTGAACGCAGGAAGCCTGCCAAATAATCAGTGGCACCATTGGACAATCCAGGTGCTCAGGGAGCACTCGAGGAAGACCAGGCTGTCTTAGAGAAGTTACATGGATTCTTTGCATCAGTCTTCACTGCAGAGGGAGGAAGAGAGATTCCCACACCTGAGCCATTCTCTGCAGGTGACAGATCTGAGGAACTGCCCCAGACTGGGGTGTCAGTTGATTTCTGAAATAAATTGGACAGTAAATAGTCACCACGACCAAAAGGAATTCACCCACGAGTCCTGAAGAAGCTGCCGAAAAAGCTGTTAGCTCTGCTAACCCAAGTCTGTCGACCCAAACTCAGTGGCTCACTGCCACTCATTCCAAAATGCTGTGCAGACATACCAAGTCCCACTTCAGGGCCATGATCGATGAAACGCGTATTTATTACAGAGGTTGTTGATTTTTAAGTTGTGCACTGAATCTAAACAGAGAGGTGTCTCCAAGGCTTCCCTTTACTGAGTCATATTACAGTGGACTTCCAATAATCCGGAACCTTTGGGACCTAGGTGGTGCCCGATTATCGGATATGCCAGACTATCAGGAGGTACTATAGACTGGTTAGTTTTATATATATATATATATATATATATATATATATATATATATATATATATATACACACACACACACACACACACACACACACACACAGTATATAACATATTTTTAACCCTTTTTGTTGTAGCACAAGCACTGTCCAGCATCACACAATGCCAGTGGCAGACTGGCTCGGTCCCCTCCAGTTTTGCTCGGTTCAGCTGCTGCTGCTGCTGCTGCTGCTGCCTTGTGACTCATTTTTTGCTGAAGCTCACTCACTACACTTTTGCCATTTCGATGCCGGACTATCGGGAGTGCCATACAATTGGATGCCGGACTATTGGAGTTTCACAGCATGTAGTCAACCTGTGGAACTCCTTGCCAGAGGAGGCTGTGAAGGCTAGGACTATAACAGAGTTTAAAGACAAGCTAGATAATTTCATGGAGGTTAGGTCCATAAAAGGCTATTAGACAGGGGATAAAATGGTGTCCTTGGCCTCTGTTTGTCAGAGGCTGGACAGGGATGGCAGGAGACAAATTGCTTGATCATTGTCTTCGGTCCACCCTCTCTGGGGCACCTGGTGCTGGCCACTGTCGGCAGACAGGCTACTGGGCTAGATGGACCTTTGGTCTGACCTTTGGCCGTTCTTATGTTCTTACTGTATAGATATATTCATAGCTTTGCTTTTTGTGATATAAACCTTGTGGAGATACCTAGGACAGGGCTGGATTAGAGGGCTCTCATTCCATGTCATTCAGCTACAGCGGTGATCAACGGCATGGGAGCTGGATCCCTTTGTAATAAGAGGCAAGTGGCATCTGGAAGGGCATTGTAGGTGAGGACTCCAGGTCTCTAGAACATGATCTTTTCTTGGTCTGAAATAACCTAACTTTGGTAAATGCCTTTGGCATCATGCACAGGAATTCAAGAGGGTTTGTGGAAAGGCTCGAGGTATGTTCCTAGACCAATGGAGTAACAAAATAAACTTTACTGTCAGTGGCTGGTTGAGTTCCTTTCAGAATGATTGTTATTTTCATATTGTTGGCATAATGTTTCAATATTCATTAAAGCAATATCAAAGTGAAGATTGTTAACAGCGACTAGAGATTTGGGGTTCCCACCTGAGATACCTTAGAGGAGTCAAATGATACTCGCTCAGTATTTGCTGACATCTAAGAAAGGGTCTCAAATCTGATGACTCAAGTCATGATCAGTTTTGAAAATTGTGGCCTTAAATTCCTTATGAAAAGTTACAACAGAGGCCTCCCTACACCTGGCTCTGTGGTCCAGGAACATCCTGCTGGATCTGTCATGATACAGGTTGTACCTCCCTTAACTGAAGAGAGATTTAACATACTTGGACTTTTCAACTTAGAAAAAAGAAGACTATGGGGGGATATAATAGAGGTCTATACAATCATGACTGGTGTGGAAAAAGTGAATAAAGAAAAGTTATTTACTTATTCCCACAATATAAGAACTAGGAGTCACCAAATGAAATGAATAGGCAGCAGGTTTAAAACAAACAAAAGGAATCTTTTCTTCATGCAGCACACAGTCAACCTGTGGAACTCCTTGCCAGAGGATGTTGTGAAGACTAGGACTTTAACAGAGTTCAAAAAAGTGCTAGATAGATTCATGGAAGTTAGGTCCATCAATGGCTATTAGCCAGGATGGGTAGGAATGGAGCCCCAGCCTCTGCTTGTCTGGAAATGGATGACAGGAGAGGGATCATGTGATGATCACCTATTGTGTTCCCTCCCTCTGGGGTATCTGTATTGGCCACTGCTGGCAGACAGGATACTGGGCTAGATGGTCCTTTGATCTGACCCAGTATGGCCGTTCTTATGTCCAGGAACATCCTGTTGGACCACAGATGTTGCTGAACCAGAGAGTCCCAGTTAAAGCAGGCACAACCTGTATCACGGTGCAGAGAAAGTAGATAAGCAAAAAATGTTGACTTGCTCAGTGTCACGGCTTTCCCCTCACCCCCAGTCCCAGGGTGCACCCCTCTGTGAGCTCAGTCTCAAAGTTCAGTGTCCTTCACTCTGGGGAAATATGGCCCCTCTGGGCCAAGTCACAAAGTTCCCTGCCTAGAGGCCTGTGTTGCTGGAGGGCTCTCCCCAGCTATTGGGGAGCTGAACACCAGTTGGGGTGAGGGTAGGGGGACCCGGGCCCCCCCACTCCACCAGGTTCCAACCCAGGGGGTGGAAATTGCACTGCCAGCTCAGCGGGACCTGAAACACACGGCACCCCCAGAGTGGTACCCCTCCACCCTGGGCCGCTTCCTACCCTCTCTGGTGAGTAGTTCAGTCCCCGGAGTGGGGCGTGGGGTCCCGGTGCCTTGTGGCTGCCTCCCTCTTCGGTTGGGACATGCTCTGGGGTTGTGGTGGCTGCAGTGGGGTCTGCTGCTCCTGAAGAGGCTGTGGCTGGGCCAGGGGTTGCTGGGCTTGCTCCTCCAGAAGCGGCTGCAGCGGTTGCTGCAGCTCAAGGGACGGCTGCGAAGGTTGCTGCTCGGAGGGCAGGGCTCAGGCGCTCCAGCTTGACCTCCCTCCCTGCTTACGGTTCCCCCTGAATGAGCTGTGCCCAGGCTTTTTATACAGTCCAAACATAGGGCTGCCAGCTGGTTGAACCAAAAATACTGAACACCCCTCCCCCCTTGCCAAAAAAGAAAAAAAAACCACTGGGGGAAAAAATTCTGTTGAGGAAAAAAAAAGGGAGGGGAGACCAAAATTGCTGAGCCAAAAAAAAGGACTCTAAGACTTATTAAGCAATAAATAAATAAATAATAAAACAGCATTCAGACAGTATGGTCCCTTTCAGAGTGAGTGCAGAGTTAGAATAGGGATAGGAACAGGGGAGCGGTTGAGCACTAAGACCCAAGGAAGGCATTGCTTCCCCAATGCCCCAATGGGCTTTAGGCTTTTTGCTGGCAGCCATTTTGTGTTCTTGTTCAAGCCAGAACTTAGCTTCCCTGCAGAACCTGGAAAGCATGGGTTCCAGGGGCGGGGAACTAGGGGTGTCAGGGCCTGGTGGAGGGGGAGAGGCCAGTGACTGGGCCCAGGTGCTGGGGTTGCCAGGTGTCCAGGATTTTTGTCTCCTGGCAGGGAAAAAAATCAGAAAATACCGGACATTTTAGGTGTCCACTATTTTCTTAATTTTTTTTATCGGACAGGTAGTGAAAATATCAGACTATCCGGTTCAATACTGGACACCTGGCAACCCTATCCCCACACCGGGAGCATGCCCAATTAGTTAAAAGGGGCGGTTCTTCCTCCTCCCACAAGCCTTTCTCCCCCCTCTCTTTAATGTGGGGTATATCCACCCCCCCACACATACTCCCATGACACAAGAACTAAGGGTCATCCCAAGCCCCCAATCTCCACCGATGAAAACTAATAGTTTTGTCTCTGTAACCCTTTGCCTTGATTCTAAGTCTTCCTCATCAGAAACCCCTTTACAAGTACCGTTAAGGCAGGTCCACCTTACAGCACACTTAGCTTATAAGCCAGCATTGAGAGTGATGTCAAAGGCTGATGGAAAAGGGGCGTGACGTTTCAGGTTTGGAGTAAGCAATTAATGAAGCAGAATTTCTTGGCCCAGACCTGCGCTGCATTGAAGGATATGTAGTGTCTCACCTGTGTGTCAAAGCCTAAACACTCTTACTGCACAGCAGCATTTCATGCTAATTCCCTAAGCTGTCATTAAGTTATATACCAAATGTCTAGCTCTTTGAAATATATTAATTTTGAGGATAGTCCCAAGCACCCGGTGGCTGAGGAACAGTCATAAAAGAAAACAAGACTTGAAGAATGATGACAGTTACAAGCCACAAATAATAGGCGTAACCTTTCCAGAACAAAAGATTTGGCATTTTCCAAAAACATGTGCATTATGGTTTGCATGTATTTGCAATTTGTACTTGCCTTGCAGGGAACCACCTCAGCTTTAAGCACTTTGGAACAATAATTGCGGGATTACATAAGTGGGCTCTCTGCTCTCGAGTGTAGTTTTTCCCCGTTGTAGCAGGCCAGGGTTTGTTTGGTTTTGTGTGTGTTTTGGAGCGTTCAGCAAATGGAAACGAAAAAGCTTCTTCGCATCCCTCTCAGTCCAGAGTAGCAACCAAGAGAGATGTGTGGTCTGAAATAACATTGTCGTCTCTTTAAAAACAGCAAAAGATCTGAATGGGATGGAGCACAAAAGTGGATTTTGAATATAATCAGCGGGGACTTTCGGGGGGGGAGCCTTTTTTGGGTCAAGGGGTTGCACAAAAGTGAGAGGCAAAAAAAAAAAAAAAAAAAAAATCACCCTACATTCCCCTCACACACCAGAGCCTACTAGAGGGGCTAGTTGACTTTTTGGGGCCCCCTAGGCTCTGAAGTGGGGCCAAAAGTGAGGGGTTGAGCCTGTGGGGGGGGGGCTCCTGGAAGTGGGCTTGAGCTGTGGGGTCTGGGCAGGAGGGAGGGTGCAGGAGTGGGTTGGAGATTGGTGGGTCTGGGAGCAGAATAAGGTGCAGAAGTAGTGTGGGGGTGTGGGGTCTGGGTGGGAGGGGAGCCACAGGGCTGAAGCACCAACTCCCCAATGCTGGCGAGGGGGAGGCCCGAGCCTCAGAGACCTAATGCAAGCAAGCTGGGCCATAGGTTCCCCACCCCTGGTCTAGATTGTCCAGCTTTCTGGGCATAGCCTTGTCTTTGAGTGTGTCTAGACTACAGGATTTTTTCGAAAAAACTTCACCTGCGTCTAGGCTGCCGCCGCGTTCTTTCGATTTATGGTTTTGTCGACGGCGGTAAACCTCGTTTTACAAGAACAACGCCTTTTTCAACAGAGATGGGGTGTGTGTGGACACGGGGAGCTTGTTCTTTCGGGGAAAAAAAGGCCTCCGGGAAGAAGCCCTGGTGGACAGTCTAGCCTTTACATGCTGAGCACCTCTATGGCTCCTGTCCGCAGCCTCATAAAGGCACAGGCACCCAGACAGCATTGCTGCCAGGAAGCCAGCCAGAGCACCCGTGCTAGCCATGTCCCAGCCTCAAGGCCCCCCTGGCCCTTCTCAGGACAGAGAGGAGGACCCACCCAGGGGCACCAAAAGACGGGCACCAGCCTGGTCTGGCCCAGAAATTAAAAACCTCCTGTAGCTCTGGTCCCAGGAAGAAGCTCTGCAGTCGCGCCACAGGAATGCAGATCTATAGGGGTGCATGGCCCAGGGACTGAGCAAGAAGGGGCATTACCCCCGCACCATGGACCAAGTGAGGGCCAAGGTCAAAGAGCTGCGGCAGGGATATGCCAAGGCCCGGGACCAGAGCTCCCGCTCCGGGGCAGCCCCACAGACCTGCCCTTACTACCAGGAGTTGGAGCAGATCCTGGGCAGTGGGGAAGCCCAGAGTCCACTGCGTGTGGTGGAGTCCGGGTTACCCCACCACATCGTGGACTGACCCCTGAGGGAGGATGGCCAGGCAGGAGAGGCGGGAGGGCTGCACCCGGAGGAGGAGGAGGCAACAGGGACCCTCTCCCAGGAGCCAGTCCTCCAGACCCCAGAGGCCTCCCAGGCGTCTGTGGACATTAGGGAGGGATCATCAGGTGAGCGCTTTGAGGGGTCACCACACACGGGCGGGTTGGCAGTGTGGGGGCCATCTAGTCCCATTGCCACTGTGGGGGCCCTGTGATGCTGTCAAGCTGCTGCCCAACTCACACGTTGTGTCACATGTAACACCCCCAAGTCTCCTGTCCAAAGGAGAGCCCCTGACAGCCACGGCATGCCCTCGGGGACAGCGGGGGTGCACACAGACATTGATTGTCTCCTCCTCTTTTCCTCCACAACCCAACCCTCTACCCAAAAGGGGAGCACCACACCTGCCCCACCACCATCCCGGAACTGTGGCACCCGCAGGCGCTGGAGTGTCTACACCGGCCTGCTGAAGAAGGGTGACACTTGGACACTTGTCAATATGCAATGAGCCCTAATCCTTCATGTAAAGTGCCCGGATGCTATTGTAATAGAAATCATTCTTGGGACTGAAACCATCTGATTTGCATGACATGACTGTCATATCCCCTGGGGTTCTGCCTACCATTTAACATGTGGCTCCTACAACAGACTTTGCCATCCTTGCCTTACAATAAATCCCCATGACCAGGGCTACATATATTTGCAGAGAAGAGAGGTGAGGGTCAGTCATCCTCCATATAAAGGGACACCAACAACTTAAAGCACAAGTCTGTCCAAACATGCTACCTCACCAATAACACCTATGATCATTTTAATTGAAAAGGGGTAGGGATTGAAAAAATCAAAACCCAACCCAACACCCCGGGTTTTTTTTTTCCTTCCATTTTTCTACTTTGTGCAGCTGACAGCACGTTGTACATTGCCCAGTATCACTATTTCTGGTTTCCCTGTTGGTCGTGGACACTTTCACACAGCAACGGGAAAAAGAAAAATGTGTCAAAAAACTAGGAAAATGTGGTTGTAAAACCACCACAATTAGCAATGGGAAAGGAGTCATGAGCAGATGCAACACCACAAACTACTTGTAAAGTCTTAAAACTATGAACGAGGTATTAAGTTGTCAGAGTTCTATTAAAGAAAAGACGTTCCCGTCACTTCTAACAAGGCAGAACCAGAAGTCAAATTGGAGGTGGAAACCATGGCATTCATTGCCCTAGCCATTGAAGATGCCTAAACAGGGAACGACTTACAGAAGATGAGGTAAGTCTATGCAATATGATTCCCAGTCTTTCTTTCATGCTTTGCTCAGCAGCAAAATAGTTAACGGTGCTTGAATTGTAAAATCCCTGACTCCAAGAACCATGCAGTCTTTTTATTCTGTGTTTGCTCAGCACCTAGCACAATTGGGGATCTTAGTCCATGACTATGGCTCCTTGTCAATATGTTATAATTACTACAACTACTACAGGTCGAAACTCTCTAAACTGGGACTCTCTGGTCCTGCAACATCTGTGGTCTGGCACAGATGTTACCAGACCAGAGTGTCCCGATGGAGGGCCAGCAGCAGGGAGCCTTGTGGAGCCAGAGACAGCGGGCTGCCCACAGCAAGCTGACATAAGGGCCTCCCAACATATGGAAGTGGGACTGCTCAGCGTGGCCTGGAGCCCCCCCACGTGGCTGCCCAGCAGGGTTGGGAGCCATAGCAGTGGTGGCTGCCCAGCAGGGTCAGCAGAAAGTGGGGAGCCAACCAGGAGGCCAGGCTAGGGTTGGGGAGAGCGGTGGCAGTAGGGCCGGACATGACCTCCTTTGGTCCAGCAAAATCCCTCATCCAGGACAATCATTCCTAGCAAAAGGAAACAATTTTAGTGGGCCATTCCCGAGAGTGCTGGACCAGGAAGGTCCAATCTTTACTGAGGTGTAAGCAAGCATGATAGATCTCAGATTTATCACTCCTTTGAGGTGAAGAGGGGAGATTTGTGCCCCTCAGAGACAGCCTTTCAGACTGTTTTTGGATTTCCGAAGACGGAAAAGGTTTGCTCTTGTGAAGAAATTTTGGAACCCCAAGAGGTATGGAAATCATCTCATCCTCCTTTCATTGTTGTGACGTTGTGAGGGAATGTTAACAAGAGTGCCACAGCCTGCAGCAAGCTAACACTAGGATTTTGTGTTACCATCCACCTCATCAGTGAAGAGCAATGAAGTTGGATTGTTTATTTGGAGCACCAGGTTCAGTTTCTCAAAGATGTCAAGGCTGAACTTTAAAAACAAAAACAAAACCCGATCTTTGTATTAGTTTCAAAATGCCTGCGTCCAGCTAGAATACTTTGAAAATGTAGGAAACATTTCAGCCAGTTTAAACTTTTGCAAAAGCTTGTTTCTACAACTTCTAAGACCGAATTTGGGGCCAAATCTGAGTCGTCCCTAAGTCTAAATGTGGCTATTTGTGGTGAAAACATTTCTGGTACTGTCACAGCTGTGTGAACCAAACTTTTTCTGCTTCTTCCCCTAGCAAAAGAAAACAATTTTCGTGGGCCATTCCCAGTTTTCTTCACCACATATCCTAAAGCAAATTATGATCTGGCACATTGGCCATCAAGCCAATAAAATTGTGTGGTTGCAGGATATTTATACAAACTTGGAACAAGTGGAGAACTTTGGATGAGCGCAAAACCCAGTGAAACTGAAGCACAACAGCTTTGGTTACCTTTTATTTGTCCTTGTTTTTCATTTTAATTTGCTTCTCCAATTATGCCTGGAAGAAGAATAGCCAAAATACGCCAGAAAAATTGTTGCTGGGATTAGAAGGAAGAGGAAAACTGGAAACAAGAAATACCAGATACCACATGAGACAAATCTCTTGTTGAGAGGTTTCCAACCCACTTTGGTGTACCCTGGAATTTTAGTTAATTTGGAAAAGCATCCCTATTTTGGAGGTACTTTTCCGAACTCTGACCATTCTCATTATGTAAAATGGACATCTCTGTTGAGAAAGGACTTTGCTAAAAAAGAAAACTTGTATAAACCTTCTTTGTGTAACCGTGCACTCTACATACACCCCCTGCATTGATCCAAATCCACATATGTTAATTTTATGAAAAACAAGAAAATCTATAGTACCGCATTGTAGGGGTTTTTTGTACATTAAGATTTTTGTACAAATCAGGTCAGCTGTCTACATGAGATCCAAGTAGGAATGCACTTTATGTTTCCAATTACAGATAATGCTCAATTAATGCACTGGATGGGAATGAAAGGGAGTGACTATTTATAAAACCCTTGCCTCTTTCTCCTCCTCAGATTCATAAATCACTTAAAAAAAAACCTTGACAAACAATTCAAGAATTGCTCAGAAGCTGGAGGAAATGAATAACCAAAGGTGACATAAGCACTGCAATAGATGTCTTGTTATCAAGTCAATACACAAGAATTCTTAGAACTGGAGTGGCATCCTCTTAGGGGGACCTTCTGTTCTGATTTGATAGGCTCCATCCCAAATTCAGGGTTTGCTATCTGGTCAATGGCGGTGGACAGAGGTCCCAGTTCCTTTTAATTGCTGCTGGAGCCCCACATGGCATGTTCCTGAGTTTCTGGGCAAAGATGATCTAACCCACAATTTGCACCAGTGCCAGCTGACCTCCCATTTCATAGAATCATAGAGCTGGAAGAGACCTCAGGAGGTCATCAAGTCCAGCCCTCTGCCCAAGGCAGGACCAATCCCAACTCAATCAACATAAAACATTTCAAGAATGAGTCAACCACCCCAATGCAAATCCTGGTCTCTCTCGCTCCGCAATAGGGGTTCACAACACCAATTACCCCCCAGCGAAAAATCAGGACAATCTTCCAGGGAAAGCAAAGCTGCAGTGGGGAGTAAGGAGCAAGACTAAATTTTGAACAGAGATTAATGACACAGAGACCTGGACTGAGCTGCCGGTCCTAGCCACTGTGCTAGCCCCTTGCTGTGTGGCGCTTTTTAACCTCCTCCACCAGGCTATCCAAAGTGAGTCAACTCACTACCCAGCCAGCAAATGTGGGTGTTCACTTCTTACCTGCTGCAGAAGGGTCTGTTTTCACCTGGGGTGTGTCTAGACTACTGAGTTTTGTCGACAAAAGTGGACTTTTGTCGACAAAACTATACCAGCGTCTACACTACCGCTGAGTTCTGTCGACATAACGTCGACAGATCTCAGCAGTTTTGTCGACGCTGGTATACCTCATTTTACGAGGCATAACACCTTCTGTCGACAGAGTTCTGTCGACAGAAGGTGTTATTGCCTGTAGGGTTGCATCTAGACTACAGGGTTCTGTCGACAAAGCAGCTTGCTTTGTCGACAGAACTCAATGTGTCTGGACGCTCTTTGTCGACAGAAGTTTTGTCGACAGATACTGTCGACAAAACTTCTGTCGACAAAACCCGGTAGTCTAGACGTACCCCTGGAGACAACATGGACCTTCATCTGTTGATCATTTGGATTTTCTCTCTTCACTTCTCTTTTTTCTATAAACCAGGTCACCAGAAAAGTTCTTGTTCCATCGCAACTCCAGTTATTCCGCAACCCCTCGTTCTGAATCAGACACATGTGAAGACAAGATTTTTCCAACACCAGAATTCGTTATGACAGAGATTTGGTTGTTCTGTTCAGAGAAAACGGTCTGTTAAAAAATACAAGGTCTGGGGAACATTGTTTCCTGGTAATCGGTTACATAAGTTGAATAGTGAGCAATGGTTTCAATATTACATTTTCAATTTAAATAATAAAACCATATGTTCATGGGATCACATCCTAAGGAGATAATTCAGGTCAGGGAACTGTTACTTTGTTTTGGAATTAGATTAAGTCATAAATAAATACTACTTTTGTTCTCGTCCAAACAGCCTCTTAAGACATTTTCCACCTGTTAACAGATGGGTAAGTATCAGGAGACTTTCACAACAGTGGAAACTGGCTCAAAGTTTCAACGCGTTTGTAAAAAATAAACCAATGTTGATTTATGAGTCGAGCTATGACAGCGAACATGTAAGCAAACAAAAACAAGGAACTGAGAAAAAAAGCAAATACACTGGCAATTTGGCATTGAATGAATTGTGTAGCCCAGCCACAGAAAAAGAGAGATTCTTAGCTTCAGAATGATGGATTGGGAAAGGGGACTTGATCCTTGGGTAATGAAATGTGAGGGGGTCTTGCCTTGTGCTATTGACCCAGAGGTAGCCTGGAGGAAATTGATTACCTCTGACTGCGCAGTGTTAGTTAAAACAATCCCTTGGGCTCAAATAGCAGCTATTAAAATAAATTCAGGAGACAGAGGAAGTGATGTTTATAAGTTGGAAGTTTGAGCTGCTTTTTAAACAATTGGGGATCTACATATTCTGAAATGGAAATGCGATACATTGGGAAGAGGGCAAAAGGAAATGACAAGAGGGTAAACCAAGGGTGAGCTGTGAGAGAGCAGGGAACCTGGAAGAAAATTTGTCCTTTTTCCCTGTTTTCCTTGAGGCATTCTTGCAAAAGAAATTAAGGTGCAGAATTTCCAACTTAAGGCCAGATTCTGGTAACATGAATATCATCTTGCTCCACAAGTACATACATCTGTTTACATGGAATTACTCCCTGAATAAAATACTGTACAAAATTAATAAGGGAGTCAGAAACTACTCCTTGTAAATGATAAAAAATACACTGTTTTATGACATGCTATTACAATCTTTCTGAAAACATTGCAACTGGCGGATGGATGTTTGCAACCGATTACTGGAGCTGGTTGAAAAATTTCCCCATGGAACACTTCCCTTAAGAAAATGCCATTTTGGTGAAACTCAAATTTTCCATAGGAATGTGTCAATTTCCCCCCAAAAAAATTTGTTTAGAAGCAACTTTGGAAAAATCATTTCAGAATGTTAGCTTATTTTCATTAGACATAATTAATTCAAAATTGAAACAAAAATTTGTATTGATCAGAAATAATTCTTTTTAAAAAAATGTGTTTCACGGGACATTGCAAAATTCTGTGGTTTTGTTCCAATTTGGCATGAAAAGAAATGTCAAAATCAGAAAATTTCCTGTAGAACAAACATTCTGTTTTCACCCAGCTCTACCAATTCCCATTGGGGTGGCAGTCCTTGGCTAAAAAAAAGTTATTTAGCCATCCAAAGCCCTGATTTAGGACAGTGTTTCTCAATCAGTGGTACGAGTACACTTAGGAGGTACTCGAGAGAAGTCTGAAGAGGGTACGTCAACACAACTGAAATTTGGAGAAAACTGAATTTTTGTTTTAAGTTTTACAGCTTTTTATTATGTTTGTACTTTTTACACCCAAAAATGTCATCACCTGCCCAGCTACGATTAAGTTGTTTAAACACATGTGTTGCAAAGGTAGAAAAAAAATTGTGTGTCTGAAAACTGTAGGTACTGGGGGCACTTATAATTTTTCTTAATGGGGTACTTTATTTTAAATGGTTGAGAAATACTGATTTAGGAAACAGAATGGTTAGAAGAACACACTGGCATTAGATCACAGCTCTGTCCTGATCTGCTGTATAACCTTAGGACAGTTACTTCAACCCTTTTTCTTCTCCCACTATTTGTCTGTCTCTTGAGCCCTTAAGCAATTTGGGGCAATGACTGTCTTTTATTATATGTATGTATAACGCTTAGAACTTTGCTACTAAATACAAGCAGTAGCATAACCAAGAAGGATTAGAGTACCTCAGTCCATTTGGAGTTAGAGTTGGTGTAACATTTTGTGGACTGAATTGTTGAGCTACACAGTATACATTTTAAAAAAGAAAACAAGCTGTCTGGTGGCACTTTAAAGACTAACAAATCTATTAGGGTATTAGAGCATAAACTGTTGTGAGCTACAACTCACTTCCTCAGATGCTGAAGTGGAAAAGGAAGACAGATAGAAAGGGGGCGGGGAACAGAATACAGAGGTGGGAGTGCAACGTCAGCGCTAATTAACTCAGAATGGATGAGTTTCATCTCCAACAGTGGTGAGAAGGTGAGAGTACCTACATGGGAAATTGTCTGTTGTAATGTGAGAACTACTCCATGGGTTCATTTAGAGCCCGTGGTGTCCAACACGTTAGCCACATGTGGCTAGTTCGCTATATAGCAATAGCCACTCTACTCAGAACTGGTTGGACACCACGGATTAGACCTTCAGGGTGTCAAATTTGCATACACATTCTGGCTTAGCTGTTTCTCTCTGCAGCCTGTTTTGGAAGTTTTTCTGTCTGAGAATGGCAATGTCTTGCATGATGATAGGTTTCAGAACGGTAGCTTGAGGAAATTCCTATCCATTCGTGTGCTTCCCAAAAACACCACCATGGGTGTAGATGCTCTCCACACCAACATTCCACACAAAGATGGACGACAAGCCATCAGGAACTGCATCTCCCTGTGATGTCCTGACACAGCTGGTTGCTGAACTTTGTGCCCTTGTTCTCACCCACTACCATTTCAGATTTGGGGGTATTATATACCTTCAAGTCAACGGCAGCACTATGGGTACCCAAATAGCCCCACAGGATGCCAACTTTTCTATGGCTGACTTAGAATACCACTTCCTCAGCTGTTGCCCCAAGTGCCTCTCCTCTACTTGCACTACAGCCACGAGCCAATCTGGTTAGATTCGGAGGTATGCTTCAGAGAAGCCCCAGAAAGGCGCATGTCAGAAAGCTATCCAGAACTCTGGTTCAGTTCCCCAGTGGCTTTTAGAACGCGTGTCATGTGTAGTTCGCACATGGCAGCCAGCAGCAGAAATTGACAGCCAACAGGAGAACAATGATCCTCTTTATTAAGTTCTCATCATGGGACAAGATCTGTGTAGCTGACCTCAACTTTGATGTGAACACCTCTGATATGGGGTGAAGGTGGCAGGTATCCAAATCGTAGGTCTTTTATACTCAGGTTATTAGTAATACATCACCATAAGGAAGTATAGTTTGGAAAATCTACCCCGATCAAAGCCCTGTTGGTCTGAAAAGTAATCTGTCACCTGAATGAGGTGGCTTACAGGTGAGCTTATCATGTGCCATATTAAAACTACGGAGATAATTAATTAAATAAGGTAACGGACCCAAATTTGGCATGTATCATTACACTGGCATAATTTTTAAAACTTTAAAAGAAAGTCAGATATGTTGGCATAGACCAGAGTTGGGCAAACTAGACTAGTGAGGGATTGGCATGAGTGGCCCTCCTCCATCTCAGGGGCCACAAGATTGTCATCACCAAGATGGTCCCCTGGGACAGGGTATTTTTGCTAACTGCAATTGTGTACCTACAACCTGTGGGGTGTGCCAATTGAACACATGAACCCTACAAACTGTGATCAGATGCAGATGGTCCACTTTGATCAGATGCACATGACTCATGATCAATGTTGTATGCAATCTACATGCACCTCGCTTCATCTGCCCTTGCTTTACATGCGTACCACCTCAGGAAAAAAACAACGTGGGTGGAAACCAGCATGATCTGGCAACCCTGCATGTAGGCAACAATAAACAAAATGTCTCCCAGGGCCACACATAGAATCCCAATGGGCCGCTTGTGACTCACTGGCAACAGGTTGCCCACCACTAGCAGAGACTGTGAGCAAGTCTATGATGAGGGGTTTGGAATGGGTGCCCTATGAAGAGAGACTTTAAAAAGACTAGGACTTTTCCGCTTAGAAAAGAGGAGACTAAGGGGGGCATATGATACAGGTCTATACAATCATGACTGGCGTGGAGAAAGTGAATAAGGAAAAGTTATTTACTTGTTCCCATAACATAAGAACTAGGGGGTCACCAAAAGAAGTGAATAAGTAGCAGGTTTAAAACAAACAAAAGGAAGATTTTCTTCATGCAGTGCACAGTCAACCTGTGGAACTCCTTGCCAGAGGATGTTGTGAAGACTAGAACTTTAACAGGGTTAAAAAAAAGTACTAGATAAATTCATGGAGGTTAGGTCCATCAGTGGCTATTAGCCAGGATGGGTGGGAATGGTGGCCCCAGCCTCTGTTTGTCACAAGCTGGGAATGGGTGACAGGGGAGCAATCATTTGAGGATTCCCTGTTCTGTTCACTCCCTCTGGGGCATCTGGCATCGGCCACTGTTAGCAGACAGGACACTGGGCTAGATAGACCTCTAGCTGAATCAGAGCC
Organism: Pelodiscus sinensis; assembly: GCF_052426305.1. NCBI lineage: Eukaryota > Metazoa > Chordata > Testudines > Trionychidae > Pelodiscus > Pelodiscus sinensis. The sequence continues at coordinate 194,547,881 of NC_143054.1, forward strand.
AACGCGACTGAGTATGACATATGCAATTAGGCTTATTCCAAAGAGTAGAACGCCAACAAGGGACCTTCCTTACCTGTCCCAATTTGGGTCTGGAGGAGCATTGGTGATCTCTACAGCTACATGTGGGGCAACATCATTTCTGCTGTTGGCACTATGGAATCAGCAACGTATCATGTAATGCTGGCCTTTTACAATGACAAAATCTTAAACCAACCCTTGCTGTCATAAGTGTTTAAAGCCAGGCGCTCATAACAGCTGGTGACTGGGGGAAATGGTAAAGGTTTTTCAAAAATATTTATGAAATATTGGCATGGAATGTCTGAAATGTCAACCACTGTCACCACACGCTACTGGATCCATTGCTGGGAACAGACGGTGAACCTGTCACTCGTATTCGAGAGTAGCTCCACTCCTGCGAGTAGTTCCAGTGAAGTCTTCACCAACATAGAGGTGCAAATTCTGCCCTTCCCACCTCAACCTGATTTTCAGCAGCACTAAAAGTTATTTTCAATGTGAGTACCGGTGGCTTGGAACCAATGAAAATCAGGCCTTTTTTTCATAAAAAAGGTGGGAGTTTCCAGAACCATTGGCCTACCTCTGCTTCCATTGATGCTAATGGGAGTTACATTGCCCCTAATGAAACAGGTGCAGAATGATGCTATTGCAGTTACTTCTGATTCTGTAGGAACGGGGGTAAGCCAGTGCTGAGTCCTTTTGAAAATCCCACTCTAGTTAACTAAATATTGTAAAACGTTAGCCACCCAAATTCAAACAAAGATGTTCGAAGGAGCGTGCAAATCCTTGGGCTTTGGCTGCTTTAGCAAACTCACTTTATATTTGCAAACCCAAGCCACTGGCTTTAATAATTTCTTAGTTTAAGACCTCTTAGCAATGATATCTGCAAAGACAAGATGATGCCCCTCATTGTAAAATGTGTCCTTCATCAGAAGTGGACTCGAGAAAAGAGAGAGAAGTGGCCATGTTTTACAATATTTTTTTCCTTTGTATATTAGCTCCATGTCACGTGTCAAATGGCATTAAACAGAAGGACGGGTCTTAAAAAGAATACAGAAGGCCCGGCAGTAACACACATTGAAGTTCTTTGAGGCAGCCGTGTTCTGCTGGCAAGAAAAGATTTGTTTGGAAAGGTGGTTATTGGTACCGCCTATGGGAGGAATGGGGGGACACTTAGGAGTGTAAGAAGGCAGATGAAATAAAAGTATCAGGGCGGGGGAGAAAACTAAAAGATCAAAAGAAGCAGAGCTGTAATCCCTAGTTTGGTCTATGTACACACCACTTGGTGTGCACGTATTATGTACATAAAAAACATGGCACATCATTTGCTAACCCAAGGGGTTTCAAACTCTGGGTCATGACTTGTAAGGGCAAGCCACTAGCTGGCCGCAAGATGATTTGTTTACCTGCGCCTCCATGGGTACGGGCGACCACAGCTCTCGTTGACTGTGGATTACCATTCCCAGCCAAAGCGAGCCGCAGGAAACGGTGTCCTGATGTGCACCATTTCCCGCAACTCCCATTGGCTGGGAATGGTGATTCACAGCCAGTGAGAGCTGGGATTGTCATAGCTGCAGAGGCGCAGGTAAACAAAGCGTCTCGCAGCCAGCTAGCGCCTTAGCCTTAGAAGCCGCTACCCAGAGTTTCAAAACTCCTATGCTAGCCCATCAGCTGAGGACCACCGCACGCACAATTCTACAATTTAAACATGCCTCTGATAAATGTGCTGTTATTCTGGCTGCAGGACATTCTCTCTAGGGGTACCTAGTGAGTTCTTATTATAAAAACAGAAAATTGAAGTTACATCTGGCAACTGACGCATGCAACAGTATCACTGCGAGGAATTCCCGTTTCCTGAAGCTGTTCAATTAACTCGGCGCACTTTTCTTCAGGTGCGACACACTTCGTTTTTCAGTGGCTCCCCCCTCTTCCAAGCTGTAAATCAATGAGTAGGTTATTGTACTTTTCCAGGAGCACTTTTGCCAGTAAAATGAAACAGCAAATAATAAACCCAAAGGAGATTTATATAGCATGAGTTGATGAAATGGTTACTTTGCCCTTCCTAAGCTCTTTCGGAGAGGTGGGTTAAAAATAGCTGGAAATTTACAAGAATCTCAAACCAAATCTGAAAACTACAACCTCAGCAATTTGTTGGGCTTGGCCTAGCAAGCGCAAGATTTACTGTTTGCAATTTCTTCAACTTGTTCGGTCATTTTTATTATTTTTTTTTCAAATGCCCCTTTCCCCAACCTGACGACAGGTCTGGCAAAAACATCTGTGCAAATAAAGCAAGGAAAAGACTAGGGAAACATTGGCCCAAAGCCCTGTGTGTGACTGTTAGGGAGAAGAGGTCTGATAAAACCATCCCTTACCGCACCGCCCCAAAGTCCCCCGAGTTCTAATTTGTCACCTAGGATATTAGGACGCTCATTATTGTTATTAATTTGCACTGTGGTAGGGTCGGGAGGCCCCAGTCCAGAAGCAGCATGCGAGGCATTGTGGGTAACATTTTCAAATCCATCTCTGTCTCCTTTTAAAAAATGGCTTCCGAGCCTGCGTCTCATGGAAAACAAGCGGGACACTGAGGATCTGAACCCGAAGTTCCTTGGTCATTTTTGAACACGAGATGTGAGCTCCTAAATCCCTTAGGTGGTTCTGAATATTTTACCCTCTGTAAAGAGTTGGTGCTTGCTCCTGAAAAAGCTTCCACTCTAAGACCCTGATGCCATTGAGGCTCAGGCTGGATGCTTAGCTTGGGTAGTCATATGATTTCAGTGGGACTAATCACACGGTGCTTAGTTAAACAAGTATGTGGTGTTTGAGGCACAGGGGTCTAACACTATGACAAGAATAAGCAGGCGAGGACAGGAGGAGCATAGGGAAACAGTGAGGGGGTGATAGGCAGTATACTAATCTGACTACCAGCCCTTTCCTTTCTGAGATGGTGTCAAGGCTTCCAAGAACATTGTGACTCTCCAGGAAGGAGCACGGCAGAAAGGGATCCGGGGGTCATAGTGGACCACAAGCTAAATATAGGTCAACAGTGTGACGCTGTTGCAAACAAAGCAAACATGATTCTGGGATGCGTTCACAGGAGTGTTGTGAGCAAGACACGAGAAGTCATTCTTCCGCTCTACTCTGCGCTGATTAGGCCTCATCTGGAGTATTGTGTCCAGTTCCGGGCGCCACATTTCAGAGAAGCTGTGGAGAAATTGGAGAGGGTCCAGAGAAGAGCAACAAAAATGAAGAAAGGTCTAGAGTACATGAGCTATGAGGAAAGACTGAAAGAATAGGGCTTGTTCAGTTTAGAAAAGAGAAGACTGAGAGGGGAGATGATAGCGGTTTTCAAGTACCTAAAAGGGTGTTACAAGGAAGAGGGAGAAAAATTGTTCTCCTTGGCCCCTGAGGATAGGACAAGAAGCAATGGGCTTAAATTTCAGCAAGGGAGGTTTAGGTTGGACATTAGGAAAAAATTCCTAACTGTCAGGGTAGTTAAACTATGTAATAAATTGCCTAGGGAGGTTGCGGAATCTCTATCACTGGAAATATTTAAGAGCAGGTTCAAAACACACCTGACGGGAATGATCTAGATGGTGCTTGGTCCTGTCGTGAGGGCAGGGGACTGGACTTGATGACCTCTTGAGGTCCTTCCCAGTTCTAGTGTTCTATGATTCTATGAATCCAGCTGTCTCTTCTCTACATGACTTAGATGCCCTGCTTTCCTGGTTGGCCTCTGTGTCTGTTCATACCGCCTGAATCCAAAAACAAACAGAATCTCCTTCTGAATCATTTCTGACTCATGGCTTCAGCCAGGGAGCACCAGATGCCCACCCGCCTTAAGACTGGCTTCTTTAATGCCCTTCCAAAAGCCCTGGAGGTCTGGCAATAACGTGACAGAAACCCCACTCCCCCCGATAATTTCATCATCCCTGCTTCCTGCTGAGGCCTTTGCAATAAAATATGACACACGGCGCGCAGAGTTGAACTCCCTTTTCAAATCAGCATCCCTGTATTTTACCACTGCCAGCAAACCGGTTTCCTCCACTCCGTTTGCATGGGACACCGTCACGTAAGCAATGAGCAACTCATTATAGTTCCATTTATCCTTCCGTCCCTCTCTGCTCTGCATGTCTGTGCTCGATAGAAGTATTTTGCTACTAGTCCTAGCAAACTCCTTCTTAACATTTTGAGCCTAATCCTGTTGGGATCTGAATATAATTGGCCGGCGGAAAACACAACAAAGCAAAAAGCTTTGCTGGGGAAAGAAATAGACAAAAACTTGTCTAATTCTTTCCATAATCTTTTCCAGATTTTTTGTCAAAAACAAAAAACCCTCACCATTTTTTGGTTTGTTTTTTGACAACTAAAAATGTTTCGGCCAAATCCCCACCATCTCCCCACATCCAACCCCTCAAAAACATCACATTTTAGCTGAAGAGCGAAAAAATGTTTGGTTGTCAAGAAAAATGTTTGACTTCCAGGCTTTGCAATGGAAAGAAAATAATGATTGTTCAAGAAAACAGATACTGTCCACAAAATGTTCCCTTGAGTCAAACCCCCAGTTTTCTACGAAAAAAGTTTCAGCTGAAAATTTTCCACTTGCCTTCTCATTTCCATTTGTCTTCCTGATCCATTCTGCCCACCTTCACAAGCTTATTGATAGCCAGTGTCTGTATTTGCCTGAAAATCTTCACAATAAAAAGGCCCAAATATTTAGAGGTAGTTAGGCCCTGCTGAGCTGAGGGTTGCAATGCTGAACTGATTTTGGAGCCTAAACCCAATTTTCAAAAGTGATTTAGACACTCGGGAATCTAAATCCCTTTGACTGTATGAAATTTTGGCCTACCTCTGCTCCCACTGAACATGACTGGTGTTTTACTATTCTCTTTAATAGAAACAGAATTAAGCCAACACTAAGTGCTTTTAAAACCCCTCCTGTAAATGTGCTGTAGACCCCACTCACCTTTTTTCCTTCACCACATGGACTTTGTTGTTGCCCCATTACATGTGTTGTGATGTCAAAACATAACGGAACGAGCAAGAGAACAACTCAATCTAAACTACGGCCTAAGTTGGCAATGTGGTTTAATGGTTAAAGCACTGAAGTGGGACTCAAGGGTATGTCAACACAGCAAAGTTATTTTGGAATAACGGCCATTATTCCGAAATAACAATGAAAGCATCTACACAGCCATTCCGTTATTTTGAAATAATTTCGAAATAACGGGCAGCTCATTCTGAAATCGGTAAACCTCATTCTATGAAGTATAACACCTATTCCGAAATAGATGTGTGTAGACACTCCACTGCTGCTATTTCGAAATAGCCCCTCACCAGGGCCATTCTATGTTTTTTCTCCTCAGTGCCTTCTGGGGCTCTAAATCGAGATCGCTTGTCTAAATGATGAAAGCCTGCCTTGTACTAATTGTGAGGCTTCTCTGCAGAGTAGATGCTCTATTTCGAAATAAGCTATTTCAGAATAACTATTCCAGAATATTCAGGGGGTAGCCGAGTTAGTCTTTACAGGATAAACTTAAAAAAACAACAAATAACCAAAGCGCATGATACCATCTACATGTTTTGTTAGTCTTTAAAGTGCTACTAGTTTATTCCAGAATAGCTTATTTCAAAATTGATGTGCAGTGTAGACATAGCCCAAGAGACCTGGATTTTATCCTTGGCTGTGTTGGTGAGTGCATGGGCAACCTCAGACCAGTCACTGTGCCTCAGTTTTCCTTGCCTGTAAAATGGGAATAATGATGCTAACCTCATTGGAGATCTGCTGATGAAACATGTTTATCAGTCTCAATCCTGCACCTCTTTGATCACACTGTCATCCCACTAAAGGCAAGAGGATTCTGAACTGAACTGGATTTTATCTTGCCCTGAGGCGGGCTGTAAGGATTTAAGAAGGACGCAGGAAGTTTTTCCTTTCTGCTACCCTCAACGCTTGCGCAAGTACTAGTCATCATCCCTGTACTTCCATACATCACACAGAGCTTGCATCACTCCCAGAGGGAGGTGGAGGGACCTTGACTTGGAGCCCTCTCTACACAAGTCGTGGTATATGCTGGGATTAATGCAGACCCATGACTACCCAGCTCCAAAGGCTGCTGATCAGCCCATTAGAGTGGTGCAGCCACATGCGGGCCCTCACACAAACATTGCTAACATGATATAATCTAACCTTTAAGGTTTAGCTCTGTCCAGGCCCACCGACAGGGGTGGGGAAAGGGCCTCTGTTCTAGGCCCAACAATTCAAAAGGGCCTGGAGCTCCAGGCCTTTTATATCGCCGTCGGAGCACCATGTGGCACGCTCAAAGCAGTGCTGAGGGCATGTTGAGGGCATGCTGCTCCTAGCCCCATCCCTTCTACCCAAGGCTGTGCCTCTTCTGGGAGCATGGAGCTGCCCCACACACACCCCTGGACCATGGGCCCCACAAGGCTGTCAGCTCCCCTGTCTCTATCCTCAATACGCTCAGATATAAAAGTCAATGGGACTATTGGCCTGAGCATGCTCATCTATTTCCCCTGGGTTCATTCGGCTATCGAAGGACTAAGGGGATAGAAACCAGGTCGGGATGGTTCCAACGAGGATTTCTTGCAAACTTCCACCGAAAAAATGTTGACAATGGAAAACTGGGGTTTTGACAAAACAAAAACGTTGTGTCCGAAGAGTCTGCTTGACTTGGAAATGGTCAATTTTCATCAGAGACCTCCAGATCAAATATTTTGACCCAAAATTCAGCCAGACATTGCTGGGTTTGGCAGTTTTTGACTGAAAATCTTCGGTGTTCAGTGGCCAGGAAGAAAAAAATTGAAACGGTTACCAAAGCTCTTGGTTTACCAGAGAAAAGTCAACACGAAAACTGTTTTCCTGAATTGCTCCTACAGAAGAGAATCATTCATCACGGGTGTATGCTGGCAGCACGGCGCAGCACGGCGGTTGTGCGGTGGAGGAAAGGGGGTGTGACCTCCTCTTTGCACTGATTCACTGCATCTTATAATCAACTTCCAACAGTGATGCCTCTAAGGAACCTTCAGTAGAAGCCGAAATTACCCCAGCCAGCAGACACACACAGCAGAGACTAGTAGAAAATCAAGGTGCCTTATCCCACAGATGAAATGCACAGGAAAAAACTGATCTGGGTAAGGGGGGGGCTCCATGTTCCCGGAAAAGGCGGGGCCAAAGGTAGAAGGGGCGGAGCAAGGCAGCCAGCACCACCTGGAACACACTGCCTCCCCGCCAGCCCTCAGAGCCACCCGGAGCATGCTGCATGGGGTTCTGGCAGTGATTTAAATGGCCCAGAGCTCTGGCCACTGCCACGGAGGTGGTAGCAGCAGCAGCAGCCAGGAGCTCTGGGTCTTTTTGAATCTCCAGGTCAGGGGGGTAAATCCCGCCTTTCCCCATCCCTGTCGGCGGGCCTGGAACTGAGCCTGTCTCCTGAGTGCAGGGAAGGAAATTTTGCATTTCTGTGCACCAGGTTGACCCAAGCCTCACCAATGCTTGTGTGTCCTCTGCTACTAAATGCCCACAAATGTTTGGAGTTTCCACACTCACCAGGGCTGCGTGGGGTCACTTGTCAGGACCAAAGAAGTCCTCCTCCCCAACCAGCGCGTATAATACGCCAGCAGCAAACCACCGGGAGGCGTTTGTTGCCGTTAGCCCGGCGTGCTGTCAGCAAGCAGGCCCCGGACCAGCCCTAGAAAATGTTTTACTGATTTAATATGCAATGACCTGCCCAGACAGCAGAAGGGTGTTATTTTTACGGCATTCTGATAGGGAGGGATTGCGCTGCACAAGAGTGCACCTGTAAAATTAGGGTTGCACAGAATTCTGCCAGAGCTGTAAAACGGAATGCGCTTTGCACGGCGCTTTCACAAGCTGAACCGGGGGAGTGCTACGTGATCTCAATGCGCAGCGCATCCCGGGGCTGACCTGCGTTTTGCTAGGAGAGGCGTGTGAGTTCCCTGTGGACAAAATGTGCTTGATCTTGAACTTAACACCCCCATTCATCTCTGCCCTGGCCAGAGCAGGAGACATGTGAGGAATCGCAGTCCCCTAGCGCACAGGGTAGGGTGGTAGTTCGGAAATCTGGCTTCTATTCCTGACTAAACTCGGTGACCTGAGGCAGTCGCAATAATAGCTACCTCCTAGGTAGCGTTTTACACCCACAGAGATTAAAGCACTTTATGACAGTGATAATGATCATTAACGAAGGTCATCCAGGAGGTGAGGCATAAACAGAACTCAGATCTCCTGCCCGGGCCCCATGTTCTAACCTCACAAAGGTGAGAAGGGTTCATGTAGCAAGATCCATAGAGTCACTGTGGGGGAGAAGATGATGGGCATGGCTGATTTCATTTACACCTGTTTAAATCCAGAGCAGCTCCTATGAAATCTGGGAAGTCATACCCACGCCAATCTAACAGGAGAAGAGAATGAGGCGAAATGTCCACAAGAGATGTGGGACGTGCATGCAGGAAGAGCAAGGAGACAGCTCCTACAAGGTTTGCTACCTGCACACAAAATACCTTCTTACAGCAGCATTTTGGTTTCTCCTGGGTAATCTTTGGGTGGACTGGAATCTACTTCATTGCCCTGCTCCTAAAAACACCTCCCAACAAAAAAGCAACCCAAGCAAGGGGTGTAAAACCCCATTTAATTAGTTAAAGAAGCCAGACTGGACAAGCCCCTAGTGGTTAACCAGAACCTGTAGCATCATCCATTAAGGGCAGGGGTGGGCAAAATGGTCTCCGTGGGCTGTTTCTAACCCAGACCCAGAATTCAGTCACGGAGAATTTTCAGCAAATATTCCACAGGCCCAACCTCCCCATGACCGAGTGCAAAAAAAGAACACGAGCCTAATTCTTAAGGGCCAACTTCATCCGATCATATAAATGACAAAGGAACATCATCATCACCACAGCTTACATTCTACAAATAAGGGCATGTCTACACTAATATGAAATAACTTATTTGAAATAATAACTCCCGAAATAGCTATGTCAAAATACCATGTCCACACCATAGGGAAGCCTCGAAATGAGTCCAAGGCAGGCTCCCTTAATGTAGACGCGCTACCTCGACTTAGAGCCCCAGGAAGCACTGGGGAGTAATTACCCTGAATGACTCTGGGGAGGGGCTATTTTGAAGTAGCAGCACTGGAGTGTCCATGCTACCGCTATTTCGAAATACCTATTTCAAAATAAACATTATTCCTCAAGGGGTGTGTCTAGACTACATGCCTCCTTCGACGGAGGCATGTAGATTAGCCAGATCGGAAGAGGGAAATGAAGCCGCGATTAAAATAATCGCGGCTTCATTTAAATTTAAATGGCTGCCCCGATCTGCCGATCAGCTGTTTGTCGGCAGATCGGGGGAGTCTGGACGCGATGCCCCGACAAAGAAGCCTTTCTTCATCGACACAGGTAAACCTGGTTTCACGAGGCTTACCTGTGTCGATGAAGAAAGGCTTCTTTGTCGGGGCATCGCGTCCAGACCCCCCCGATCTGCCGACAAACAGCTGATCGGCAGATCGGGGCAGCCATTTAAATTTAAATGAAGCCGCGATTATTTTAATCGCGGCTTCATTTCCCTCTTCCGATCTGGCTAATCTACATGCCTCCGTCGAAGGAGGCATGTAGTCTAGACACACCCAAGGAAAGCCAGAGTTATTATTTTGAAATAACCGGCCCGTTATAGTGGGCTTGGTAGTGTGGACGCGCCATTTGTTATTTCGAAATAAGGGGGAGGAGTTATGTAGAATTAACTCCCTACTGTAGACCAGGACTAACAGGGCTACTTTATAATCTACACACAGAATCTTCGCCATTTATACATCAACATAAATACAAAACAAATTACATCTAAACCACTCAGTCCCCACAGAAGTACAGTGAGAAGTCTCCCAGGGTATGTCTACACTGTCACCCTAGTTCGAACTAGGGTGGCTCATGTAGGCATTCGAAGTTGCAAATGAAGCCCGGGATTTAAATATCCCGGGCTTCATTCGCATCTTGCCGGGCGCCGCCATTTTTAAATCCCCCTTAGTGCGGACTCCGTGCCCGTGGCTACACGCGGCACGGAGTAGGTAGTTCGAATTAGGATCTCTAATTCGAACTACCCGTACACCTCGTTCCACGGCCTCAGTACATATTAGTGTAGCTGCGGGCACGGAGTCCGCAGTAATGGGGATTTAAAAATGGTGGCGCTAGGTAAGATGCAAATGAAGCCCGGGATATTTAAATCCCGGGCTTCATTTGCAACTTCAAATGCCTACATTAGCCTCCCTAGTTCGAACGAGGGTGGCAGTGTAGACATACCCCCAGAGTTCCCAAAAGTTGAGTTCACCTGAGTCCTAATTAGTCTGCTGGGTCAAAATCATAGCCGCATCTTCCCTTCATTTGTTCGCAAAACCTCCAGCTGGAATCCATGCAGAATCTGCCCCCACCTCTGCTGAAATCACCTTATTAATTAACCAATTGCTCAATTGAAATATAGAAATAAAACAGCCTGTTACAGGTTGAACCTCTATAGTCCTGCACCCTGGGGACCTGACTGGGCTGAACCAAAGATTTTGCCAGACCACAGGAGATCAATGCTGTCTAGCAACATTACCAACACTTCCTTTGCTTACTGGGCTCTTGGACATTTACAGGTAAATTAGAGCTAAAGAACAGAACAGCATTGTGAGAACCCAGGACCGGGGGCTGTAAACAAACTTCATGGAACCTCGAGAAACTTGGCCACAGCCATGATAAGTGGTCATCCAGCTAACTAAAATCATGCCAGATCACGGATGTTGCCAGACCAGAGAGTGCCGGACTAGAGAGGTTCAACATGTACAAGCAGAATAAAAAACAGAGAATAGCGAAATATCACTGGCTCTTTCCCCATCATCACATTTAAGTAAGAGAAAAATTGGTGGTAAATCATAGTGGTTGAGAAAATGTAACTAAAACAACTTGGCTAAAATCAAATAGTATTCCAAGGATACAATTAAAATAAAAGAAATTAGTTTTGCCTCCCAATTTCTCCTTCCTATAATTAACACTGCCAGTGGTTCCCAGCTGGAAATCTAATGAACAGTATCACTAACCAGCAGCAAAGTGCTTCGGGATTAAAGGAAACCAGCTTGCTTTCTGCTCATCTTCTCACAACCCACACAAACTACTTGCCCTCAATAGAACGTGAGGCCAGTTATGGGGAATCTCTTGAGCAAACCCATAATTAGCACACCCGCTTCCAGAAACTTCTGGGTGTGGTGTGTTAATTGTGCATCTGGCGAGCAACAATGACAGATGCAGCCCGCTCCTATCCCCCCTCCTTTCTAGAACTCTTAAAGAGGTAGCTCCCTATTTGGCACATGCGTTACACATGTATATTGAGTTCTATGCCGCCAATAAAAGAGAAGAACTTTGCCTTCTATCATGCACCTTAATATTGATTTAATCATAGAATACTAGGACTGTAAGGGTACGTCTAGACTACATGCCTCTGGCGACAGAGGCATGTAGATTAGGCTACCGGACATAGTAAAATGAAGCGGCGATTTAAATAATCGCCGCTTCATTTAAATTTACATGGCTGCCGCGCTGAGCTGACAAACAGCTGATTAGCTGTTTGTCGGCTCAGGGCGATAGTCTGGACGCTCCCCTGCCGACATCAAAGGTATTTGTCGACCACCCAGGTATGCCTCCTGGGATGAGGTTTACCTGGGTGGTCGACAAATACCTTTGATGTTGGCAGGGGAGCATCCAGACTATTGCGCTGAGCCGACAAACAGCTAATCAGCTGTTTGTCGGCTCAGCGCGGCAGCCATGTAAATTTAAATGAAGCGGCGATTATTTAAATCACTGCTTCATTTTATTATGTCCGGTAGCCTAATCTACATGCCTCTGTCGCCAGAGGCTTGTAGTCTAGATGTACCCTAAGGGACCTCGAGAGGTCATCGAGTCCAGTCCCCTGCCCTCATGGCAGGACCAAATACTGTCTAGATCATCCCTGATAGACATTTATCTAACCTACTCTTAAATATCTCCACAGATGGGGATTCCACAACCTCCCTGGGCAATTTATTCCAGTGTTTGACCACCCTGACTGTTAGGAACTTTTTCCTAATGTCCAACCTAAACCCTAAACCTCCCTTGCTGCAGTTTAAGCCCATTGCTTCTTGTTCTATCCTTAGAGGCCAAGATAAACAAGTTTTCTTCCTCCTCCTTACGACACCCTTTTAGATACCTGAAAACGGCTGTCATGTCCCCCCTCAATCTTCTCTTTTCCAAACTAAACAAACTCAGTTCCTTCAGCCTTCCCTCATAGGTCATGTCCTCTAGACCTTTAATCATTCTTGTTGCTCTTCTCTGGACCCTCTCCAATTTCTCCACATCTTTCTTGAAATGCGGTGCCCAGAACTGGACACAATACTCCAACTGAGGCCTAACCAGCGCAAAGTAGAGCGGAAGAATGACTTCTCGTGTCTTGCTCCCAACACACTTGTTAATGCATCCCAGAATCATGTTTGCTTTTTTTGCAACAGCATCACACATATGACTCATATTCAGCTTGTGGTCCAGTATAACCCCTAGATCCCTTTCTGCCTTACTCCTTCCTACACAGTCGCTGCCCATTCTGTATGTGTTAAACTGATTGTTCCTTCCTAAATGGAGCACTTTGCATTTGTCTTTATTAAACTTCATCCTGTTTACCGCAGACCATTTCTCCAATTTCTCCAGAATTTGTTTTAGAAGTGTTGCTAGTTTCACTTAGGGCAATTATAATTGCTGTTTAATTACAGCAGCCTTTCTTTCAGATCAGACCCACCATTGGGGAGGGGGCAAAAGGGGCAGTTGCCCCAAGACCCGGAGATTCAAAAGGTTCCCGGCTACCCCTGCTGCCACCACAGGAGTGGCATTGGAGGGGCCCTGCCCCTTTAAATCACCGCTGGAGCCCCGCAGGTGACTCTGAGGGCTGGTCTGAGGGGAGGGGAGTGGTGCAGAGAGCTGACTGCGCCCCGCTCCTCCCCTCCCACATGAGGCCCTCCTCCTTCCAGGAGGACGGAGCCGGGTCCCCCACACCTTGCCCAGGAACCCCAGAAGTCTGTCAGCTCCCCGGCTCAGATGTCACACACCATCAATGGCATTCTAGCTGAGACTTGGGCAAGTCCCAAGACTTTGGAGATATTATTTTCACTTAAAAGAGAACCCTAAAGCTACTGTGCATCAAAGACTAAAGAGAAGGCAGTGAGTATATAAACGGGACTCTAGATACTTCTAATTAAGGGTAGCAATTTAAATCTTAGAATATAAATACCTAAATGATAGGGCACAGGCTAAGGTTAAGTTCTAGGATTTGGAGTTTTTACTACTAAGCTATTAGTGGGTTGGATCCAAGCCACATAAGGGAACATAAGAACGGCCGTACTGGGTCAGACCAAAGGTCCATCTAGCCCAGTATCCTATCTGCCAACAATGGCCAATGCCAGAACAGGGAATTATCAAGTGATCCATCCTCTGTCACCCATTCTTAGCTTCTGGCAAACAGAGGCTAAGGACATGGTCCCTTCCCATCCTGGCTAATAGCCATTGATGGACCTAGCCTCCATGAACTTATCTAGTTCTTTTTTGAACCCTCTTATAGTCTTGGCCTTCATGACATCCTCTGGCAAGGAGTTCCACAAGTTCCACTGTGTGAAAAAATACTTCTTTTGGTTTGTTTTAAACCTGCTGCCTATTAATTTCATTTGGTGAGCCCTAGTTTTTGTGTTATGAACAGGAGTAAATAAACTTTCTTAGCTACATCCTCCAACCAGTCATGATTTTATATCATATGCCCACATATTCTTCACTTTTCCAAGCTGAAAAATCAGAGTCTTATTAATATCTGATGGCTACCCCATAGCAGCTAGGATTGGGAAGGTGGGATCAATACAGTTGCTTGTTAACATTACAAACAGCGGAATCACAATTGGGCACCTGTAATTCCACTCCCGACAGAGAGGTTAAGAATTAAGTGGAATAAAGACAGAACCCTCACAACTTTTAATTTTTATTCACACAACTCGTCTTTCTAAGTTCGACAGGACAAATATTCAGCTCCTGCAAAGGCTGCTTTCTACACCCATCGCTAGAAGTGTCTACAAGTCTGATTTGAGTATGATTCTCCTGCCATTGCTTGCTTTCTGTCTGCTTGTGTGCTGAGAATATGATAGGGTTTTCAACCAGTGCTATTTGACTACAAGACCATAGAGAGCATAGGGTTGTATTGTACCTTGAGGGATCATCTAGTCCTCACACTGTGTCAGGACTAAGTACATTTAAACCATCTCTGACAGATGTTGTTCTAACCCATTCTTAAAAAACATTCTTTTAATTGCTATCTAGCCAGGAAGGCATCCACCTCCATCTTCAAATTCCTCCTTTACAAGAGAGCTGAGCGTGACCTGTGCTCATGGAAAAATGTTTCACTTCAGTCACAATTTTCTACAAGAAAATTAGAATTGGTATTTTTTCCAAAAGGAAAAAAAAGACAAAAACTGATTTTCTCCCTTGTTTTTTTGGCATCAAAACCTAACTCAGTTTGGGGTGGGTTGTTGTGGAGGAGGTGAGGTCAGAGAAAACCCTGAAATTTTTCGAGCAAAGCACACACTTGCTATGAACATGTCCAGTTGGACCCGTTTCTGCTGTGGTGCCTCTGTGAGAACAGTCAAACCCATCTCTGTACCCCTTCTATCTGTTTCTTTTCCTTTGCATTCATGCATCTGATGAAGTGAGTTGCAACTCACGAAAGCTTATGCCATCATAAAATTGTTAGTGTTTAATGTGCCACTGGATTCCTTATTGTCAATGATGAATGTGTTGGAAAGGAATGGGTCAGCACATTTAAGTCACTCCAACCCACGTGGTTATACACATAGGATATAATCAACCCTTTGTAAGACTTGCGTTGACTTCAATGGATGTTGCATGGAGGTTCCTTCTATCTCTTTCGACTGTATGATTTTCAAAGTGTTACCCTAGCTCTTCTTCCCATTTTCCTCCTCATGCTGATGACACTCATTGGCCAATTCTTGTCTGATTTTAGACTATACAGCTCTCTGGGACTGGAGCCATAACTTCCCTTGTGTTTGGGCCAAACACTTTGAGACCCTGATCTTAAGTGGAATCTGTAGAAGCAACTGTCACAGGAATAATAATAATGTCAACGTAATGTAACAGTGTCTGTGAAAATATAACAGCTTGACGTTGGTTTTAGAAGTGATTGGTTCAAGCAATGTGCCAGTTTCCTCCAGGCACCCAGTGGCCTTGAGGATCATGACATTATGAGAAAAAGCGGGCAATTTTTGGATGATCTTTTTATAGTTGACAAATATAGATAATTCACTCCGCAGGCAACGCTAGCGGAGAGAGTCAATATGTACTTTTCTCGAAGGATGTGGTGAATTTGCTTATTCCCATTGCTGTGTTTGATTTACAACCACATGATTTCATTAAATAAGAACTTCACATGGAGATTTCTGCCAACCAAATTTAGTCAAGGCTGTATTCCGCAAATCCCCAAATTCAGGGGCTGTGGGTGGGGACCTGTCGTATTTTTCCAGCAGACATCCCTTTTGCCCCTGGATTTTTTTTAAGCTTGCAAAACAGCTTTTATTTTTTCCCATTTGACCATGAATTTCCACTTTTGCACTCTATGGCCCTGTGAAGACAATGACGACTTTACTTCATTAGTGAACAGCAACTTGTGAGGAAATACAGAATTCACTTCCAAGCTCATAGAAAAGGCTTGAACTGGTTTCAAACACAAATTGGAACACTTGGATTTCTCTCCTACCCACATATACTGCATTTGCTAGCACTATAAAGGAGAGGACGTAAAAACAGCCATACTGGGTCAGACCAAAGGTCCATCTAGCCCAGTATCCTGTCTTCTGACAGTTGCCAATACCAGATGCCCCAGAGGGAGGGAAAACAACAGGTGATCATCATGTGATCCCTCTCCTGTCATCCATTTCCAGACAAACAGAGGCTAAGGACCCATTCCTACCCATCTTGGCTAATAGCCATTGATGAACATAACCTCCAGGAATCTATCTAGCTCTTTTTTGAACCCTGGTGAAGTCTTAGTCTTCACAACATCCTCTGGCAAGGAGTTCCACAGGTTGACTGTGCATTGCCTGAAGAAAAACTTCCTTTTGTTTGTTTTAAACCTGCTACCTATTAGAGAGATGTGTGTAACAAGGCTCTCCCCTTTAATTATGTGATGAGACGCTCATATCCTGACAACTCAGTTACATTCATGTTGAAGGAAGAGAGTTAAAAAAATGCAGTGATGGAAAAGAAAAAAGGGGCTGTAAATTGGCCACACAAGTAAGGTACATTTATTGCTCCAGAGCATTAACTAATTCAAATCACCATTGCGCTGTTGATTTATTCAAATTACACCAGCTGGGAATTTGGCCCATTCTCTTCTTATTTTTTTAAGGTGCTCCTAGTGGCCAAAACTATGTGCAAATGCTAGCGCTGCTCCTATGCAGTTCGTCACCTTCACACACAGTAAGGCACGGACGCTGGGGCAGATTTTTAGCAGATGTAAATTGGAGGCTCAGGGACTAAGTTACTGCAGCCACTCTGATGTACACCAGCTAAGGAGCTGGCTCAGGACAGGGGTAAGTGTAGACTAAATACAGAATGCCAGATTTCAGCCCGAAGGGGCAGCTGGGGTTTCCTCTGGTGCAGTATGGCCCGCTCCCCACACCACACAAATGTAGTAGGTAGGGGAGAAGGTGAGCCAGTGATCCCCAGCCAATGTAGAAGATTCTTTCTGCTGCTCTATATTACATCAGAGCCCAGGATTAAAGAAGGCAGAGAAGGGAGCAGAAAAGTGGCTTACATTCGCTCCTCAGGATCCGGACCACATATGGCAGTGACAAACCCCAGGGAACTGGCCCGGCATACGTAGATTCTGACCAGAGGTGGGTGGAAAGTCCACTGGCTTACACTTAGCTGATCCAGTTTTTTTCTTCTTTTTGGATACTCCTTTCTGAGCTGTTCTGGCCTTTGGCTTCAGATCACAAACTGTCAACCCACGGCTGTCTTCCATGATTCATGCCCCAGCATGTCTTTGAAACATCTTACGCATTCTGGTCATTGCCCCTCATAATTGTGTTTACATCATCACTGAGAGAGAGAGATACAATTAGGAGAGAAATAGACAACACCACTTAGTGCTTTTGGCTTATTGTTTGAAAAGTTAAAGACTTTGCATCTGGAAAGAATTCTGTTAATTTGTGGTTAGCACCCATCTATCAAATCCATGGGCTTCCAAGTAAACAGATGTCACCAGAGCTGCCATGAAGGGAAATTGGCATTGCAAGCTTGTG
Organism: Pelodiscus sinensis; assembly: GCF_052426305.1. Classification (NCBI taxonomy): domain Eukaryota; kingdom Metazoa; phylum Chordata; order Testudines; family Trionychidae; genus Pelodiscus; species Pelodiscus sinensis. The sequence continues at coordinate 194,565,280 of NC_143054.1, forward strand.
GAAAGAAGGAAGGGAACATACTGATACAAACTAATCCAGAAAGGAAACATTGACCAAGACGCATAGAAGACAATGAATGAGTTGTTCCTTAGACTTCTTCAACTTTTCGAGTGAGTTAAAATGAAGAGCAATTCAACCACAAATGACTCACACACCAAACTTTAACTTGTGAATTTACATTATCTTAGTGAGGAACAACCTTCTCCCCTTAGGATTTCCTTTCCTGGACCCATACACCCACTCAACTGGGGGCACTAGGACCCAAGCAGCATGTCCTCCCCCCAGTAGCCTTGGGGAACGAAACTGCAGGGAGGAGCCAGGCAGAAACTGCAGAACAGCCACAAAAGCCTCTTAAGAAGGGACCATCCAATACTGATGATGGCATCAAACTGCATTTTGAATGTCCCACCCTATGGACTGATTGGCTGTTTGCTACAAACACAACCAACACCCCCACCCCTCGCCCCCCGGTCTGTGTCTTGTCATCTAGCTCATCCCCTTCGAACACAACTTCGCCAAACAGATTGCAAACAACAAAATGAACCATAGAACTGACATGATGCTGGAGTTCTGTCTTCTTCCCCTACCCGGTGTCTGTCTGGTTTGGGTCAACTAAACTGTCAGCTTTTTAGGGCCGGGACTGGCTCTTGTTTGGTCTGTCCCAAAACAAGCCTTAAGCTCCTTTTAAAGAGAACTAGCCACTCTGTATAGCAATCGAATGAGCACACGGCAAATTCTTTTTTAACCTCCAACGCAATTTAACGTCCTACTTGGAGAGACCAAACTATGGTTCATTGTTTTAATTAACCCCTGTCACTGCTGAAAGGCCAAGGGCTTTTCTCCAGGCACAGGGAGGGATTTTCAACACGATCAAAATGACTTAGGAGCACGTGTCCTCTAAACGCCCCGTTCAGGGTTTAAAATACCTTCTGCATTATTATGTTCACATTGTTTGTCATGGACGGATAGGAAATATGAAGTGTGTCAGCGAGGCCCACGAGATTGCCTCATGTAATGATAAACAAAGAATAAATCAACTGCTAAGTCATCCCCACTTTTAGCCAGATTTCCCCGTGCATCTTGGAGAGGTCAGATTTTCAGAAACGCTCAGCTCCTATTTAGGCTCAGAAGGCATGGCCAGATTCTGGGAGCTTCTAAGTGCTAAGTATGTTTGAAAGTCTGGTTCTAGGTGATTCCTGCTGAGGCTGTCATCTGAGGCTGTGATCAATGAACTCTATTCAGGTGCCCATGTAAAGACCATTCCTACTTTAGGGCTTTGGATGGTCTTTATTTCTGTGTAATGTATTGGTGCTAAATATGCGCTTTCTTGACAGGCAAGCTCCTATGTCTGGAGCCAGGGAAGGATTAAGCGACATTTAAAGCGATTGCATACATCACTCCGAGGAGATTGTTAAAGTAGGATCGGGATGTATCTGTACTTTTATATCACATACTGCTGAGGAAAGTATTTGTCATGAGGTCTTAAACAGTGCTACATTCCCCTGCTGTTGAGTTACATGTGCACCCAGACTCAGTGAATGATTTTGCATTCACATCCCATGACATTCACAGGTTTCGGAGTATTTTTTGTGCTGTTGCTTGTTTTGCTTTTTAAAGATGTCTTTGAGATTTTGTCTGCGTTTCGCTTTGAATTTACTCACCCACTCTCATTATTGTTCCAATGCTGCCATTATTCATTTGAGCTGTTTGTTTTGTACATGAGGCCCAAATGCATAAAGACATGGGAATTCTACAAGTGGAAGGAGACAGAGGGTGCAATAATTATTTTTATTAGTACAGGTTGAACTTCTCTAGACCAGAAGAACTGGTCCAGGAACATCCGTCATCTAGAATTATTTCAGTTAGATGGATATCCATTTTACACGGGTATGGCCAAGTTTCCCGTGGTCCTATAAAGTTTGTTTACAGCCACCAGTTCTGGCTCTCCGTGATCTGTGCCGTTATTTAGCTCTAATTTACCCCTAAATGTCCTCTACCAGCCCAGTAAGCAGTAGAAGTGCTGGTAATGCTGCCAGACAATATTAACTTCCTATGGTCCGGAAAATTCTCTGGTTCAGAACTGGTCAGGTTCGAAGGGTGTCAGTCTAAAGAGGTTTAACCTGTAATAATATCATAGCAGGATTAAAAAAAAATGTCAAGAATTGGACCCCCCTGTGTGTGAGGTGTTATGCAAACACATAGTATGAGAAGCAAAGAATTTATAATCTCAACAAAAGGTGAAGAAAAGAAGGTTTTAAGGTCCCTAGTGGTAAATGAGGAACTGAGCAGAATTAGATCTATATTTTTAAAGGTATTTGGGCCTTGCTGAACTCAGCAATGCCTAAGTGATTTAGGAGCCTTGGGTCATTTTTCAAACAGATATGGGCATGTTGGAGTGTTGAGCGTAGCAACACCTAAATAAGTAAACTTCCAATAATCCGGCACCTTTAGGACCCAGGGGGTGCCAGATTATCAGATATGCCAGAGTACCTGAAGGGAGGCTATAAGGGGTCTGGGATGGGGGGAGGTCAGCGGGGAACTGCGCAGCATGGGAGAGGCTGGTGCTGCGGGACCAACCGGGTAGCACCCCAGCTGCTCTGCCCCCGGCTTCCTCAAGTCAGCTGCTGCTGAAACTGACCAGAGGCTGACTTGGGGAAGCTGGGGGCAGAGCAGCTGGAGTGCTGCCAGGTTTGTCCTGTAATACCGCTCAGGTGAGGGGTGGCACTGCGGGACAAACCCGCCAGCACCCCAAGCTGCTCTGCCCCCGGCTTCCCCAAGTTAGCCGCTGCTGAAACTGACCAGCGGCTGACTTGGGAGCGGGGGGCAGAGCAGCTCCAATTGTCCGGCTGGCTGGAGCACTTCCGAGTCCCAGTTGGTGCTGGACTATCAGGAGTGCTGGACCACTGGATGCCGAACAATTGGAGAAGATTTACCCCTTCTCACCCTTCTAGCAGCTAAGAGTGAGTGTAGGACTGAGAATATAGCTTTATTTACTACTAGCCTCAACAGTTTTTGAACCAGTGACCTAAAAGGTACAAGATTCTAGCATCTTATTACTATTTCTGTGAACTAATGAATGAGTTCCTTGTGCCGCTTTATATTTAATGATGTTTCTAGAAAATTTTCAGTCTTTACAATTAGTGTCAAACCAGTGGTAAGTTCCCCTTTGATTTCTGGGTATATTCTTGTGCTTTGCTTTACCTCACACATCCGCTGGCATTTTTACAATATGTGCTCAGTGTTATTTTATTAATTTTGTTTTTATTTTTGAATTAAAACTGAAAGTTCCCCAGGGAAATTATGCAACGGGAAATAGCCACTTCCATAAACTTGATTCACATGTTTTATTGATTATGGAAAATGTAAGTATTCCATTTAAACCTTGCTTAAACCTAAAAATGTATCCTTTTCTACCTACATTTTCTTCCTGGATATATACTCACTTTTGTTTTTTTAAAGAGAAAGATTCTAGGTAAGGTGTGTTGTTGGTTGGTTGATTTATTTTTGTTTTATTCCACCCTAGAATTATACATGAAATATTCAACAACACACTATAAAAACTAATTTTAAACATCCTTTTACTGTTCTATTAGCAGCAGAAAGGCATTAAAGGAATTATGCCTTTAAAATAAATCTTTTGACTTCTGATACATACTATATGTGGCTTTATTTGCAAAATCAAAGAATCAATGAATTTGGGGTGAAGGGATTAAGATAAAGTATAAAGCTGCGTGAAAGAAAGAGGGGCATGTTTCATCCAGGAGTTATCTAACAAATATCTGACAGTAATATTATGAAAGTTGGGCAGTCTGGATTCTCTCTTTTGAAAAAGCACAGTTTGCATTGCATAGCACCTTTTTTCGAAATAGTGCTTTGAAAAAAGTCATTATTCCTCATAAAATGAGGTTTTCCACGGTCAAAAAAACAGCCGCGTTCTTTCGATGTACTTTCAAAAGAACGCAGCAGCAGTCTAGATGCAGGGGAAGTTTTTTTTGAAAAAAGGCCACTTTTGTTGAAAAAACCCTATAGTCTAGACATACCCCAAGGGAGAGATTTTCAAATATGCTTTGTGTTAATCTAATTCCCCATCCATTCCGATCAGTGGTAAAACTCTTCCTCCCCGCATCACTGACTTCAATGTGAGTAATGTAAGGCCGGTGGAGTGAGCCTAGAATTAAATGGACTGAGTGAATTAAAGCAAGAAAGGATCACACTAATGTCTTACAAGAGCCCACAGTGTGTCTCTCCTCTGACAGTCTGCAGTGAATTCTACTTAAAGTGGCTGTCAGTCTCTGCGGCCAAAGGGAACTTTCTCCACCTAACATTGCAATATCCAGATACGACATAAGATACACACACTATGTTCAGCACTTCATGGATTTGCTCCTCCTCATAGAAACGCACTGCTCTGCTTCATTGCTCTGTTCCTCCAATCCTGCTCTCTTTTTCTAGCACTGATCACAGTTGAAGCTCTCTCTCTTCATATCTTTCTTTGTCCCCTCAAACTTGTAGCAGAGGCTTTCTCTGTAAACCTATGTCCAAAATAATCTATTGTATTGCAACTAACATAGGGGCAAATCTTGCAAACCCTGTTCATCGGACTGGCCTTCCTCTCAAGCAGTCCAACTCAATACCTAGGACTAAGCCTATAGATCAGGACAATTGCCTTCAATATGGTTTTGCAGACTCTGATCCATAGTCACTAGCTACATGCAGAAATTTGATAGTGTGGAGAGCTACTGTTGCCAGTGACTGGAAGAATCAGAAATAACTCTGCAAAGCCCCATATGCCCAGAAGTATTTAGGTGCCTAAGTCCCATTGGGAAAAATTAGGTGCCTAAATACTAGGGCCGGACTGAGCCATTCCAGTGCCCTGGGCAGACAGTTTAATTGCTCCCTGGGTTGGGGGAGGGCGCATACGCGGCCCCACCCCTGCGCCAGTGCATGGGGGAGGGCACATGTGCAGCCATGCCCCCGTGCCAGCATGTGGGAGAGGGCGCATGCGCAGCCCCGCCTCCGCCCGGCGCATGGGGGAGGGCACATGTGCAGCCCCGCCCCCGTGCCGGCATGTGGGAGAGGGCGCATGTGCAGCCCCGCCCCTGCCCGGCGCATGGGGGAGGGCGCACGGAGCTGGCGGCAGCAGGACGCATATGCCCGGCCTGGCCTAGCCCGGCTACCGCTGCTGGCGCACAGCCCAGGGCCGCCTGGGATGGGCCAAGCCTGGCCGTGCAGGGCCCTGTGGCCGCGGGGGGAAGGGCGCTGCTGGCTGGCGCTGTGGGGGTTAATGCGGCCCCCGCCCTGGGCGGACGCTGGGAGCTGCTGCAGCCCGCGATCCGAGAGCCGTCAGGCACCCCCCATAGGTTGGCGCCCCAGGCAGCAGCCTAGCTAGCCCATGCCTTAATCCAGCCCTACTAAATACCTTTGAGTATCTGTACCCAAACAACTTCCATTTGAGGGGAACACTACAGGGAACTCTGATGTTAATTTCATGGTGTTTTCCTGCACCATCCCTTGGATGATTTCATGGAAGAGGGTAGGTTGACCCACGGTCTCAGGACAGAACTGCAGGCATTTTATCCTAAGTAGTCTTCAGGCCTTCATGACTTTTATTACAGAAAAATCGCTGGAAATAAACGAATAACTAAAAGATCCAGTTCCTCATCTCCTGTAAATCCCCATGGCTCCAATTCACACTGGATGGAGATTTAGCTGTCAGTGGCCACATAAACCATTTTTTATGACCCTGCACTAAAATGTAGACTAAAGATGAGATTGGGAGGAACACAAGCAAGGCTGGTGGGGTTGATGGGGTTTTTTTTTTGGGGGGGGGGAGGGTTGCAAGAAAATCTTTCCAGGAATGTGATTTGATTGCAGTGTATATTACACAGAACTCTTTGCTTTTAATAAGCCCACTGCCACACCTGTCAATCTTCCTGCCCGAGCTCCAAGAAACATTACTGTTTCCTTCCCCTTAGCTGTCACCACATTTGCCTTGCCTGCAGCGGGCAGCAAGCCTTCTCAACAGAGACATGACTCTTCCTTTGCCTCAGTGACTCACAGAAGAACTATTTCGCAGACTGACCAGCCTTGGAAACATGTTCCCAATGAAATCAACCATCCCTGATATCGGTTTAACAAGGGAGGATACAAGCATAGAGTCAACCACCCTTACGGCCACAATGAAAGATTCTATGTAATTATTAAACCTCACTTCCTGTATCCCTCAAAATCGAGCAAGGAGGATGGTTCTTGTGGTTAAGATACTCATCTATAATTCAAACCATACGGGTTTAATAGTTGGTTCTGCCACAGACGACCTACATTAGTTGATGCAATGCACTTAATTTCCCTACACCTCTGTTTCCCAGTCTGTAAATAGGGATAATCATATTTTGCCCCCCTTCTTGCAAAGATATTGTGAGGATAAATATGTTAATGTTGGTGAGGTTGATCGAATACAATGGTGATGGTGACCATATAAATATATAAACAGAAACTCAGATGTCATTTTCGAGGTTTCAAAAATATTTAATATACACTATATGTTTCACATCCACAGACGGGAACTGAAAAAAATAGCTGTTATTCTGCGTGGTGCAGTGCGCTTTATATGAAATAGTTCTAGTTTCATTTTTTTGAACGAAAGGTTTTTTTGGGTTCAAAAAAGGGCCTTTGTTGAAAGCAATTTTTTTCGGTAAATTTTTTTCTACATTGTCAACATTTGTCATGAAATATGCCATGCCTCCTTGTAAGTGTTTTTCAAACAAACTATTTTAAATGCATATATCCCTCTATCAAAAACATCGTTAAAATTGGAATGGGTTTTCAGCAAATCAGACATTGGAATAACACTTTCAATTGTCTTTTACATAAATATTTCATTTGAAAATAATGAAAAAATTAAACACAAAATGGATATGTTGTTCACTCTTCTAAACAAAAACAACTTTGATTATTTATTTATTTTTGCACAAAAATAGGTTTTCATTTTTTTGGTCTACTCTAATGAGAAGTGTCACGCTGCAGATTGGACTGGAGAGAGGGTCAGCTAGAATCGGGCTAGAATTCCTCATCCTTGGCCCCTCAGCATTAACTAGATAAATACAGTTTCCTAGAAGCCCATGTAACCCAAATGATAAGTATTGTACAAATGTAACCCACACACCTAGGCTATGTCTAGACTGCAGGCTTCTTTCGAAAGCATCTTTCGAAAGAGCCTCTTTCGAAAGATCGCGTCTAGACTGCAGGCGGATCTTTCGAAAGAGAAATCCGCTTTTTCGAAAGAGAGCACCCAGCGAGTCTGGATGCTCTCTTTCGAAGACGGCCTATTTACATTGAAGAACGCCTTCTTTCGAAAGAGGAACTTTCGAAAGAAGGCGTTCTTCCTCGTGAAATGAGGTTTACCGCCATCGAAAGAAAAGCCGCGTTCTTTCGAAATTATTTCGAAAGAACGCGGCTTGAGTCTGGACGCAGGGGAAGTTTTTTCGGAAAAAACCCCTGAGTCTGGACACGGCCCTAGTGTGGTTCACTGTACCATATAGTGGCACTTAGACCACTTACAGGAAGCGATAAGAACAAGGGAGCTCTGCAGCCTACCCTAAGAGCCAGCTGTCTTGATAGCTCAAGTTGTAGAGGCTCTTACATTAAGCTCCAGAAGGCCCAAGTTCCACAAACACATCAATGGAAAAGATGTTCCGGCCGATTAACATCGCTCATTTCACTCCAGACGTACAACTAGAGCTGCTTGGAGGACAGAAGACTCTTTAGCAGATATGAAAGGACTTGGACTTGGAAGTCTCATTTGAAACACAGTGGGAGCTTTGTTAGTTGGCACTCATGGGAAATGGGGTAGCCAGTCAATTGAATGTGCTGGATAACAAAGCTTATTGCTCTGCCTCTATTGGCAGATCCAGCTCTCCCCGCACCTGCAATGAGGAGCCTGCTGATGATGTCAGCCAGCAGTGTCAGCTGTCAGAGGCCCCACAATGGCCAGCGGGATGGGTGGGGAGTGAGGTGTGCATGCCTAAAGATGTCATGGCTGGGGACAATGCTGGTTAACAGAGCACTGGATAACAAAGCTTTCACTGTACTTAGATTCAGTGAATGATCTGCCATGGTCCATCTACTGAGAAAGATGAAGGCCGAAGTCAAACACATTAGGATCAGTATCAGTCATTGCAAGGCATGCAGATGCTTCTAATCCGATGCTTTTCTCCATAAGCTTCTAAGAAACATTCATGTTTGTGTAAGGTCTGACCCTGAGATGTCTTGAGCAACTTCAGCACCATCCAGGTCAATCAGAGTTGAGTGTGTTGAGGAAACGATTGGCAAGGTGCTATCGCGCCCACCTCTTTTAAAAGTTCTATAAATATTAATCCATATAAATAACCATATCAATAACCATGCAATCACTCATCTACAGGAAATACGGTCATAGGCATCAGATGAGTTATTCAAATGACTGAGTACCATTCCATAACACAAACCTTAGTTCTATTCCTATGATAGAGAATGGCAAAACTACTAACTTCACTGGAAGCAGGATTGGATCTTGTGTCCCCCATTCTGCAAAGCACAAAAGTATGCACTTAATGTTAAACACATAATTAAGACCAATCTATTCACCAAAACCCTGCTCCTGCATTGTTAACATCAGTGGAGCTTTGCCATTTACTTCAGTAAGTCTAAGGAGCAAGCTCCAAGGTCCCAAGTCATAAGTGTACTCAAACACTTCAGCAACATACACTTTGCTGAACTAGTTCCCAAAGCACTTAAGAACATGCTTAATGTAACCTCATGCCTAGTGCATTGGTGAATCAAGGAGAGCGTGTACAAAATCAAACCAAAATTGAAATAAAACATTACATTCTGATGCGTTTTCTTTCCACGTGTCTGAGGAGAGGTCAACACTTCAGAGTTAGGTCGACACAAGGCAGCTTACATCAACCTAACTACACTAAATTTTTGCTCCTCTGGAAGTAACTGCCCTGCTATGCAGACCTAACAACTGCACCTCCCCAAGAGGCATACAGTCAAGGTCAACAAATTGTCAGTGTAGACACTTCATCGCTTACATTGACTTTTATTGGCTTTCAGAAGCCATCCCACAATGCCTCGCACTGGCAGTTCAGTTAGTACTAGGGATGTTGGCTTATTGGGTTGTTGAGTCACTACTCAATTCCCGCTCCCCCCTGCTGCCTCTGATACAGAGGCAGCAAGAGGAGGGAGCAGGAGCTGGTGCTGGGGGAAGCCAGCTTTAAAGCCGGTTCCCCCCAGCTCTGTCTCCACAGAGGACCAGGGGAGACAGAGCCTCAGTGACCCGGTGTAAGCTGCCAGCAAAACTGCAGCAGTCTGGGACCCGGCACAAGCCCCAGCAGCTCTTACTACATTCAAAAAGCTGAGCCGCAGTGATCCCGGAGCCAGCGTGAGCCAGGACTGTTCAGTCCCAACTCATACCACCCTTCGGAGCTAACCCCCTTATTGACTAATAGAGTAGTTGATGGAAATTCCATCGACTACTCAATTAGCTTATTAAGTGCTACTTAACAACCCAAGTTAGTACAAGCGCTCCTAGTATGGACATGCAAAAGCGACCTCATTACTGTGGCAGCTGTATGCCAGCATAACTGAGGTCAACATAATTTTGTAACGTAGACAGGCCCTAAGTCAGGAGCAGTTTTGATTTTAACTCTGGCTTCGCAAGTGGCAGTTTTTATTACAGAACATCCTTTAATTGATAGGCTCATTTTGAGCACAATATCATACATAGCATTTACAATATTGAAAACTAGCATGGGCGTAGCACTTTCCTTCAAGGTATTTTTATAAGGAATAATCCTGAATAATTGCCCATCATAAATTTGTCACTCTGACGCCTCTTTACTCATAATAAACACATCATCATATGACATCATTATGCATCGTAAATACACTCTTAAAGACAATTACACAGGTTAATGAGTTTCTTACATAGTAACTGTGTCTCTTGACACTACTAAAACAATTGTATCAATCAATCCATCCATAGAGATATTTAGAAAGGTCATTCAAATAGTAACGGTATCCAAAATAACAACCACGATAGAAAAAATCGTATTGACTATGTTGGAGTTTTGTTCAGCGTTGGCCTAATTCAGCTCCTACTGAAATCAGTAGTTTATCACTGACTTTGCTAGGGGCTGAATTTGACCAGTGCTAACGCTTTCAAATCCCACCCTAAGCCTTATGATAATATCTTATCATTGCCTTCCTGTATTCTATTATGCCTTGTTTTCGTACACCTTATAGAACCAAGGCCACATCCCGTAGTCATTAGTCAAGCAAAATTTCCACTGCAGTCACGATAGTCACTATTTGATAATCATAATAAAGATCATCCCTCCTGATTCATAGGTGCACTTATTGAAAACAATTTTAAAAATCCAAGGTCTCATTAGCCCTCACAAAAGTCAAAATTAAAAAAAATCATTTTAAAAAAGGAAATTTAAGAAAGCAGGTACCTAAATTTGTGTTACAGGAGAAGGGACAAATATTATTCTCCTTAACCTCTGATGACAGGGCAAAAACCAATGGGCTTAAATTGCAGCAAGAGAGGTTTAGTTTGGACATTAAGAAAAACTTAGTACCTGTCAGGGTAGTTAAGCACTGCAAAAAAAATGCCTAAGGAGGTTGTGGAATCTCCAACCACTGTGATATTTAAGAGCAGGTTAGATAAACATCTATCAGGGATGATCTAGATGGTGCTTGGTCCTGCCATGAGTGCAGGGGACTGGACTTGATGATCTCACGAGGTCTCTTCTCATTCTAGTGTTCTATGGTTCTAATTCCACATGAAATAATTCAGTCTTTCCTCAGAGAAAAGCAAGTCAAGGGACAATTTCTTAATGCAAATGCTCTTACTTTTGTAAGCTTTTGTTCATGATCCTTAGAGCCCATATCTCAAAAGACTATCCAGTAAATGCTCACACGCATGGGCAAGATTTACAAGGATACTTACTATTGTGGTATGAATATGGTGGTGGATAATTTACCCATACATTTTCTATGAATGGGTACTCTCTTTAATTAATACCACAGCTGCTTCAGTCATTATAACTGTTGTGCATAACAGAGCTATTAGGAATCGGCTCTATAATGTATTTGATTAGGGTTACCATTATGTGACAATTTTACTTTCTACTCAGTGGATTAGAGTGAGAATAGCATAGTCTAGGGCTGCATCTAGACTGGCAACTTGCCAGCTGTCTACACTGCTTGATTTTGCGCAAAAGCACTGACGTTCTACTGTCCGAAATCAGTGCTTCTTGTGCAAATGCTTTGACGTTCCTGTTTGGGCAAAAACCCTTTTCTGGAAATGCTTTTGCGCAAGAGGGCCAGTGTAGACAACTGAGAACCATTTTGCGCAAAAAAGCCCCGATGGCGAAAATGGCGATCGGGGCTTTCTTGCGCAAAACCGCGTCTAGATTGGCACGGACGCTTTTCTGCAAAAAGTGCTTTTGTGCAAAAAGTGCTTTTGTGCAAAAGCGTTTGTGCCAATCTAGACGCTCTTTTCCACAAATGCTTTTAACGGAAAAACTTTTCCGTTAAAAGCATTTGTGAAAAATCATGCCAGTCTAGACGTAGCCTAGGAGTCTCAGTGGAGGAAGGAAGGCTGTGAAAATGTTCAGCTCCAGTCCACCTAGCCATTAAATTTCCTCTATGGCTATGAGAGGACCCCTGCCTCAGTTTCCCCATGTGTAAAATGGGAGCTATAATTATTACTTTTCGTCTAGCAGTGAAGAAATTATTGGCTAGCAGTTAAAATGCCTTCTGATTATGAAAAGCATGATATAGTGTAAAGTTACAGTTCATTGTTATTTTTATGTCAAAATGTATTCCGAAAAGGGATTTGGTTCTTACAGGGAAGGAGAGAGATCTTGAACAACCTCTGTTGCAGCCATTTCTGGGTCATCAGTATGTTTGTGTGTCCAGCAGAATATTATATTTCAGGGGTAAAATACACTCGGTGGGTGGAATCCTGACCCTAGTGAATGAAGTCAATGAGCCCTGGTCTACATCGGGGAGCTATTTTGAAATAACCCCCTTATTTCAAAATAATAAGTGGAGTGTCCACACTAACAAGGCCATTATTTCAAAATAACAGGCTGGTTATTTTGAAATCTATACTGCTGCTTTCCTCGGGGTGTGTCTACACAGCAGCATTATTTCGGAATAACAGCCGTTATTTTGGAATAATAATGTAAGCATCTACACATCAATTCCGTTATTTTGAAATATATTCATAATAATGGATGGCTTATTCCAACTTCTGTAAACCTCATTCCATTAAGAATAATGCCTCTTCTGAAAGAGCTATTTCGGAATAACGGTAGTATGGACACTCCACAGATGCTATTTCGAAATAACTCCTCCCCAGAGCTATTCAGAATAATTACTCCCCAGTGCCTCCTGGGGCTCTAAATCGAGGTAGTATATCCATGTTAGGGGAGCCTGCCTTGGACTAATTTTGAGGCTTCCTTGTAGTGTAGATGTGATATTTCAAAATAAGCGATTTCGGAGTATTTCTTCAGGAATAGCATATTTCAAAAAAAGCAAGCAGTGTAGCTGTAACCTCAGGGTATGTCTACACTTGCACCCTCTTTCAAGAGAGGGATGCAAATGAAAACATTCAAAATTGCACATGCAGCTGGGATTTAAATATCCTGTGCTTCATTTGCATAATCGCGTTATGGCGCTATTTCAAAATAGCGCTATTTCAAAATAACAGACACTGTTAAGACGCGGTTATTTCAAGAGAAAGCCCTTCTCTCAAAATAACTGGTAAACCGCATTGTATGAGGAATAAGGGTTATTTTGTGAGAAGGTTTTCTCTCGAAATAACCAAGTCTTAACAGCGTCTGTTATTTCGAAATAACGCCAGAACACAATTATGCAAAGGAAATGCGGGATATTTAAATCCCGGCTTCATTTGCAATTTCCAATGTCTTCATTTGCATCCCCTCTCTCAGAAGAGGGTGTAAGTGTAGACATACCCTCTGGGAATAAGTTTATTTTGAAATAGTTATTTCAGGAGTTATTATTTAAAATGTAGTTATTTCAAAATAATTTCCTAGTGTAGACGTGCCTCGGAGTTTTTCCACAGATTTCAATGGGGCCAGGATGTTACCCGCTATGTGCTGACTTCCAATATGTTTGCATGGGAATGAGGTGGGTCTATATTTTGAGGGCTGAACAGTGACAAGAGTTCCCGGGCCTTTGTTCCTGAAGTGAGCAAAAAGCACAGGAGATATGGTCGTGTTCAAAGTCTGTATCAGGTCTGTATAAAGAAGGGAAAAATTGGACAATACTAGAAAAGGCAGGAGGGATAGGGCACTACTCAGAATCAGAGGGACCTGGATGCCAATTTTGGCTTTGCTTGATTTATTAAATTGCACTAGCCAAGTCATTTTACTTTTGTTCTCCCTTCTCCCATTTGTTTGTCAAAATGTTATAAGCTCTTTGGGGCAGGGGCAGTCTTTTACTATGTCTGTCCAATGCCTAGCTAAACTTGGGCCTTGATCTTATGTAGTGCCCCTAGGTCAGCAACTGGCAATAATCGGCCCATGAGCCAGACAGGGTTTGCCAGGGTTAGCCCCTGGAAGGGTGCCACCACTATATTTACCTGCGCTTCTACAGGCATGGGCACTTGTAGCTCCCATTGTTTGCGGATTGCTGTCCTGGCCAATAGGAGCTGCAGGAAGTGGTGTTCCACTCCGTGCTGCTTCCTGCAGCTCCCATTGGCCGGGAATGGTGATCTGTGGCCAATGGAAGTTGCAAGCTCCCTTATCTATGGAGACACAGGTAAATAAAGTGGTGGAGGGCCACCAGAGACTAACACTGGTGAACTGCCTCCATCTTATTGCCCACCCCTGCCGTAGGGGCGACTGTACTATAAATAAAAGAGCTGTGTGATGGCTACATTTTCATGTATTCTAGCAGAAATCCAGACTGCAGTTATGTGTAATAGATGGGTGAGAAGAGATATCACTGCATATTCTCCTCCTGAGGTACCGGACTGTGTTAACACCTGTTAATGTTCAATGGCACTATGAGGCTGACAAAAGGAATTGGTATTATGACCAACAAGATTACGATAAGAAAAAGGAGGAAGAGCAGGAAACATGGACTATGTTGTTATTACTGAAATGGAAGAACTCACATATAACCAGAGCAGTTCAGGACATATGTTTCTAAAGACCTAAGATAGGTCATAATGAGAGTTTACTTTGTAGATCTAATCACAGTTACAAGATTCTGTTTCATTTCCCAGTGGTGTCCACAGTTAACACAGGACACCTGTAATTTTCCAGATGTGTCTTTCTTCACAGAGGGAGCAAAATCAGTGAGAAGAATTGGAGCGACCCAGCATTTAAACAGCTCCACATCATTCAGCTGGCAAACCCTCCCAAATAGTTTTGGTGGTTGCCTCTATTTTTTTTCCACCCATGTATGGAATAATTTTTGTTATGTGCACCAAAGCATGTGCAGATATGGAGCGAATGCAGTGGCAGCCAAAACCATGAAGGAGTCTGCATTGTGGACCCACTCAGCCGATGCCCTGTTTACACAGACACGGCGAGTTCTGGAGATGCCGGATCACTGGGCCCATGTCCCTGTCTAGGAGGAAGAGATGGAGTTTCCCAGTGAGCTGGAGAAGAAAAGCGGGCATTTTGCTCCTCCCTGGTCACCCAAGTTGAGGGGTGAGGCACCCGGGACGCAGGCTGTGGCCTGCTCCGACACACAAATGCTGTGAGACATTCTCCAGAGGTAGCCTGACCACAGCCCAAGTTATTTTTCCTGTAAGCACCTTAGCGAGCGTACGGTTCAAGCCAGGGCTCTGCCACGGGAAAGGAACGCTGCTAGGCGCACTGCGAGGATTGTTAGAACAGCCAGGAGAAGAAAAAGAAAAGAAAAAAAGCCCTCCTGGGAGATGCTCTATGTTTAATGAGTTCAAACCTCTTCCACAAATGAAGTGAAACATTTTTAAAGGGAAGAATATTACTTGGGTTTTATTTGTTTCAGCTACTTGGTTACAGCTCCACGCGGACGCAATTAATGGAGGAAATGGAGTATTTTATAAGCCCAGGACTCTCCGATAGTCGTTCTTGTGACCGTGTGAAATTCTTTGCCTTAATCACCAACACATTCCTTGTGGGAAGGTTGTACGAGGCCTAAGACAATTCACCTGGGGTCCAAAAAGCTTGTGTCCAGCCACAGAACGACCAGGGTCCAAATGCTGATCATTAAATCACTACTGCTGAATTGATTAAGGGTTGATTTTGTCCAAGAGAGGAAGGGGGTCTTAAGGTTAAGACACTGGGCTGGGATTCAGGGCCTTGGTTTTCCTAGCTCTGCCACACATTCCTTATATCACCTTGGTCAAGACACTGTATCTCTCTGTGCCTCAGTTCCCCATGTGTACAATGGGAGGAATATTAGCTCTTTCCTGCCATGCCTATTTAGACTAGAAGATGTTCAGGGCAGGAACTGTCTCACATTATGTGTATGAACAGCACCTAACACAAGGAACCAGTCCGCACTGGAGCCTCTAGGTCCTACAACAGCCAAAATATAGCCAGTTAAGGTAAAATCTGGGGGAGAAGGATGATTTGGTGGCAGGATCATAAGAACGGCCATACTGGGTCAGACCAAAGGTCCATCTAGCCCAGTAGCCTGTCTGCCGACAGTGGCCAGCACCAGGTGCCCCAGAGAGGGTGGACCGAAGACAATGATCAAGCGATTTGTCTCCTGCCATCCTTCTCCAGCCTCTGACAAACAGAGGCCAGGGACACCATTTCTATCCCTTGGCTAATAGCCTTTTATGGACCTAACTTACATGAAATTATCTAGTTTCTCTTTAAACTCTGTTATAGTCCTAGCCCTCACAGCTTCCTCTGGCAAGGAGTTCCACAGGTTCACTATGCGCTGTGTGAAGAAGAACTTTCTTTTATTAGTTTTAAATCTGCTACCCATTAACTTCGTTTGGTGTCCTCAAGTTCTTCTATTTAGGGAACTAATGAATAACTTTTCTTTATCTGCCCTTTCCACACCACTCATGATTTTATAGACCTCTATCAGATCCCCCCTCAGTCTCCGCTTTTCTAAATTGAAAAGTCCCAGTCATTTTAACCTCTCTTCATACCCATCAGGCCCACTGACAGAGGGGAAAGGCAAGGGGGCAGTTGCCCTGGAGCCTGGCATTTCAAAATGGCACCCGGAGCCCCAGCCCTTTAAATCACCCCTGGCGTGACATGCAGCATGCTCTGGGCAGCTCTTAGGGCTGCCTAGGGAGGCAGGGGTATGGCAGAGTGCACCCTAGGCAGTGCTGAGGGCAGGTGGCATGCCACAGTCCTGGCAGCATGGTGGGACAGCTGCTCCTGACCCCACCCCTTTTTCCTGAAGCCCCACCCCTTCCAGGAGCATGGAGCCGCCCTCCCAGACCCAGCCTACAGGCCCAGTGAGGCTGTCGACTCCCCTAGGATCCACCTCCGTTCCTAGGGTTGCCCGATGGTCTCAGCAAAAATACCGGACACACTTGACATGACATCACAATCTACATTCCATCTTATTTAGAAAATCCCGGACATTTCTATTGTCTCAATGAGTTTCCCGAACAAAAAGCGGAAATCCTGGACTGTCGGGTTCAAAACTGGACACCTGGCAACCCTATCCCGTTCCCAGACTTTGTCCCGTGCGCCTGCGTCCACTCCAGGAGCGACCCGCTTAGCCCAGAGGAAAGGAAGAACATTACTCAGGCTGTAAACCCCAGAGACTGGCTTTCTGTTCTGTGCTGGCCCATGACTGGGGCTGGGTGATATATCGATACAAGTATTATTAACAACTTCCTGTATAGCAGGGGTGGGGAACCCTGGCCCTCGAGGCTTCGGGCTCCCCTCCTAGCATTGAGGAGCCGGGCCTAGTAGCCTAGTGAGGGACTGGAGAACACACAATCTACTAGCCTAGGCCCCGTCAGGCTCCGGTGTGTGAGGGGAATGTGGGGAGCGTCTTTCTCCTTCTTGGTGGGGGCTACCTCAGAGAGGGCTTGGTTGTTTTTTTCTGGTTTGACTTCTCACTTGTGTGCAGCCCCCCATCAGCGGGTCAGCGGGCCCCAACCCAGAAAAGGTTCCCCAACCCCGCTCTACAGCGACTCATCTGACTGGCGCAGGGAAAGTATCCAGAAAGCGCTGTCCTGCGAGAAAGAAAGTGACCACCATTCAGGGCTTTGGGTGGAGACAATTGGGCCAAATCGCCATCGTGGGTAAGTCATCAGTCCTGATTTAGGCCAACTGAGGACCTGGGTCGGCACAGGGAGAAGGCGATCCTGGAAAAGAAAAATTCTACGTTCGGCACTGCATGGTGTCCTCTCTCATGCAAAACGCTAGTTCTAGTATGTGGCCTGGCAGGCTCGGGTTTCAGCTTTCTGCTCAGCCTACCTATTTTACCGCCACAGATTGTAAGGCTGAGCGGAAACAACGGCTCGCGGATACTGTAGGCTGCACCAACTTTCCTAGTATCTAAATCATGCAGTCGAATAAATAAGCAAGCAACCTTCCTGCCCTTTCCCCCACCATCTCTCCAATAAATATAGTTTATTGTAGGTACGGCTCTTTGAGGCCATATCCTGATGGTGCGAATCCATTCCATTAGGAGGGCAAAGGTGACTGACTTCTGACTTCAGGGATCCTTAAAAGTTAATCCAGCATCGGAGGGGTAAAATTATATGCGATGAGCTTCTCACGGTGTGATAAAACTGGCTTTAAGTGCCCCAGCTGGGCAGCAATTTATAAAGGAAGGATTTAAAACCATAATAAAAGCTCTGTAATCTAATTATGACTCTAAAGTTAAAGGTGAGCTATTCACAGCTTGAGTCACATGCACTATGGCCGGCCTCTGACATCTTGACTATATTATGTGGTTTCCTCACTAAAGAAGTCATTTTCAAACTGCATCCACTCTTCCCTGAGCCGTGCCTGTGTTCAGCTTCCTACATTAACAATAATGCATTGGGTTATTGCAGGATGCTGCTGTAAATACAAATGTGGCTACTATCCAGAGAGCCCCATTTGGGGGACCTCTCGGGCCTTTGTAGTTTTCACAAAGTCCTTGAGCATCCATAATTCCAGCTGATGCGCATGTTCAGCAATCCTGAAATAGTCAGAGCTCCAGAAACCCAGGCACCCAAAATAAATGGACACTTGATATTTTGGGTTCTCATTGACAGTAAGGCCACTTTACCCCACAGTGCATAACAAGGGTGCACCAGGCGAGTGAATTATAGTTACAACCCCTTCCTTCCTAAGCAGGAAGAGTGACCAGATGTCTGGGCACCATAGTTAACATTTAGTCTCCAGTCCTCACTGCCCTCGTGCACGGCCGACTTATCCATTAGGCACAGTCGGCTCAGTGCCTAGGGCCCACGATACTTTTAGGGGCCCATGAAAATGTTTTAATTTCTTTTAAAATCAGAAGAAAAAAAATGAACTTTTAGGGCCAAAGAAAATGTTTTAATTTTCTTCTCACATCAGAAAAAAAATGAAACTTTTCGGGCCCATGAAAATCTATTACATTTTGCCTAAAACAGAAAAAAAATAAAATGTTGAGGTATTTAAAGTTATATCAAAAATAATTTTTAATATTTTTTTTATGGAGGAAGGGGCCCACAAAAGTCATAATGTGGCCCTGCCCTCATGCACGAAAAGGACTGAAAGGGTTCGAATTGCATTTTTTGGGGGGGTCTCATTTAGGGATGTAAAATCCCATTTAATTGGTTAACTACATATTGTTTAACCGATTAAACATTTAAAGGGGGATGGACGGCCTGTTGTGGACAGAGGCCCGGCTGAAGCAGTCTCATAGACTCATAGACTCGTAGACTTTAAGGTCAGAAGGGACCATTATGATCATCTAGTCTGACCCCCTGCACAGTGCAGGCCACAGAATCTCGCCCACCCCTCTTAGAATAATCCTCTCACCTATGTCTCAGATATTGAAGCCTTCAAATACTTTGAAGGCCCCAACATGCAGAGAGTCCTTCAGCTGTGATCTGTGCCCAATGCTACAGAGGAAGGCGAAAAACCTCCAGGGCCTCTGCCAATCTACCCTGGAGGAAAATTCCTTCCTGACCCCAAATATGGCGATCAGCTAAACCCTGAGCATGTGGGCAAGACTCACCAGCCAGACACCCAGAAAGTTCCCTATAGCAACTCCTATCATCCCTCCATTGACCTATTTCCAACTGGTAATGAATGGTCAATTAGTTACCAAGATCATGTTATCTCATCAAACCATCCCCTTATCATAGAATCATAGAACTGGAAGAGACCTCAGAAGGTCGTCAAGTCCAGCCCTCCGCTCTAGGCAGGACCAATCCCATCTAAATCAACCCGGCCAGGGCTTTGTCAAGCCGAGACTTAAACACCTCTAGGGATGGAGACTCCACTACTTCCCTAGGTAACCCATTCCAATGCTTCACTACCCTCCTAGTGAAACAGTTTTTCCTAATATCCAATCTGGACCTCTCCCACCACAACTTGAGACCATTGCTTCTTGTTCTGCCATCTGTCACTACTGAGAACAGCCTCTCTCCATCCTCTTTGGAACCTCCCTTCAGTCCCTGTCTACAAGCAGCCCCCTACCCTCGGTAGGTGGGGAGCTACTCTAGCCCCTGCTGATTAACCTTAACAAGTAAGCATCACCCATTAAGGATGAGGCTGACCAGTTTTGGGGGGGTTTTTTAATTTAAAAAAATGAAGGAAACTTTTATCATCAAAACAAAATTACCATTGCAAGCATAGTGCCTAGATAGAAAAGAGCCACCAATTAATCTAGATTCTCAGGGGAACCCCCTGGGCTCAGGACTTTAAGTACAAAAGAAAAAATACACTTTGAAAAGCTCAGACATCAATTCCACATTCCCAAACCAGAAAACAATAAAACCTGATGGGTTATCTAGACTTTGCCTTACACACACATATAAGAAATCCATTCTTGGGAGACAGACAGGCCTTCCCATTTCCCTGTTATGTGGAAGAAGCCGCTCTGACTCAGACAAAGGAGGGAAAAGTTAAAAATTCCTTTGTCCCAGTTTGAAATCCCTACCTGCATTACTATTGGCTGACCAGATACCTGGCTAGAGATAGGAGACATAGTTAACACCTTAGTCCCCAGGTGCTCTCATGCATAAGGGAAGCAGACAGGTGCATTGGCAGCAGGATAAAGCAGATATTGAAATGGTATTAATATTGAAACACAGTTTTGCTTCACAGCAAAAATATTTGGCTGGTAGCTTGAGAAAAAAACTAGCTCTCTGTATAGAAATTTCCATCCATAGCTTTCAAGCCCTTTTTGAAGGGGCAAGTGTTATTAACACCATGTTACAGAAGGGGAAATTGATCCAGAGGAGTGATGAGGTGAGCTGTCCAAGAGCACCCCCCAGGCCTGAGAATTGCTCTGCTGTGGGAAATTCCATCCTTTCAGCATTTGTTTTTAATCTTTAAAAAAAACAAAACAAAAAAACAGGATGAAAAGTTGATTTAAAAAATATATTGATTCCCAAATATTTCAGTTTGGAATTGTTGACATCTGTTGACTTTTTTTTTTAATCAAAACGTCAAAACATTCCTGCAATGTGTGTGTTTCATTCCATTTTGTGTTGGATCAATGTTAAACTGCTGGTACCAAGCACAGTGCCTAATAGGAGTTGTAGTTCAAGCCCTTACTGTCTCCAATTAACTGGGCATCAAGAGAAGACTACATCTCCCATAATGCAATGCAGACTGAGCTGAATATGTTGAAAAAAAGCATCTGGGGATCAAATGAAAGATCCCATTTTGGGTCACATCAGCATGGGCGGGCCTGTATGAAACCATTGGGAGCTTCCTTCCAGTCCTGCTTTCATTTTCTTGCTTCTTTTGCTTTGGTGTTTTAACCCTTCTTGGTGGTGTCCTTCTGCCCAGCAGGAGACAGGGCCCTGGAAAGTACTGGCTTCAGGGTGTCAATGCTGCCCCAAACTCCAGAGAGAACTTGTGCCTACTTCAGAGCTTCTGTTAAGCTAAACCACCAAACTCTTGCCCCTCCAATCTGTACCACCCTTTTTGAAGGGAAGGGGGATAACAACTCATCATGGCCAGGCCTGCCAATAGGGAGAGGGGAAAGGGGGCAATTGCCCTGAGGCATGGCAATTCTAAAGGGTGGTGGCCGGAGTTCCAGGCCTTTGAAATCATCGCTGAAGCATCGCACAACACGCTCCGGAGCCCCATGCCATGTGCACTGCGTGGCTCAGAGGGCTGGCAGGAGGTGGAGCGTGGGTGCTAGCTGCCCTAGCCTTGCCCCTTCTGCCCATGCAGAGCCACTCTCATTGCCCAGGGTCCCGGCTAGCCTGTCAGCCCTCTGGATCATGGCTCTTCCATCCCTGCTTTCAGGCTAGCTGTGCCCCAGAGCAGAGTCTCCTAGCTAGGCCTGGTTCTATGGCTGGGTGGACATTCCGGGGGAAGGAGGGACAATTATCATTTGACAGGAATTGGTTCCCCCTCCTTCTGGCTGAAAAATACTCTCCCCTCAAAGGGACTAAGCATGTTGGGCCAGATCCCCAGCTGGTGTAAATTAGCAATGCTTGCATGGTGCTGGGGAGCTCCACCCATTTACACCAGCTACGAACATACCCCGTTGTCTCGTTCCACTCGAAGCGCCTGTTGAGCCAACTCTCAAAAGAATAGGGGGTTGTGAGTGTTATCACACATGCCGGGGCTCCAGTTCTCAGTCCCATGCGTGCTGGGGCTCCGATTGTCAGCTGTGCATAGGGCCAACAGCCCGAGCCCTTCAGAGCTGGGCGGCCAGAGAGCAGCAGCTGCTAGCCAGGAGCCCAGCTCTGAAGGCACCGCCACTGCCAGCAGCCACACAGAAGAAAAAAGGTGGCATGGTAGGGAAGGGTTGTCACTTTTCTAAGGGGGTGGACAGCCTGAAATATTTTCAAAGTCAGTCCTAGCAAAACAAAGTTTTGAAAAAAATAAGATCATGGTTCAAATTAAGTCTCTCTACGTGCAGCCCGACTCAATGGCCTGCAGATTTGCCAGGAAGCAGTTCTCACTCACCCCTTATGTGCACTCATGTATGCCTCATTCATACACCCTACTTACAAGTATTCGTCTCTCCTTCACAATTACGGGCATGCCTTATGGAGGCACCAGTCACAGCTGACCTGGATTTTTCACTTAGACTGAAATACTGAAGACATCACAGTCTCCAGTATGAAGGTCTTTTGTATCACCTACTTACCTTTCCTGCTGATACAATGCACATTTCTAAGAGGATCTCAAAGCACCTTAGGGCCAGAAATCACTGGAGCTTTACAACTTTGAATGTGAGGCAGGAGATCATGATGTTGCTGGATAAACTGGCTCAAAAAGAGGTTAAGGGTATGTCTTCACTGCACACTAACACCAGGTCTGGGCTGGAGAGCTCCGTGTTTCCAAGCCTGTGCTTGAGAGTCCACACTACGGGTATGTTTAGACTACAGGGTTTTGTCAACAAAGCTTCTGTCGACAAAGAGCATCTAGACTGCAGCCAGTTCTGTCGACAAAGCAAGCCGCTTTGTCGACATAACAGTGTGGATGCAAAGGACAGTGTAGATGCAATAATGCCTTCTATCGACAGAACTCTGTCGATAAAAGGCGTTATTCCTCGTAGAATGAGGTTTACATACATCGACAAAACTGCTGAGTTTTGTCAACATTATGTTGACATAACTCAAAGGCAGTGTGGATGCAGGTATAGTTTTGTCGACAAAAGTCCACTTTTGTCGACAAAACCCTGTAGTCTAGACACACCCTATGTTGCAAACCTGGCTTTAAAATTACCTGAGTCTCACTGCCAGGCTCATAGCCTGCACTGCAATTTGCAACCCTTCTGGGTCGGGTCTGTGGCTTGGCCTGTATCCACATTGCAAAATGATAGGGCTTGGACCTGAGTCACATCAGAACCGGGGCTCTGAATTTCCACCCTGTCCCGCAACAGAGTCCTGGGAGCTGGGCCCTGAGTGCTGGCTGGCCCCCGTCAGACTTATTTGTGTGTAGATAGAAGGGGAGCTTGGGTTCAAACCTGAATCAGAACCTGGGCTTAATGTACAGTGTAGACATATCCTGAGTGGCCTACCCAAGATCCCAGAACAAGGCAACACACTAGTAAGAACTACAACTCCATCCTCTTTTTCAAACCCACTGGCAGCTCTCTTACATTTAGATCAGTGTTTCTTAAACTGTATTCTATGAGGCAGTCGGAGGTGTGCTGCAGAGAACAACAGAATTAAAAATGGCCACACTTAAAGGGGCGGGCATTTTTTTTGCTTAATAACTTTCCCCTGACCCTTTACCCGCCCCCCCCCCCCCCCAACTTTTTTTTTTTTTTTTTTGGCTCAACAAAAAATCGTTGGTGTTCCCCATAAAAAAAAATACTGTTTGGTGTTCTTCAGTCTTAAAAAATTTAAGAAACACTGATTTAGATGGTATGCAGGTCAGCCAGTTATATGTACTTTTGGCTCATATATATCCACTTGGATGTGAACAATACTACTGGCTTTTGTGTCCTGCCAATAGAAGTGATCAATCTACTCATTTTCCACCAGTGCCATCTGGCTGGCTGACCCTGGCAGCAGCTTGGAATTGTCACGGCAGATATGAAAGTCTATAGAATATAAGGATTCATAACCTCATGTGAGTTATGATGTTTTCCGGGCACGCATGACTATGCTAGTAGATTTAGACATAAACAGGTCGCTGGAGGAGAATGTGAAAGCTCTTTACTTGGATTTCAGGTAGCAGTGAAGAAAGCATAGGTATTTCAAGTCACTGACAGTTCTCCTTCGCCTTTTTTTGGCTGGGCAGTTCATTTTTCTCTCTTTTGATCCTCCCAGAAATTATTTACTGTTCTGTCATTTTCAGATTAAAAGCTTTGAGCGAGAGGCAGCTGCTTTAATTAAATAGCAGCCACGTTCCCGACTATGCGCTATGGGTTCTCTTCTGCCCTTAGTTACTTATTGAGATCTGTGGGTTCTGCAGCTGCTACTCAACATAACATTTGGCCTGGGCGCGTTAACTCCAAAGCTGCGTATTCCGCAAGTCAGTGCTAGCACCCGACAAAACCTCTGCTAACCCTTTTCTTTCTCCCCTCCGCAGCAAGGCCCAGAAAGCTCTTTTACTCTCCCGGGACTCATCCTTCCTTCGCTCCAGATCTTACAATACAAACTTTGGCGGCGATGCACATTTTGACCTGAAAATGCAGCACCGATCAAGCATATTTGAAAATCGATTCAGATTAAGCTGCAGCTGCATCCCTCATCGTCACAAGTCAAACTAGCTGAACGCTGGAGCGGCAGTAACCTCCTTATTTCTTTTTTGTGTTAGAAAAAGGAAGTGGGTAGACCTGAGTATTATAATTAAATTGTCATTTGTTACTTACCTGCTTAAAGGTTCTGCCTAATTAAACACAGCTCAATTTTCACGCTAAGCACTTACCTACAGCAGAGGGTGTGTTTTTTTAAATAGAAATCAGGGGCATACACAGCCTGCCTGTTATAGTCTTCAGGGAATCTGTTGCCAGCCTCTACGGGTTATACTTCATTAGTGCACACACTGTACAGGATAACCCAAGGCTGGTGCAGGTGTGTTGGCAAAACACACATCAATTCAACCCCCACCCCACCGCACTTCCAACAAGCTGCTACTTGAAAATCTATGTGGCAAAATTACAAGGCATGCTTAAGTATGTTAGCTTGACATTCACCCAGATGATGTACCTGTGATGTGTACCTGAACCTGGAAGGGAGTCACTGGAAAAAACAAAACCACGGAGTCAAAACTTTCTTACGGTATGTCTACACAGCAAAGTTCTTTCAAAATAACTTTACCAGCGTCTACACAGCCAAACCGCTGTTTCGAAATTAAATCGAAATAGCAGAGGGCTTATTTCGAAATTGGTAAACCTCATTCCATGAGGAATAGCACCAATTTCAAAATTGCTATTTCGAAATAAGCATTGTGTAGATGCTTATTTCGAAATAGGGGGCCTCCAGCCCTTCCAAGGGTGCCCTGCTGGCCACTCTGGGCACAATCAAGAAAACTCCTCTCTCTCCTCCACTCTCCAGAGCCCTTAAAGGGGTAGACTGTGACCACACTGCCTGTGCCAGCTCCAAGCCTGCCAGCCCAGAGCCAGCAGTCGCTGCCCCGACCCAGTGGCCTCAGCATGAGCCAGGCAGCCAGTGCCAGCCAGCCCTCCACTGCTCTCCAGGACCAGTCTGCCAGCTCCCAGGAGCCTGCCAGGGGCCAGAAAAGATGGGCACCTGCCTGGTCCAGTGTGGAGATCATGGACCTTATTCAGGTTGGGGGGAGGCCTCCAATGTCCATGATCTCTGCACTAAATGGAGGAACGCAACCGTCTACAGGCGGATGGCTGCCAGCCTGGCCACCAAAGGCCACATGCAAGCCCAGGAGCAGGTTCGCATGAAAATCAAGGAGCTGAGGCAGGCGTATGCCAGGGCCACAGGGGGCAGCTCCCAACCAGGGGCAGACCCAGACCCTGTCCCCTATTTTGATGCTGTGGACCACATCTTGGGGGGCAGGATGGTCTGTGCCCCCTAGGTGGTCATCAACCCTGGGGCAGAACTTGCTGCCTCCTGCTGCTCCAGCCCCTGCTGCCTCCCCAGCTACCGCTCCTCCTCCCACTCCTTCTCCCCCTCCCGCTTCTTCCTTCCCACCCTCCCCACACCCACAGGGATGCCAAGGCCCCTGCACCCACAGTTCTGGGAGACAGTTGGGCCAGCGAGACCCCCCAACCCTGGACGTCTCCTCCCCCTTCCTCCCCTTGCCTCCCCCTGCCAGCTCCCTCCTCCAAGGTTTCCCCCTCCCACCTTCTTTCCAGTCTCATTTCAGTTTCATTCCCCCGCACCCCAGTTTTGTTCAATAAAGAGGCTTTGTTGTAATGAACACGTGTCTTTTATTGTACCATAGGAAGGGGGGTTAGGGAGGAGGTAAGAGGAAGGACGTGAGGGAGGAATGAGGCACAAGCTCCCTGTGGGGCACACCAGGGAGACTGTTACTGCCTGCAGAACATGCTGCCAGGCTCGCAGCAACGCGTCCAAGAGAAGCACCAGAGTGCCCAGGGGCGGCTCCGGCTCCATGCTGCAAAGTGCTGTGGTGTCCTGAGTGAGGGCAACCAGAGCACACAGAGAAAAAAATGCTTTGCTGTCCCTCAGCGAGGTAGGCAAGCAAGCAGGGAAACCTGAGAACCAACTGTCCGGGGGGGTCCCTTTAAGCACAGGTCTCAGATAGCCTCAGGCAGCAACCACACAAGGTCACTCCTGACCTAATGCCCTGCCAGAACCAGTTCCGGCCGGACTTAAATGAGATTCAGCATCCTGTCAACGTGGACACACTATTTCAAAATAGCAAAACGCTTTTTTGAAATGCATTCTGTGTATAGACACGTTATTTCAAAATAACACTGTAGTGTAGACATACCCTTACTATGTTTTCCCATGATTATATGAAAAAGTGTATTTTGTGGGAGAGTGAATGGGTGTTCTTTAGAATCATGCTCAAAAATCAAATGTTTTCTAAACACAAAGACGAGGGTTTTTGTGGGTTTTTTTTATTGGTTTGCTGCCTTTGACCTTTTGGGATGACTATTCACTGACCCATTCATATTGGGGTTTGATTCCCTCCTCCTCCCCTCCCCCCCTCCCGCCCATAAAGGCTCTCTGTTGCTGGACTCAGCTCATACTGTTTATACATCCCGCTCAGATAATCAATAACGATCTGTACCTAACTAACCCAGCATCCTAGAGGAAGCTGGGAAGTGAGCCTTTGCCAATTCAGAACTTACTCGGAGGACTGAAATACAGAGCAGAATATTATTATTGTAGCCTAAAACCCATACATTAGATAGCAAATTTCTGTGGTAGGAACCTGGCCGTGCAGCATGCCCTCGTAAGGCTACACATCTTTCTCTCCCTTCGACAAAACAGCCAATCACTACGTCTGCTAAAGTGGTCTGCCACAGCATGGGAACAAAACAGCACAGCGAAGTGGTGGAGCTCTGCTCTTGTGGAGATCAAACCAGACACCTGAAGAGACACATGAGCCTGCATCGACTGAGGTAAATATCTCCTCCAGGAGCGAACATGCATTTGCAGACCCCTGTTTTTAGATCCAGAGCTCCTGGCGCAGTCTCTACAGACGCCCCAAGCAAAGGCATCATTACATGTGACACTTTATGTAGGGTTTAGGATCGGCGTGCGCAGCTCAGGAGAGTAGGTAACCCATGCTAATGACGTGCGCCTTTTTGTCCCATTCTACTGACTGGACCAGGAGGTTTCAGACTCTGGGTGGCGGTTTGTGAGGGTAAGCTGCTAGCTTGCTATGAGATGCTTTGTTTGCATCCACAGGTAGAGCCACTTGCAGGTCCCAGTGGCCATGAGACACCATTTGTAGCTAGTGGGAGCTGGGGGATGCAGCATGGGTGGGGCCACCACTTCCTGCAGCTCCCATTGGCCAGGAATGGCAAACCACAGCCACTCGGAGCTGCAAACAGCCGTACTGGTGGATGCCTAGGTAAACAAAGTGGCCCGCGGCCAGCTAGTGGCTTACCCTTGCAAGCCGCCACCCTTAAAAGCTGCCACCCAAAAGTGTGAAAACCCATGGACTAGACCAGTGGTTCCCAACCTTTTCACTAGTGCAGACCCCCAACCACCTCCCCAAACCATTTGCGGAACCCCAATCACCCCCGAAACCATTCGCAGACCCCCATCAAAGCCAATTCTAGCCACAATTCTTTTAGTCGACGGAGTATTCTCTCACTTTTCGTTTCCTTACGTCTGTTTCATTAGACATTCCACTTGTGGATGCTTCACTCTGCTCATCAGTCTCCTTTCTCTTCAACGAGCCTGATTTCAGCCCCAGATCCATGTGGAATGTATGGCTAACGTTTGTATGCATCTAACCGTCACAATCACACACAGACGCCACAACATAGATTTTCGGACAGCAATTAATAACATTATTGGACAATATTTAATTTAAAATAATAATTGATTGTAACTTTGCAATTTATTTAAAACTTATTTTCTATGATCATTTTTATTTATCCTTTTTTCTCCCCCATGGACCCTCTGCAATACCCTTGCAGACCCCCAGGGGTCCTCAGACCCCAGGTGGGAACCACTGGACTAGACCATATAAAGAATATCATACATCTGCTAGTGCCACACAAGAAACCTGATCCTTTAGCTCATCCGGTAGTATCCAAACAGCCACAAAGATAACTGTGCTGTGTCTGCAGACATAAGATATGAGGGGCATTTTCAGAAGTTTGGACGCTTCAGTTTCCCTTTTTGGAGGTGCAGTTTGCACCCTCCTCTTCCTCTCGCCCCAACACTTTTGTATTTGCAAAATGAGCCACAGGAATCAACTGGAACACTTAGGCCTTAAGCCAGCCAGTGTGTACGTGCCATCAGACAACAGCCATGGCCCAAATACTCAGAACTGCACTGTGCTCTACGGCAATAGGCATAAGTGCACATTTTACAGGGGTGAAACATACCTGCACAACAGAGCCTCGGCATGGGTAGGTTTAGGCAACAATAAACAGACCCCTCACTCACCCAGCACCTCTTAGAGCTAATGCATCTGTCACCTTCTGTCACAGCTTCTACGGAGCCCGTGCCCTGGCCGCCCACTTCATGCGCTGATGAAGTTGTGTCATAAATCTGGTGTGTGCGAGCGAGGTGTTTGTGCAGTGCCCATCTCGATGGGGACCAGAGCTCTGACTATAACCACAACGGTAGAAATTTATTCAACATCCCCCACCCCATTCTCCTTAGAAAGAGTTAGCAATTGGAGGCAGTAGGGGATGCTGTAGCGCTGTCGGTGGGACAATGTAGGACGCCCCCTGCTGGAATTAATTCAGAGCTTTAGAGTTTGGAAGTTCCCTACCTGAAGGCACAAATCCCCCCAGAATTGTGACTCTATCTAATATGTCTTCCAAGAACGTAGGATTATCTCCTTGCTGTAGCTACAAGGTCTTGTTAGTGCATCAGGATGGGGGTCATCTACTGATGCTGCTGCTAGTGTGTAAGCAATCGTGCATGCAGTCGTGACCAGGTGTGAGCAATGTTCCTGCTAATCTTTTCCATCTGTATGTGGACTTTTTACATTCATATGCAGAATTTTTTTTTTATTGCACTGAGGCATGTGCACCAACCTCTGCTAATTGATTGGACCGTGCATGTATTTCTCCGGAGCAGCCGCACAAGTGCACAGCTTATAGGAAACCCTGAATATGACCATCTGTGAACGCTAAAGTGCTCTCACGGCAGTTCCCAGTGCTGGGAAAGATACAGCGCTGGGTGTTAGCACATTCCCTTCTCTCTGGCATTGTTTTCATTCCTTCCCCAAACACCTCCATGATGTGGCCCATCAGCGCTGTGTGTCAGTAGCATCTAAACCAGCATCAGAGCTGAGCCTGTTTAACCCAGCTCTTCTTGGTACACGGCGGCGTTTGCTTAGTGATTAACTTGTCTGCTGACATAGCCAACCAAGAGTCGCACAGCACTTCAGTTCAATTACCTCTGTTGACTTTGTCTCGTTTTGAGCGGCAACTGGATTTAGATAAGGATGTCCCCAAAGCCGAAAACAAACCATCAGCTGTGTGGTTTCTGGCTTGAACGTTTGTGCGGCTGATAACAGAGTGAGGGTAGGGATTGAGAAGTGTCATTTGGAGCGAAAACTACTCTAAAGTGAAAACCCTGCATACAGCTGCGCAGCACAATGGCCCCGGATTGCCAGGAGCAAGACATGCCGAATGTTTTACCGCCTCAGTGTTCAACGGATACATCAGGGGCCTGATCCAGATCCCACCAAAGTCAATGGAAAGAATTCCATTGACCCCCAAAGGGCTTTTGGATTAAGTCCCATTGGATTTATGCTCTTCATACTCCGCAAGCCATGTATTGCCATCTGTGCCATGTTATTTTTTTTAAAAAGAATCTCATTATAAAGGTTAAGTTTAAGAAAGTAAAGAAACATGGATGGTGAGTGAACACCCAGTTGGGGAAGACAAGCTCCAGCCCCGCCCCTTCCACCTCAGGCTCCACCCCTTCCGTGGTGCCATTTTGGGAGGGCAGGGGGGCAGCAGCCATGTGTGCCAGGTGACTTCTGGCTTTTCTTCCCATTGCCCTGACTACCAGGGAGCGAGGGAACAGTGCGCAGATTTTGTGAATTACTTCTCTGTTCCTACCCTCACCAGTCAAGAGTGAGAGGAATGCCTACAAGCCGTGTAACAAAAAACAGGACCGTGTAGCACTTTAAAGACTAACAAGATGGTTTATTAGGTGATGAGCTTTCGTGGGCCAGACCCACTTCCTCAGATCAAATAGTGGAAGAAAATTGTCACAACCATATTTACCAAAGAATACAATTTAAAAAAATGAACACATATGAAAAGGACAAATCAAATTTCAGAACAGAAGGGGGATGGAAGAGGGGGAAGGAGGGGAGGTAAATGTCTGTGAGCTAATGATATTAGGGTGATAATTGAGGAAGCTATCTTTGTAATGGGTAAGATAATTAGCGTCTTTATTCAAATGTGAGTGTAGTGTTGAATTTAAGCACGAATGACAATTCTACCACCACAAGCCGTGTAGTTTCCCCTCACTCCCTGATAGTCAGGGGAATGGGAAGAAAATCAAGTAGCGACCTGGCATGCACAGCTGCTGCCCCACCCTCGCCCTCCCAAAATGGCGCCCTTGTGTCCCTTCCACAACCTCCCCCACATAGCCACATGGCAGCAGCCCAGCACCTACCCCAAAAGTTGCTGCCCCAAACCCGTGAACATCCTCAAGCCCCTTAGCCACACCCATCCCAGCGGGTGGCGAGGCCCCACCCTTCCTGGCCAGCCTGGCTTCGCACCACAGCCCGATCCTTCCTGGACAGCCATAGGGCCAGGCAGCAATGCTGGGGCTCCAGCCCCCCTATGCAGCTGGAGAGCTGGGTGGTGTGAGCATAGGCAGTTTTGGGAAGGCAATGCCTTCCTTTGCCTACATGATTCGTCGGCCAGGTAAAGAAAGTTGCAACTAATACCCACGTATATTTTACTGATGGTAACTGGGATATATTGTGTGCGCTTTTATTAGGCATGACGTTCTAGACAGCCAGCACATCAGTTGTCTGTTCAGCGAGGGAGCACCATTAACCCCGGAGGACGATAATACTGCACCAGACCCTCAGCTGACTTAAGAAATGTGGCACCAATGAAGCTAGGCCCATACTCGCCATTTGAGGAACTTGCCACTGTATTTTACCACCCATTGGTCAGATTCACCCCAGGTTAACGTCCCCCACACAAATCCTTGGTGTAGGCACTTAGCCTCAATGAGTCTTATGGTTGGCCTTGCACATTGTGGACTCCTCCAGTGACAAAGGAGAATGCAGTAAGCTGGGTTGACTGGGGATGTGCAGTTTAGGCAGAGCAGCCTTCAGGGGTGTGGCATCTAAAGAGCTAGTGAAAAATACAGTGGTTTCTACCCCTACTGAAATGCCTCATTTAAGGCAGATAGCTCTGCAGTCCTGTTCTATAAATTGCCCTTTGGGGAGCTCTATGGGTCGGGCTGGTAGTGGGCAGCAGCATCAAGGGAGAAGCCATGCCATTCACTGCCCGTGCACACGCCTCCCTCCAAAACACACTCGCATCTCTTCTGTGATTTTAAAACTATGTTCCCAATCATAAGAACGGCCGTACTGGGTCAGACCAAAGGTCCATCTAGACCAGTATCCTGTCTGCTGACAGTGGCCAGCACCAGGTGCAATTTGTCTCCTGCCATCCCTCTCCAGCCTCTGACAAACAGAGGCCAAGGACACCATTTTATCCCCTGGCTAACAGCCTTTTATGGACCTGACCTCCATGAAATTATCTAGCTTCTCTTTAAACTCTATTACTGTCCTAGCCTTCACAGCCTCCTCTGGCAAAGAGTTCCACAGGTTGACTACATGCTGTGTGCAGAAGAACTTTCTTTTATTCATTTTAAACCTGCTACCCATTAATTTCATTTGGTGTCCTCTAGTTCTTCTATTGAGGGAATCCCCCCTCACCGACCTGATATTGGGAGTCAAATGCACCCCCTGCCATGGCTGGCTTCAGTGCATGGCCTTTGGGTCTCATGTTTCCTCTTGCACAGTGAGATGGCTGGGAATCACAACAGAGCAGGGCTTGCAATGGCTGAAGACAGGGAGCCTTGCAGACCTTCAGGAAGGGGCGCGGAGGGATTCTCCTGAAACTCAGGAGGTAGGCACCTAAGTACTTTTGAGAATCTTGGCCTGAGTTGCAGACAAAAAGTCCCTGGCCCAAAGGACTTGCAATCAATAACTCCCTTTCCCCTACAGAAGACTTCTACAGGTTGGCCTGAACATTTGCTTTCCTCTCTGCCCTGGGGCGGAAGGCAGAGTGCTAAGGTGCTGTCTTGGGGCTATTGGTTGAACTATTAATATCAGGGGAGAATTTCAAAGGTAACTGAGAGCTCTAGGAGCACACCTGCAGACAACCCTGTGCTCTCAAATTCTTTAGGCCCCGTTGAGAACCTCCCCTCTGCATTTTGGGCCCCCTCTCAGCAAGGTCTGTTACTATTGTAGGGCCTGGTCTACACTAGGGGATAAGTTCGAATTAAGCTACACAACTTTGAGCTACGTTAATGCGTAGCTGAAGTCGAAGTATCTTAACTCGAATTTTGGCGCCGTCCACACTGCAGGAAGACAAAGGGAGCACACTCTCCCTTCGACTTCTCTTACTCCTTGTGGAAGCAGGACTACCGGCATCGACCGGAGTGCCCCTCTCAGTTCAAATTAGTGTGTCTTCCTACTTCGAACCCCAGAAAATCGACAGCAGCTGCTTCGATCTTATCCGTAGCGTAGACATGGCCTAGAAGACCCTCTCTCTTCCTGCCAGCCACATGTGCACACACACCCATGTATATTTTACTGCTGGTAATTGGGATATATTGTGTACGGCTCGGAGGGTCAATAAGTTTACCCACCCTTGCCCTAGCGGGACTAACCTAGTGAGACATCTGGCACTGGGAGCAAGGGGCAAGCGATGGCCACCACTATGTGTCATCTACTCCAACTAGTTCCAAACCAGCCTGGAACGCTGAGTCATTAAGTGCTGACTCCTCTCTGCCTCCTAATATAAAGCGATGGTGTTGTTTATACTCCATTGCCCAGTTCCAAATTACAAACCTGCGCTCTCAGAAGGCTAGCGAGGGCTCTATAGTTTCTGTAACCTCATGGTAAAAAAGGTCAGCTTTCAAATATAGTGTTTTCCCGACGCACTCTCTCCAAAACACAGAGCTGTTCAAACCCTCTGTTTCCTTTCATGCTATTTTCGGGTTGTTTTCTCAAATTAAACGCCATACGCGAGATGTAAGATTAAAGGGATGGTCTCGCAAGGCTTGGGGTTTCCATGGCTCGCTAGAAATAGCTTTCCCCTGTGTGGGCTAGGTGGACTCCAACAAGGTTATCATTGCCTCGTCTTGCCTTTGCTTTCTGGGTGGGGAAGTGGAACGAGCGGGCGACATCTTGAACTAACTGCCTGTGGAAAAATCTGACCCTGCGCTTTGGGCTAGCGTGTCAGCTGGGGTAAATCAGCATAGCTCCGTGGGCATTCCTAGAACCTGCTGGCTGACGCCTGGGGAGGATTTGGTGGCAAGCTGGCAAAGATTCTAAGGGGGGGGGGGGCAGAAATTGCAAACAGTTCTAAAGTTTTTCCCTGGAGCATGTTGGTTAAGGGTTAAGTTTTTGCCAGCACTTTTTCCCCGTAGGAATGAGTGAGAAAGCAACAGGTACATATGCCTGGAGGAAGAATACTCCCACGGCAAAGAGAAGACACGCACCTAACTGGGCAAAAGGTCTGGATTTTATGTCTAGCTTTGCCACAAATTCCTGCCTGGCCTCTGGCAAGTGAACCAGGCCCATTAAAAACCCCAGTAGCCTCTTTGCATGTTCAAAAGACACAAAGGTTGTGCGCCTGCGAGAAATGCACCTGTGCACAGGAATGTTCTCACCCAACGCCTGATTTCCAAATACTTGCCAGGAGCTTTGGGCAAGTTCCACCGCTGGTGTAATTGCAGTCGCTCCATTGAAGTCCATGGATCTGTGCCCATGTAGCCTCTGATTCAGATAGGCAGAGATCTAAACTGAAGCACAGCAAGTCGTCTCCTTGAAGTTAATGGGCCTACGTCAGGTTCTCAACGCCACTGAGACTGGACTCCTTTCTACCAGCTGTGGATCTGGCCTGTGGTGCACACGCAGACTTGTTGAGAGGTGAGTCATCCTTACGGTGCGCCTCAGTTGTAGTGCTCCTCTACCTCACAGCAGGGAGTTGTGAAGCTAAACACATTGGTCGGCTGGTACTGAAAAGTCTTCTGATTGCAACAGCTTTCAGGGTTTCGCCAGCATGCTGCTCTGGCACGGGAGTTCTTTTTCTGGCCGTTTATTTCAATGGCAAAATATTTAGAAAGCTTGGCACGGTGACAGAATGGATCACGCTCAATTTAAAAAGCAGTCATCCAGGTTGAACCTCTCTAGTCCGGAAACATGTGTCGTCCGGCATGATTTTAGTTAGCCAAGTATCCACTTTTCATAGGTGTGGCCAAGTTTCCCGCGGTCACATAAAGTTTCTTGACAGCCACCAGTCCTGGCTGTCAGTGTTCTGTGCTGTTATTTAGCTCCAGTTTACCCCTAAATGTCCTCAAATAGCTCAATAAGCAGTGGAAGTGTTGGTAATACTCACAAACGATATTGACCTCCTGTGGTCCAGCAAATTCTCTGGAACCGGTCAGGTCCCGAGGGTGCTGCACTCGACAGGTTCAACCTGTACTTCTGTTCCCTGCTGCTTCATTTTTTCCTGGTTTATTGACTACATGTTGCCAATTCTGTACCAGATAGAAGGGAGCTAACAGCCACGCCAAGTCCCTGGGCAAGGTGAGGGGTGAGGGTGGCTCCAAGCCTCAGGCAGAAGGGGCAGGGCAGCGACCACACCACACCAGCCCCCACTCTCCCCCCCCCACCCACACACAGCCCTCAGCACTGCCTAGAGTACAGCATGCTCCTCCCCCATACTTAAAGCCAAATGGAGCACTCCGTAGGTGCTCCGGCATTGATTGAAAGGGTCGGGGCTCCCGGCATCACCACTGCTGCAGTAGGGGTGGCCAGGAGCTCTGGGCCCTTTAGAATC
Source organism: Pelodiscus sinensis (assembly GCF_052426305.1). Classification (NCBI taxonomy): domain Eukaryota; kingdom Metazoa; phylum Chordata; order Testudines; family Trionychidae; genus Pelodiscus; species Pelodiscus sinensis. The sequence continues at coordinate 194,600,587 of NC_143054.1, forward strand.
ACCGGGCCCCAGGGCAGTTCCCTCCCCCCCCACACACACACACACACACTTCTGCAGGCCTGAACAGATAACAGTGTAGTCAGGGGTCCCTACCGTTATTGGTTTCTCCCAAGCCCCTCATAATTTACAATCTGCACCCATAACTAGGTCAGCAATGCAGCATTAGAAATGCCATCCGGGTGGCACGATGGGACTAGAACCCACGACCGCAGCAACTGCAGAGCAATGTAGCACGGGAAGCAGCAGTGTGGAGTCACCAGGGATCAGGCTCTGGTTTAGGGGCACAGAAATCACTTTTGGAAGGCATTTAGACACAGCAGCGATGAGGGCCCTGCAGGAGATCGGAACAGAACCTGGTCTTAATCCCAGTTTTGTAGCTAACTTTGGCTGACACGATCTGCCCTGTGTTCATTTCCCCACCTCTAAAAAGGGACTGATGGTGCTTCCTTCATAAAAAAGAGTTTGTGGTCTAGGAGTAAGTGTTTGTTGTTATTAATACACAACAGTCACAACAATAATAATCAGAATTGTGAACAAAACCAAGCCCGGCGTTTGCAGCGGGGCTCTCCCTAAAAGCCGCTACTAGATTCAACATCGTTCCAATTCACGCGATGGCTTAGTTATATTTACAATGATTACTTAGCAGCCTGGCAGGGGTGAGGGTTGCAGACTGGCTAGTGGTACAGCAGGGATAGGGAATCTTTTTTGGGACGGGGGCCACTGAGTCTCAGAAAAATCAGTCGGGGGCCGGGGACTGTGGGGAAGTAGCAGAGGGGCTGGAGTGCCAGTGTGGGTTCCCCAATGCTGGGGGAGGCCCTGACCCTTGGGGAGCCATGCTAAGTCTCGGGGGCCGGAAGAACCTAGCTGCCTGCTAGCCAGGGTACCACGGACAGAGCAGTGCTGTGGACAGGCAGGGTGAGCTAAGGGAGCTCAGTAGGGCCGGCCCACAACATTTTGGCACCTGAGGCAGGGAGCTCAAATGGCGCCCCCTTGCCCTCTCGCTTGGGCCAAAACTTTGAAAGGTCTTTTGTGCCCTCCTAGCTCCAGCACAACACTCCACCATCTCTGTGCATCTAGAGCAGAGAGAATACATATGCACCAGCAGCAGACGCAATTTTCTACTCTCTGGGTCCTAGTGGCGCCTCTCCCGCCCCCAGGCTGGCACCTGAGGCGGCTGCCTCAGTTCACCTCATGGTAGGGCCGGCCCTGGAGCTCAGACCTAAGTAGTTCCCAGGCTGAGGCCCAGCAATGGAGCCTGAGGGCACTAGAGCTGCAGGGAGGCGGCCAGGGCAGGCAAAGGCAGCAAGTCCCCACCCCTATGCCAATGATGAGTGGCCATGTCAGATGGTAGTTTGCCCCTGAGGGAAGGGGCTAGATAACAACTGGTCCTCCCCCTGGGAAGCCCCTCCCCCACCTATACCCACAGCGGGATACAGCAGAGAAGACAAGTAGCAACTCCATCTTGGGCCGATATGTAAATCTGAGACTGAGTAAAGCTACCTACGGTCAATCCAATGTGAGAGGTCAGCTGTCTCCGATTACCTCAGTTCAACAAACCTAGTTTCAGCTCCCTGGACAGGTTTTCATGTTCTCTGCCTTCGTTGTGCAGTCACTGCCAGTATCAAAACACGGCCAGCGATACCAATGTTTCCTGCCTTCATTAGAAAAACAAAAGCACCTAAATTGATGCCAGAGCGGAGGGAAATCGAAGAGTGCTGGTGCTGAGACTCCTCGCAGGGAGCAAGAGTCCTCCACTTCTACTGAAGTGAATAGGAGCGTTAGGCACTCAGCGTCTGGCCGGATTGAGACCAGGGGGTGCACACTTTGGCTACGTCTACACTGCAGCGCTATTTGCATTCCGAAATAGCTATTCCGCATCTTTTGAGCAAGCCCGTTATTTTGAAATATAACGGGCTCGCTATTCCAATGTCCCTGTAAACCATTCTATGAGGAGTAAGGGACATTTCGGAATAGTGATTTATTTCAAAATAAGTGCTGTGTAGACAGTGCCAATTTTCAAAATAAGCTATTCCAAAATTACCTCTAAATAAGCTATGCAAGTTGTGTAGCTCAAATCGTGTAGCTTATTTCGAGCTCTGGGTGCAACGTAGGCGCACCCTGTGTGTGTTCTAACAGATACCATCTGTTAGTTCAGAAGCAATGTCTTACTCGTAAAGCCAATTGCATTACATGGGCGATAATGTCGATTTTCAAAGAGGATCCACCTTGGAAACATTTTGTTTAATAAAATAGCTTAATTAGAAAAAAGCTTCTGTCTTATGTGGTTGAGGTAGCGATAATTTTTCCTTCTCAAATCATTTTCTCTATTTATTATATGTAATTATAGTGTAATTACCTCTTCGTCCTCTAGGCAAATTATGCAATCAGCCAGGGTAAGTGGTGCGTTTGCCACTACAATTAGGACAGAGGTTTACATCTCTCAGATAAAAAATGCCTGCTGTTGTAAAATGTAAATACATGGCAGGAATGAATGTGGCTATAAAAGGTTTTATTGGCTCTTGTTCCATATCACCTTCATCATGGCAGGGCAATTAACGCAGCCATCCCAGACATACATGAAGAAAACATCTCTCTCACACTATGCTATCGTGAGACTCACTAGGAATTGGGCCACTGAGGGGGATCAAATGGTAAGAAAACTAGAGTCCGAGCCAGCAGGTAGGTAATTCTTATGCATACAGCCCTATAAACTCCATTGGATTTATTATTTGTATTTGTAGGACTGTAGGAGCCTTAAGAACATAACACCATAAGAACGGCCATACTGGGTCAGATCAAAGGTCCATCTAGCCCGGTAGCCTGTCTGCCGACAGTGGCCAATACCAGATGCCCCAGAGGGAGTGAACAGAACAGGGAATCATCAAGTGATCCCTCTCCCGTCACCCATTTCCAGCATCTGACAAACAGAGGCTAGGGGCACCATTCCTACCCATTCTGGCTAATAAATGTTGATGAACCTATCCTCCATGAATTTATTTAGTACTCTTGTGAACCCTGTTAAAGTCCTGCCCTTCACAACAAACTCTGGCAAGGAGTTCCACAGGTTGTCTGGGAGCTGCATGAAGAAAATCCTTTTGCTTGTTTAAAATCTGCTACCAATTGATTTCATTTGGTGACCCCTAGTTCTTATGTTATGGGAACAAGTAAATAACATCATTATTCACTTTCTCCACACAAGTCATGATTTTATAGACCTCTATCCTACCCCCCTTTCAATCGCTTCTTTTCTAAGCTGAAAAGTCACAGTCTTTCTAAACTCTCTTCCTATGGCACCCGTTCCAAGCACAACCCAGACCCATAGTGCATTTGGTGCTGTATAAAACATAGAAATAAAAGGCAGCGCTTACAGCTGAAGACAAGAGATAACAGCTGGATACAGACAGAGAGCAGTACAAGGAAACAATGAAACCATATTGGCCAGCGGGATCAATGCACTTTGTTCACTGGAGTTGTCTCCTATGTCCCCATTTATAGACTCATAATAAGGCGGCTTAGACAGCTGTGAAGGAGAGAAGGCTCATACACACTGAGAAGAATGGGGAGCAAGGTTTTGTGTGTGCGGGTTTGTGTGTGCATTTGCATATTGTAAGAGTGGCTTCTTCAGTAAAGCTTTTAAATTACTTTACATAGAACAGATTTCCTTCTCCTCCCGGAAAGACAGCATGCGCCCTGGGCCCTCCATTTTACCAGCTGGAAGGCAAATGTGCCTTCCAATCAGCTAAACAATGCCTCCTCTTGTTTCCATGGCCCTCTCTAAAAACAACGAGCAGTCCTGAGGCACCTGGAAAGACTAACCAAAATATATAGAGTATGAGCTTTCGTGGGCACAACCCACTTCATCAGACGAAATGGAGTGGAACTAACGGAAACCAAGAGGGTACATCTAAACTACATGCCTCCGTCGACGGAGGCATGTAGATTAGACAGATCGGCAGAGGGAAATGAAGCCGCGATTAAAATAATCGCGGCTTCATTTAAATTTAAATGGCTGCCCCGCTCTGCCGATCAGCTGTTTGTCGGCAGATCGGGGCAGTTTGGACGCGCCGCGCCGACAAAGAAGCCTTTCTTGATCGGCACAGGTAAACCTGGTTTCACGAGGCATACCTGTGCCGATCAAGAAAGGCTTTTTTGTCGACGCGGCGCGTCCAGACTGCCCCGATCTGCCGACAAACAGCTGATCGGCAGAGCGGGGCAGCCATTTAAATTTAAATGAAGCCGCGATTATTTTAATCACGGCTTCATTTCCCTCTGCCGATCTGTCTAATCTACATGCCTCTGCCGACAGAGGCATGTAGTCTAGACACAGCCAGAGATATATATAACAGCAGAAGTAGTACTGTTAGTTGCAGGACCCATGTGAATGAGGCTAATTAAGTGAGCTGGATGTGTCTTATATTTTTTGGTGTAGCAATGCAGATGTTAAAGGCAGGAGAAGTTGGCTTTGTAATGAACCATCTAGTTAATGTCTTTGTTTAGGCCCAGGGTAATGGTGTCAAATCTATAGAACGTCTGCAGAACTGAAATGTCTCTCTGGAACTGGTTAGTGAAATTCCTCTGTGGAAGAATGGCTGCTTTTAAATCCATGCTTGAGTGACCAGGCAGGTTAAAATGTTTCCCTACAGCTTTGTGTAATCCAAGGGAGAGGAGTGCGGACCAGCAGGCAGGCAGCACTGTGTATAATTTAGGCTGCCCCATTCTCTCCTGTCAACAAGAGCAGAAGGTAGCTTTCTTCTCAGTTCCTTGATCTCTTTACGCTGTAGTTTAGATAAAGGGTTGAAGGCAGCTGGAGAATAAATACTCTTCTGAATTATGCAGCTGAGGTGTGTGATCATCGCTGGTGGTCAGATTAGCTGCACAGCCTGTGCAAGCAAAGGGATCAAAAACTCAGCTGGCCAAGGTGGGCGGGGGGGAACACCCTGAACATTCACCTTCCTCTCCTTTTGCCACAGCCCCTCTGCAGAGATCTGGACACACAACTGGACGGGGTTGGGGTTGGCACTGGCTGTGCCTTGTTCTCCCCCAGGCCCAGGGTAAATCACCACCAAAGATGATGCAATCACAGGTAGCACTAATGTAACCTTTCCCCAGTCCGTACCGTCGAACCTCTCATTAAGGGCCAGTGGCCGGTTCTCCAGCCAGCATTGCTACTGGTGCTCACTGCGGGGGATGGGGCTAATTATGCCAGCAAGAGAGTTCTCTTCCACCAGCGTTGAGCAGCTACACCAAAGACCTTCGAATGATGTAAGGCCTATTGTATAGACACAGCCTAAAACAGGAGCCTGGGAGTCAAAAATCCTGAGTATTCTTGGCTCCTCCCTTACCGTGTGGTGCTGAGCAATTCAGTCTCTCCGTGCCTCAGTTTTCCCGACTAAGCCATTGATAGAATACCAGTGGTTTTATAACTGCATGGTTACTTGTATGTGTACGTAAAAGATTATTCCGTTCTGATGAGTCAAAAAAGGCATTTCTAGGAAAATTAAATAGATTCAAGACTGTAACATGGTGGGACATTTATATCAATAGAGAGAGGAACATTATATCATTCTCCCTCCCCCTACCCCATCATGAATAGGTCACTTGCTGTTAGGCTTGGCAAAAGCAGGTATTTTTCTGTATATTATTTTGATGGATAATATGGATTTTACTTTTAAGCATTTTTGTAAGATTTTACAAATTTACATTTTCACCATTGCATGAATGGGCTCAGACAACAGAGGGCAGACAATTATTTAAGAGCAGCAGGTGCCTGACACACAGGGCATCTTTCATCCAAGAATCTCAAACTGTATTTCAAACATTAATGAATTCATCCGCTCACCGCCCTGTGTGGGAGGAAGGGTTATGATCTCTCCTGTTCCTGAGGGGTACATGAAAGCACAAAGGCCTAGATCCTCACAGGTATTTAGGGAGTTAGGCACCTAAATATCTTTGTGGATCTGGGCCAAAGAGGTCAAGTGACATGCCCAAGCTCATACGAGTGAGTCAGCTACTGAGCTGAGAATAGAATGTTGCACCCCACTTAATTGCTCTAACAACTAGACCACATTCCCAACCATAAACATTGTCAGTGCCTGCGTGAAGCACAGCTACCCAAAGTTGAAACCAAGAATCACTTAGGAGAGCTGGCTTCCTTTCTATCTCTGTAAAGGGGGGTTGTCCAGGATTGTTAAATCGATCCGCAGCCTCCAAGTTGTTTTGGACTCCTCATTGGTAGCGGGCACCTTGCTAGTTGTGTTGGCAAAAATCATCCATTCCCATCTGCAACAGCTCCTTCCTCATGGACACAATGGTGAACGTGCCATAGTGGACTCTAGTCTCGATCGTTGCAAATCATTATGTCTGGAGATGAAGTCAGAAACCCTAAAAACAGGGAGAATAAATAATAGAGCCCAGCATGGATACAAAAATTGTATCCACATCTGCAAAAATGAGCCACGGATATGCACATCCATGTCTGTGGATGCAAAGACCCGTGGATATAAAGTGGATATCCACGGATTTGCAGGGCTCTAATAATTAACCATTTGAACAATTTACCAGGGGTTGCAGAGGATTCTCCGTCATGCCTAGACATTCTGCTGAAAGGCATGCTCTAGCTCTGATAAGAATCTTTTGGAGGGAGTCCTGTGACCTGTGATATACAGATCAAACTACAAGTTGAACCTCTTGTCCAGCATCCTCGGGACCCAACCGGTGCCAAACCAGAGAATTTGCCAAACCACCGGAGGTCAATATTGTCTAGCAGACTTACCAACACTTCCACTGCTTCCTGGGCTCTTAGAAGATATTTAGGGGTAAAGTAGAGCTAAATATCTGCACAGAACATGGACAACCTGGACTGGTGGCAGTAAAGAAAATGTGTTGGCCCATGAGGAACTTGGTCACACCCATGATAAGTTTACATCCAGCTAACTAAAATCATGCCGGACCACGGATGTTGCCCGACCAAACAGTGCCAAACTAGAGAGGTTCAATCTGTAGATGACTAGGGTGATCCCTTCTTGTCTTAAGATCTATAAAGCTATGCAGAAGTTCCAAATTTTTTTTAAGTGTGCCTGCCCACCTGCTTAGCAACGCAAAAGTCTGCCCTGTTTCTCTATCCAAATTCAGAATCCAGCACAAGGTCTCTGGCCTCAATGCAACTGGCCCTGCAGGTTCCAGCCCACGAAAGCTGATGCTCAAATCAACATTAGTCATTAAGCTACCACAGGACTCCTCGTTAGTTTTGCTGAAGCAGACGCACATGAGCTCTTTGAGGTGTCATTTCTGTGTGGTCACGATTCACCATTACACCTCAATTGCACTGAAATTGTCCAGCCTCTGGGAGGGGCCAGAGAAGGAGACAGACCGGTCGTGCAGGGCAGCTCCGGCTGTGACCTGGCTCCCAGGTGAGATAAGAATGGTGACAAAACTCAGCTCCCTCCGACAAAGGCAAATTCATTTCCTTGAGTCAGCTTTCCCTCCGTTCATCCCACGCTCCCTGATGTGCCCAGTCTCTCTCACACACAGGGCCGCTCACACCCAAAACATTGTGCCTTCTCCTACCGTCTGAGAAGAGAGAAAATTATTTCTTTTTTTAAATCCTTGGGGACTGCTCGGAGATGCCAGTGCTGGGGACTGCAGAAATTAGGGGTAGGGGTGGGGGGGGCCTTCTTGGGTGAGGCCATTGGCCCACAGAAAAGTCATTCGGGGGCCACACACAAGAACAAAAAAAACAACAAAAAACCTTCTCACTGACGTGGCCACTGAGAAGGAGAAAAACACTCCCCACATTCCCCTCCCACACCAGAGCCTCAGGGGGCTAGTAGATTCTGTGTGCTCACCCCCACAGTGCAGTGGGGGGGGGGACCTTAAGCCCCAGGTGCCGGGATACATCCGGCCCCCAGGCCTTAGGTTCCCCATCCCCGGCATAAATAGATTGCTTCACATTCCAGGAAACCAGCACTTGCCATAAAGCTTATGCGGAATTTACCCAGCGCCTCTCAAGAATTCCCCATAGCCCACGGACAGGCCATTGCGAAGTCCCTTGTCAAGTGAAGTCATGGAATGGTATTCCAGGGTGGGACTTGGCCTTCAAGCGGAGACATCTACATGTTTATGCATGCACGTGACGTGCCCCAAGAATAGCTCCGGTGCATACATACCTTGGCAGACTACTGGTCCCATTCTAACCCTAATCTGCATAGCACTGTTTGGAGCAGAAATAAGAGTGCACATTAGCAGTGGTTGTATACAAACACGTACACACAGGGAGAGAGTCGTTGGGGAGCCAGGATGAAAGCGTACAGTATTTCCCGATTTTGCTCCCATGCATAGGGGCATCACCTCACACCGTGCCCTCCTCAGGCTAGTGTCTGAAAATGGTGGAAGCACGTGGTTGTTATGGGTTACCCAATCGCAACCCTAGATTGCATTGCCAGACAGGCCTGCTGTGACATGCCAGGCCCTGTCTGAATAAAGAGCTACTCAGCATGAGTTGTGTGGCGAGACGCTGGCCCTTGGTTAGCTAACGCAGAGGAAAAGTTGAAGGGTAACTGCTGTACTTGTGTTTGCAGAGGCTCGGGGACAAGAGCTGTGGGGGTGCGAAGGCATCCCAGGCTTCCAGCCGCCATCTTGCGTCCGGAGTCCTGGCAGACAGCCCTCTGCGCTGTGGCTTTGCTCCTGGCCAGGGCCGTAACAAGGGCCAGGCGAGTGAGGCACTTGCCACCGGCACATAGCTGAGGGGGCGCAATTTTACATGCTTACCTCAGGTGCAAAATCAGCTAGTTACAGCACTGCAAGTCCTGGCTTCAAGTCCTGGTAGACAGAAATAATGGGGCTGGCTTTCAGTACCTCACCCCCCAACACTTAAAAATATTCCCGTGCCACTGGACAATAGTAGGAAAGGCTCTGATGCTAGAACACATGTGTGTTTCCACAAAGGTTCCCACGCTGTCCGGTGTAGCCAGGAAGGTGCACCGGACAATGGAGGCATGACAAAATGAAATGAACAAATACATATTGGAACGTGACAATGGTGTGATGTGACGCTGTAAGGCAGAATAGCAAGAAGAGCATGACAACCAGCGGCAGTGTGGTCCAGTGGGTAGAGCATTGGACCAGGGCTCCATTCCTAGCTCTACCACCAGCCTGCTGGTCCCCGGTGTGTGCCTTGGCACCACATCTGTGAAACGGCAAGAGAGGCGACCTCTTGGGTAAAGCGTCTTGAGCTCTACTGATGCAATGTGCCATAGACAAGCAAGGTGGTATTGTTAATCATCGAGAGACACGGAAGGGCTCACGTTTATGGCTCCCGACCTGACGGAGAAATCCATGCTCTAGCTTGTCCAAGTCACTTGATATTTCTGCACCAGTGTTCCCTGAGCACTTGGGCGGCCACCTAGGAGACATTCCAATGCCATCCAGCTGATTAGCAGAGCGCCCACAGCCGGCAGGGTGTGTTTCTACCGGCGGGTGCACATCTTCACGTGCCGTGGTGCGTTGAACAAAATTTAACCCACACACGGATGGAAAAATTAGAACATTTCTCTGTGCCTCTGCTCCTCGTCTATCACATGGGGACAACCTACTACTTCTGTCGGTCTTTTCCTTTTTAGACTGCTGGCACCCCAAGGCACCCTTTGAATCTCCAGACCCCTCAGCAACTGTGCCCTTTGCCCCCGCCCCCCATTGACAGGCCTTGTCACACTAGCTCTTACTGAGGTAAATGCTAAAACCAGAAGCGCAGCCCTGGTAGCACAACAAGCTGGCCGCCTCTCTTGGGCCCTGTACTTGGGGAGCCTGCCCATCTCAGGGACACGCTGCTCCCTGAGGGTTCTTAAGGCCAGCCCGTGTGCGCACGTACCACGCTAGAAAGGACCCCTCCCGGATGAGTGTAGATGCAGCCTTAGCCCCTTCCGTGGCCCCCATCACTGCAACATCTGAGCACCTCACAATCCTCGCTGCTCCTCCGAGAGGGCCCAGGCAGCAGGGCCGTGCGGTCACCCCCTTTTCACAGAGGGGGACCTGAGGCCCAGACAGGCTTGGTGGAGGGTAGCTCGCAGATTTGCACCCATCGCTCCCACGTGCTTGGCTTGTACCTAGCCATTGGGCCGCCCTGCCTTTTTTACACAGCTCCTTAGCTTGAGCTAACACGGAGCCGAACGGCAGCGCCCTTATTCCGGCTGCCAAGCCAAGGCTGTGCCAAGTCCTCCACAAAAGAAGATCTCACGTCTCTGAAAAGGAGACTCCCTTTGCACCCAGAAAGGCTCCCCTCTCTCCTTCAGGCCTGGTGACCCTCCGTGTGGCGTCTCTTTCTATGCATGCCTCTGCACAGGTCCCCCGCTCCTCGTCACATCCTGACGCTGCTCATCCCGGGGGAGGCATTTGAAACATGCACTCGGCCTCATTTCCACATGAAAGGGCTGGAAGAAAAATCAAGCCCGCTCATCTGCACTGATAAGGCTTTGATATTACTTGCGCCTCCCCCTGCTCTGCTTATCTGGGATTTCTGGGCCCAGTCATCACGCTGCATAACCGGAGGTGCGATGGGTTCTCTCTGCCCTGGGCAGCATTCTTCTGTCCAGTTCTACTTCCTTCTTCGACCTCCACCAGGCTAACGCCCGATTGCTCCCTTGGCTGCTGTGTTCTTGCCACGGATAAGAGTTAAGCCCCCTGCCCCAGCATTCGCCAAACCTGGCACGAGTCCCCGCTGCCAGTCTAGACACCAGTCTCACAGGAGGGCTAATGCTGGGTTGGAACAGACTGATTAGAGTTCTGCATCCGGTCATGGCTTTGATCTTGAGCCTGGCAAACCACAGTCACCGGGGAAAGTAAAATGAATTTCTGCCACTTCAAGACTTTGAGGCAACTGTTCTTGTTTCCCCCTCCCATTTGCTCCTTTCAGTTTAACTCCAGCTTTGATTACAGCTGCAAATCCAGCGCTGACCAGACTTCACCCTTTCCTTGCGTCTACACGGGGCAGATCCTGAGGCAAAATCCCCAGTGATTGTAATGGGTCCTTTAATTTCTATGGACTTGGATGGGAGTTTTGCCCAAGAAAGGACTTTAAGATTTGGCCCTGTATTTCTAAACAATACTGTGATGGGATTGGGTGCCAAAATTCCAGAGAGAATGAGAACAACTGGTACAGTACTTGGCATTCAGTTTGTAATCCAGGGTCTTTGGTTAGTATTATTAGCATCCCAGGAGACCCTAGAGGGGCTAACTGAGATCAGGACACTACATAAAAGCAGTGTAAGGTATCGTTCATGCCCTGAGGTGGCTACAAATCTAGATGACTCAGGCACATAAAGCCATCCCCAGTTTGCAAATGGGAAACTGAGGCACAGGGTGTTTACTACAGAGTGTCTGCAGCAGAGAAGCATGGCATGGTGCAGTGTAGCCTAGTGGATACAGGAGTGGACTAGGATTTAAGGGACCTGCCTTCTGGGCCTGGGTCTGCCAGTGGCCCACTGAGTAATCCCGGGCAAATGACTCGTCTTCTGAGCTCCAGTTTCCCCCTTCTTTAAAATAGGGGTGATGATATTCACCTCCTTAGTAGTGTGCTTAGAATTCAATTGATGCAGATATCCCAAATCCCAGTTTAGTGTCTCAAGGTACGTCTGCACAGCAGCATTATTTCTGAATAACTGACATTACTCCAAAGTAACAAAGAGCACGTCTACACGACAAGCCTTTATTTCAAAATAATGGCACGCTGAAGGACTTTTGACTCCAACTCATGGTAACCCTCATTTCATGAGGGGGAAAGAAGTCAGAGGAAAAGTGCTCTTCCTTTCACTTCCTGCAGTGTAGACAGCGCCAAAAGCTGAATTCAACTATTTCGACTTCAGCTACGCAATTGACGTAGCTGAAGTTCCGTAGCCTATTCCAACTTTAGCCCTGCGGTGTAGACGTGCCCTGAGTGAACACTGAAATTAATCCAACCTTTGTCAAGGAGATTCTTGGAATTCCACAGTGATGAGCCTGGCGTAAGACCAGAGAGCTAGGATTCTAGTTTATACCGTATTACTTCACACCGTAGTACTGCTGTCGGAGTTTTGAGTGAGTTCACATTGCAGGAGTTGGCTCCTCGAGGGAAAAATTCTGTATTTTTCTTACTAGTTCAGAACTACCCTGGAAAAGAAGGAAAACTGTGCTAGAAAAGGGCAGGGGATTTTGATCCAGAGTTTTTACTTAGTAGAGCGTGACAGTCATTGCTGGCAAGATGGATGGTCCCTCTGACCTCACTGTGAAAACAAGTGTCTGTGGAAGGGAGCAGGCATGTTAGAGAACACTGGTTTAGACAGGGATATAAGCGAGTAGTCAAGCAGTCAACTACTCAATAAGCCTAAGCTAATCAGGGAGTTGAGTTGACTACTTGACTAATCGCATTCTCCCCGTCTTGCTGCCTCTGTATCAGAGGCAGCAGTGGGAAGGGGGGACAGGAATCAGTGCTGGGGTGCTTAAAAGCCAGTTCCCCCCAGCACCATCTCTGTGGTGCCACCTGTCTCCCCTTTCAGATGCATCAGTGGGAGAAAAGGGGGGTAGAAGAGGTTGCAGAAGCAGCTCCCATCTGTGGCCATCTCTGGCCACCGCAAATTGAGGATGTTGCTGCTGCAGCCTCTGGTCAGGGCTGGCTGCGGACAGGGGCTGCTGGACGCAGTGCGAATCCAGGGCTGCTGCGGCTCTGCATTTTAGATGTCGTAAGAGCTGCCTGGCTTTTACTCCATTGAAAATGCAGAGCTGCAGCGGTCCTGGCTCTGTCCCAGCTTGCATCAGGTCCGGACCTACCCCCGCTGCACCTCTGAAGTTTAAATGTAAGAGGAGCCAGGCGGCCTGCACATCCGGCTCCTACTACATTTAATCTGCACAGCCACAGCAGGGGTAACTCCTGGACTGGCACCAGCCGGAACTGAGCGCCTTCCCTTATCGACTAACCGTGTCGCCGATACAAACTGTATCGACTACACAATTAGTCACTTACCCGCCTCTACATCCTTAGGCTTAGACTAAAGAAAATCAGCACTGGTGATTTTAACAGCAGGACGTACACACTGTTCCAGTTACATAGCAGTGAACTCTACAAACGGCAGGGAATCCTTGTCCATTGCAGGCAATGGGAGTTTTGCAATGGATTTCAATGGGGTCAGGATTTCACCCTCCGTATTTTCATATAGTTTCCCCATTCTCTACCGTATATTTGCCCCCCTCCCCCCCCCCAGTGAGATGCAGCAGCCTCTGGAGTGGAAGGCAGCACAATAGTCCACAACAACAGCATGGGAAGGAAAAGTCAAGAGGGCTTATAGAGGATCAGCATCTCTGAAAACCAGGGAGCAGTTGTCGGGGTCACACAGTTATTTAATGGGAAAGTGGAAGACTCCGGGTCCTTGGACTTCCATGCAAGGGACTTACCTGATACAGCCCCCAGCATACAGCTACTATAGGTTGGACCTCCCTGGTCTAGCACCCTCAAGACCTGATCGGTCCCAGATGAGGGATTTTGCTGGACCAGGGTAGATCATATCTCCCCTCCCGCCCCCCGCTGCCAGCTTCCCCAGCCCTGGAACGGTCACCAGCCTATCGACTGTCTCCCCCTGTGGTGCAGCCAGGATGGAGCATCCTCCCCGCCCCCCCCATGTCACCCGTAAGGGTGAAGCTTACTAGTTAACCAGTTAACCGGTTACATCCCAACATCTTAAACACCAGAGATTCATACCTTTTGGATAACTCTCCTATCTCAAGTCTGCAGCTTCACGTGCCTGATGCAGCCATGACTCTAAAGAGAGGTGATGAAAATGTCTATTTTCAAGACAAACAACCCTGTTTAGATTAATAACTATGGGAAGGGCAAAAAAGGCTTTGAACAAACACCACTACCTGCCAGCTGTGAACCTCTTCCGGTTTCTAACACCAAATATTTGTGAAGGTTCTGAAATGTTTGGTTAGGATTTTTTCCTGAAGTTTTACATTTGCTTGCTGTTAGTTCTAGCCAAGAATGGCATGGGTATAACTGAAATACGATGACAAAATCATTTCTTGTGATGTCTCTAGTCTAGATGGCAGCAACACACACACACACACACACACACACACGTGTCTAACATAAGCAGCTTAAATAAGTGACCTGATTATCAGAGGTCCTGAGCGCTCACAGATCTCTCAATGGTTTCAAATCCAAATTCTTACCCAAAATGACAGCTTTCCAGCTAAACCAAAAAAAAAATCAATTTTTGCCCAAAGTTTGGGATTTTCATTTTAAAACCCCCCTCTGAAAATGGATAATGGTTTTCTTTTGAGGTTTTTCAATAACTTCCCCCTCCTCCAAACTTCAGATACATTTTGGGGGTAAATATGGGTAAATTTTATACGGCCTTCCTCACAAAAGCACTTGGGAGGATAAACATTTATAACCATTTTTAAAAAAAATCATTTCTATTTTTCCCAGGGGAAAAAATTCATTTCCTGGCCATCTCTACCACATACGCCTCAAACTTGAATCTGACTCAAGATCCAAACTTTGTGTTTTCTCCCTTTTTAATAATAGACTCAAGAAAAATCCTAAAGCACGAGCGGCCGGTATGCTAAGCAGGGAAAGGCATCGCCTTCCTAAACCTCCAGCTTGACCCCGCCCACATTCCACACCTAGAACGCCTCCCCGTAGGTGTTTTGGGGGCAGAGTGTTGCTGTCCCCAGAACCCATCCTACCCATGCTTCAAGGCCAGGCTGCACATCCTCCTCTCTCCCCATGCTCTGGGGCCAGGAAGGTTCGGGCCACACGCTGTCTGCCTTCCCCATAGTCCAAGGAGGCTGGGGTGTGCGTGCCCACCCACCCATCTCCCCTCCCCATGGTGGGGGGGGACACATGCACAGCAAGTTGTCCTGCCTCCCCCCCATGATGGGGTCGAGGCCTCCCTCAGCTCTGCCTTCACCGATGGTCCATTTCCTAAATAGATCCTTCTTCCCCCACATAATGAAGAATTTGCCTTTCAAATTTTGATTGAATTAAATTATCATTCATTATGTTGTACGATAGAATTTAGAGGGATCACAGCTAAATCACACACTGCGCTACGTTCTGTACATAGTTAAAGACAGCCCCTGCCTCCAAAGAATACACAGTCTAAAGGGGGAAGATGCTGAAAGGTGGTATTATTATCCCATAGGGAACTTAAATACAGGGCATGCCTGCTATAAGTCGCCCAGGTATATATCCGTTCCGCACTAAAATCGCTGATGCTTGTAGGAACCAAGGTGTTATAAGTCCTCCCATTACCCGCCCTTAAGTCGCGCAAAAACCAAAAAAGTCCGTCAGCCTCATGAAAAAAATTCCCCGCTTTAAGTTGTTTTGCTGAGTTCAAGTTTTTTGGAACGTATCTTAGACCTATAGCGAGGACGGCCTGTATCACAAGCTAAAGGGCCTAGTGCTGCAGATGCTTGAGCTCACGTATAAATTTACTCACGCCCGTAAAACGGTCGGGATACCGAAGGGCTTGTCCACATGGCAACACACTTGGAAGCAAGGGGGTGCGAGATGTCGATGTTCTAACGCTGTGTACTCCAACTGTCCCGAGTCCTGTTTGAATTGATTTGCATGCCGGAGGAGCTGTGTGGCAAAGCCAGGGATGAAACGCAACTTTCCCAAGGCCCAGTCTCATGCTCAGCTACGAGACTGTCTATCTTGAACAGCCATGGAGAACCTACAGCCCCGCAGGCCAGATCTGTCGCCTGGCTGGCATTGGTCTGCTCTGCAGCGAGGCTCGGGACTTCCACCCACAGTGGCTGGGGCATCGCCACGCTGCCGGGGGAAGCCCCGAGCTTCGGTGCCCCCTTGTGGTACTGGAATGTGAGTGGCGCCTCGGCGCCCCCTGTGAGTGAGGTGAGTGTGTCTTTTGGTCTTGTTTTGTTTGCTTCTCACCTGGGGGCCAGGCCAGTAAGGTTGCTCTGGGGGGGTTGATTTGTCTGTGGGTCAGTGTCCCCCATGTCCCCAAAAAATGTTTCCCATCCCGATCTAGAAATATAAGCGAGCTGTACTAGTGTGTTAGACATGTTACCTGGGTTATTACAAGCCTTATATTACCATTCCATTATCAGTTATCTCAGAGCTGCATCTCTATCCCGCCCTCTGGCCACACTGGGCAATCAAACCTTTCGCGTTTAGAGGGATTACTACTTATTTCCTATATTATCCACTACCACAAACTAAAACAGGGAGGGAAAAAAGCAATTAGGTCTTGCCGGTTTTAAGGCTGCGCTGAGCATAAGTTAAGAAAATATCATAAATTTTATTTCATGACTTCTTGCCAGTGGTTAAAAATGTGCAGTCCATATGAATTCATATAACCGGGGTGGAATGTTGGGAAAGCCCATAAAGATTTTGCGGTCTGCCTTATAATGAATGTAGTTTGATATCGAGTCTGTTTTTCACAACATGGCAAAATGAATCATAAAATACTGGACCTTGAAACTCCTGCCTTTTTAACAATAGCCTGGGGGCAGTTTACAGTGTAATGAATTGTAATTAACCCACCTTCAAAATCTTTTATGAGTATTTTGCCAATTAGCTTTGCATGCTTGCTAATGACTCATGGCTCGCGCATGTCTTCGCAGAGCAGGCTTTTATAGCACACGCTGGCCTGTTAAGGCAGCCAAAGTATGCAGGGCGGTGAGGTATATGCAGGTAAGATCTGGCCAATATTGCTTTCACCAACCCAACAGGCTTTGCCATCTTCACAAACACAAGATCAGCGTAATGTATAGCAATGTCAAAAGCCCTGGTTTCCAAAGGATCGCGAGGAATGCAACGGGTTGAAGCAGGAACATCTGTTGTTACTTAGTACTAACATATATAATGCTGCTAATTGCTGTGCCATCTTTGTTTTCCTTACTTAGCACTAAGGTTAGAATTATTTTATTTTTGTGGTTCGTGGCTTCCTGCCATTTGCAACACAAGGTCCACTCTAAAGAAAATAAAACAACTATCAGGCTGCCTACTTCCATGGTAGAAGGTTGGGTGGGGGGGTTGTTTTAAATTAAAGAGAATAAGAACAGCAATGCTCAGCACCCAGAATCATAGCTTGGATGCTGGATTTTTCTGAATGTGGGTATTTATTGACATGTGCTCTTTTCTCCCCTCCCTTGCCACTGTTTTATGGGTGAACTGGGGCATTTGCTGTTGGGAACATTTGTCTCGTGTGTCCTGCGTTCAATTCCATGGTGCTGAATGTGTCAGTCAGCGGCTGATTACATCTCACTATTATTTGTTCTTCTCTCCCCACTGATCAATGGGCAGCAATCGATCCAGCGGAGGTCGATTAATCGAGTCGATAATCGACCGCTGAGAGCTCTCCCGTCGACTCCGCTACTCCTCCAGAAGAAGTGTAAGCGGAGATGATGGGAGAGCATCTGCTATTGACTCACTGCAGGGAACTTACTGCGGGAAGTAGATCGAAGGACATCGACTTCAGCACCGTTATTCACCTAGTAGAAGTTGCGTCACTTAGATCGATGGTAGCACAGACCAGGCCTTCATTTCTGAGCATGGAAGAGAGGGACCCAAAGTGAATTAGATTTCCCATTTGAAGCCCACTTGCACCTCTGACACCATGAGGCTGCAGTGAGACTAGTGTGCTGGGGTGGGTCAATCAGAAGGATGTATCAGCCTGCCCACGTGTGCTCTCCCCGAGTCATAGAGCTGTCAATGTACAAAGCCAGGAGAGTACAGCAAAAGGCCTCCATACTCCTCCCTCCTTCCCTGCACACTCCCCTAGCCAGCCATGGTTACCAAAAAAAACCCCATCATTCTGGGATAAATTCACAGGAGTACATAAGCAAGACACAAGAAGTCATTCTTCTGCTCCACTCTGTTCTGATTAGGCCTCAAATGGAATAGTGTCCAGTTCTGGGCACCACATTTCAGGAAAGATGTGGAGAAACTGGAGAGGGTCCGGAGAAAAGCAACAAAATAAAAATATGGCCTGTGAGGGAAGACTGAAAGAATTGGGTTTGTTTAATTAGGAAAAGAGACGATTAGAAGGGGACATGATGATAACTTTCAAGTACCAAAAGGGTGTTACAAGGAGGAGGGAGAAAAATTGTTCGCCTTAACCCCTGATGACAGGACAAGAAGCAATGGGCTTAAACTGCAGCAAGGGAGGTTTAGGTTGGACATTAGGAAAAACTTCCTGTCGGAGTGGTTAAACACTGGAATAAGTTGCCTACGGAAGTTGTGGAAACTGCATCACTGGAGATATTTAAGAGCAGGTTCGACACACACCTAGATGGTGCTTGGTCCTGCCATGAGGGCAGAAGACTGGACTTGATGACCTTTCGACGACCTCCCTTCCGGTTCTAGTTTTCTATGATTCTAATGCCTCATTTCATTCACTCAGCTTTCCAATATTGAGTTTTTCTTTAATGCAGTCTACTCATGACCTTCCACAACTTGTACTTAATATATCTGAATTAAAGGTGGCAAAATTTGCAGACAATACTAAACTGCTCAAGATAGTTAAGACCAAAGTAGACTATGAAGAGCTTCACAAAGATCTCACCAAAACTATGTGATTGGGCAACAAAATGACAAATGAAATTTTATGTTGATAAATGTGAAATAATGCATATTGGAAAAAATAATCCCAACTATACATACAATATGATGGGGACTAATTTAGCTACAACTACTCAAGAGAGAGATCTTGGAGTCATTGTAGATAGTTCTCTGAAAACATCTACTCGGTGTGCAGCGTCAGTCAAAAAAGCAAACAGAATGTTAGGAATGTTTAAAAAAGGGTTAGAGAATAAGACAGAGAAAATTTTATTGCCTCTATATAAAACTATGGTACTCCCACATTGTGAATACTGTGTACAGATGTGGTTGCCTCATCTTGAAAAGATATATTGGTATTGGAAAAGGTTCAGAGAAGGGCAACAAAAATGATTAGGGGTTTGGAACATGTCCCATATGAAAAGAGATTAAACATTTGGACTTTTCATCTTAAAAAAGAGGAGAATAAGTAGGGATGTGATAGAGGTCTATAAAATCATGACCGGTGTGGAAAAAGTGAATAAGGAAAAGTTATTTACTTGTTCCTATAATGTAGGAAACTAGAGGTCACCAGATGAAAATAGTATGTAGCAGATTTAAAACAAACAAAAGGAAGTTTTTCTTCATGCAGTGCACAGTCAACCTGGGGAACTCCTTGCCAAAGGATATTGCAAAGACTAGGACTTTAATAGGGTTCAAAAAAGAGCTAGATAAATTCATGGAGGTTAGGTCCATAAATGACTATTAGCAGGGCTCGCCGAACTGCGGTGAGTCCCACTCGCCAGCTGCGCTGTCTGGCGATCTGCGCATGCGCAGATCGTTCTGCGCATGTGCAGATCACCCGAACCCTGCTCTTCTAGGTTACAATCTACTCGCCCGTGGCGAATAGATTGTATTATTTGTCGAGCCCTGGCTATTAGCCAGGTTGGGTAGGAAAGGTGTCCCTTGCCTCTGTTTGTCTGGAAATGGATGACAGGAGGGGGATCACGTGATGATTACCTGATGTGTTCACTCCCTCTGGGGCATCTGGCACTGGCCACTGTCAGCAGAAAGGATATTGAGCTGGATGGACCTTTGGTCTGACCCAGTATGGCCATTCTTATATTATGTTCTTATGCAAAGTTAGAGCAAGTACTTCACCTTCCTCCGTTTGTAACAGTTGTAATTGTGCCTTTGTAAAATAATAATAAAGCAAAGAATCTTGCTGTTGCAACAATTCCCTTAATATTATAAAAACAAAAAACTGTGGGTGAGATTTTCCAAATGTTCAGCACTGAATTAATTCTGTCTCCATTGAAGTCAACTGACGTCAATAGGAGCAGAGATAGGTCAATGCTGAGCACATCTGAAAATTACACGGTGTGTCATAATGTGTTAGTTATAATTTGGGATCTAGCCACAATCCAGTGTTTTAATATAGAAACTTTGCCACTCTCTTACTCCCGCAGACGAAATCTGCATCATGAAGTGTCATTTGAATCCAATCAGAATTTTATATGGGTTTTAAAGACCACGGGATGCGGTTAGAATACAATGCTTAGCCTAGATCTGTATCATTCATCCATCTAGGTCTCATGGAAGCCTGAGCTCTTGTGGCAAATTATCTGCTATTTATGCTTTCTTGAATTCAACACAATAGTCTTGTAGATATCTGCGGGAAGTTCTTACCCAGCTGGGTCACCCGCACTTACATCTCATACAGCCTGCGTATGGGTATTCCTTCCCAACCCTCCAAGCCCAAGTTTCCATGGTTGATCTATGGAAAATTCTCTGTTTCCCATGAAAGAATGCTGTTATAGGGCTGAATTTTCTGCACTTCCTTGATTCCCCTGCTTTCACAGGAAACAACCAGAATCTGGTTACTTCCTCTGGCATTCTTGTAGCAATAGAACCGGACCTCCTGGCTGGAGAAGGGCAGCACTGGCTTGACATCTGTAGTCAGTGTTATCTTAGGTCACCATTTCTGCTGTTTGGGCACACGAACGCTCCGCATTTGCACACATCCTGTTTGCATAAGAGCTGGTAAGTGCCCCATCCCTGATCCTGAGCCAGGATAGCCCTTAACCTCACTGGACTAATAGCATCAGTCCAATGTGAAATAGGCTAGTCAAATGGCATTGGCTTGTCATTTCCTTCTCTCGCAAACTGCTGTTACCTGTCCCAGGTCTATGTCACTCCTTTGTGAGTCACTATCTAAGGGCTTCAGCAAAAGTGGTCAAACCTGGGATATACTTAGCAAAAGAATTTGAATAAGTACTAGTAAGCTGTGTGCTTCTGAGGTGTTCCTGGGGGGCCACGTTTCAAATATTTCCTGTTTCTTATATGTTCTAACACTACCACAATAAAGACAAATGCAAAGTGTTCCACTTAGGTAGGAACGATCAGTTTCACACATACAGAATGGGAAGCGACTGTCTAGGAAGGAGTATGGCAGAAAGGGATCTAGAGGTTATACTGGACCACAAGCTGAATATGAGTCAGCAATGTGATGCTGTTGCAAAAAAAGCAAACATGATTCTGGGATGCATTAACAGGTGTGTTGTGAGCAAGACACAAGAAGTCATTCTTCTGCTCTACTCTGCGCTGGTTAGGCCTCAGTTGGAGGATTGTGTCCAGTTCTGGGCACCGCGTTTCAAGAAGGATGTGGAGAAATTGGAGAGGGTCCAGAGAAGAGCAACAAGAATGATTAAAGGTCTAGAGAACATGACCTATGAAGGAAGGCTGAAAGAATTGGGTTTGTTTAGTTTAGAAAAGAGAAGATTGAGGGGGGACATGATGGCAGTTTTCAGGTATCTAAAAGGGTGTCATAAGGAGGAGGGAGAAAACTTGTTCATCTTGGCCTCTGGGGATAGAACAAGAAGCAATGGGCTTAAACTGCAGCAAGGGAGGTTTAGGTTGGACATTAGGAAAAAGTTCCTAACTGTCAGGGTGGTCAAACACTGGAATAAATTGCCCAGGGAGGTTGTGGAATCTCCGTCTCTGGAGATATTTAAAAGCAGGTTAGATAAATGTCTATCAGGGATGGTCTAGCCAGTATTTGGTCCTGCCGTGAGAGCAGGGGGCTGTACTCGATGACCTCTCGAGGTCCCTTCCAGTCTTAGTATTCTAGGATTCTATCTGTGCATGGCTATTAGGTGCTTTATGGCTAGGGTTGCCAGGTGCCCAGTATTGAACCAGACAGCCCAGTATTGGCGCCTTCCATCCGGTAAAGAAATTTAGAAAATACTAGACATCTAAAATGGGACCACAACTGCATTTTGTCCCTGGTCCCTTTTTTCCCCTTCAACAACTTTTCCTTTTCCTGCAGCTTTTTTTTTCTCAATAGAATTTTTTCACTTCACTGGATAGCATCTGGGTTCCTTCACACCCCTCTACAACCAGTTGTGTGGGAGGTCAGTACACTTCTGGGGCAAAGGACATCATGAACAAGAGGTGCTTGGACCTGTACAAATCGCTACAGGTCACCACCAATCCGATAATCCCTCTAAGAATGGGCTAGGGACCAGACCCATATTGTATGGTAATCATTGTAGCCTTTAGGGATTGCATAGATTCATACTCAGTTCATGAGGCCACACAGGGTCCTTATAAACAGGCAGACACACCTTTTGATTTGAACGGATTGAAAAATAGGACATTTTTATGAAAATGTTCAGGAACATTTCATCCTTTTTGGTCAGGATTAAAAATTTGGATTAAATATATGTTCCATGTTTCAAAAATTTGCTGCCTGATGCAGTAAGGTTAAAAAAACAAACAAACAAACAAAACACAGAAGGAAACCTTGAAACTTTTTTTTTTTTTTGGTAAGATAGAGAAAGAGAGAGAGAAGGGGGTATACATTTTACCTGTATAAGGTATCCAGGACTGAACCCTACGTGTTTGCTCAGTTTATTGAAATACACGTTTTTTCTTGGGACATTATCAACCTGCTATACAGCCGTGATTTTCAACTTGTGGTCCACAGCCCCTGGCAGTCCACAGACTAAGATTTCCAAAGGGCTCCGCACCTCCATTTGAAATATTTTAGGGGTCTGCAAATGAAACAAGGTTGAACACCATGGCAGTAGGGGCTTTGCAGTCGTCATGTTTGCAATCATCTCCTTAAAGAAAACCTGATTATTCTGCTCTGAGAACCAGCCTGGGAAGCAGAAATATTTCTTCCTGTTATCCCCACTTTTCCAGAGTCACCGTAAGTATCCAGGCCTGCTGAGAATCCAAGCAAAGAGAGGTCAGAATGGACCAGCTCTGCCCTTACCGTAGCCTTCCACATTAGCCGATTACCGATTAACTGCAGCAAAGTTCAAAGGGTTTGCTTGAAGGCCAGAAGAGGCTGAGGATTCTTTTTAATAATTCTCTGGGGAAAATAATCATTCTTATTGCTTCTTAAATGAAAGCTAATATTCTCATGCTATGCTGCTGGGAAGAATTAGGAGAAAGTGCTAATTCTGCTCAATAAGAAATCCTTACTGATGCAAAACTCCCAGAAACAACAAGAGTGTTGCCTATCTAAATATGTTAGGAACGGGCCTTTGTGAATGTTCAACCGTTGACTTAAAAATTGACCCCGATAATGGCTTCCGTTCTTGTTCTCCTACACCAATGCCAATTTTCACCAGTTGAAGATCTGGCATTGAGTATTTAACAGCGTAGAATCAAATGTAATGAAATAAAGTCAAACTAGGCTAAGCTGTCTTTTAATAAACTCTAGTACTACCAACCAACACACGAACTTCTCCTTGCCAACTTGGAAACAAGAGATGAGCTAGACGGTTTCTATTTTTATGTTAAAATGGAAACAGAGGTGGGAAGGTTTCATGGAATTTACCAAGCCAAAGAAATACTTTTTCTCATTTTAAAATTCAAATGGAATAAAAATTATAGCCTTCCAGTGCTATTATGGAACTGTAATATTAGCCCTTCACTTAGCTGACCTTTAGCAGTGAGGAACCAGCTGCACTAACTTGGAACTTCGGAGTCTACTTCCTAAACCAATCTAATTCCCTCCAAGGTTTGCCCTTTTTTGGGGGGAGGAGGGGAGAGGAATTATTACACCACCTGGCACAGGGATTATTATTGACTCTGGAGAGAGGAGTCTAGTTTTGCAATAATTTTTACAGATTGCTAACTGAAAAACAAGAACAAAAAATGAACCACTAGGTAGCTGAAACCACTGATTTTCACTCTTCCTTCCTGCTCCTATGTAATTTATTGCAACAGACCTCAGCTCCCACACTAAGTCAGGCACTTTGGCTCGGCCAAGATCTTAACTGTGTGTGGGCACCAGCCCAAGGAAAGAGTCAACCCAAGTCTGTGGATTTCGGACCACATTGCATGAGGCTGCCACAACCGGCACTGTGTTCACATCTCCATTTTGGGACAGGCACCACTAACATGGCTTTAAAAATTAACTATTAAGAGTGATCCACTTCTGATGTAGCATTTCACTGTTGTAACTGAAGAGGAGCGGGGACCCAAATCCAACAACTTTGTCAATGCTCCAGACAGGGTTTTGCTTTTGCTTTCAGTGGGGCTTTAGACAGGTGCAAAGATCCAAAGACCTGACTGCATGGAACTATAAAAGGGTTGACACCCAGCCTGGCTTACCATGGACACAAGCACAGCTCAGCTGGTATGGCAGGCAGGCAGGCTGGCGGCATTAGAAATGAGGGGCATCTGATAGAACTTGATATTTCTGTTGGCTAATCATGGTGTGATACAATTTTGTTACGTCTCTTCACGTGTTTAATTCGTGAAAGGCCTCATTCACTACAGTATTACTCCAGGTTTACACTAGGGTAACTTTGTTGACTTTGGTAAAGTTGCATGGCCATCAAACCACATTCATACAGTGAGGAACCAGACTCTGTAAACGCCTCTGAGATGTTTAAATTTGTGAAGTGGCATAAGTCCAAGATGTCATCACAGAGTGTGTGTGTGTATAAGTGTAAATGTGGAGCTTGTAGGCCCTATGAGTGTTTATTTAGAAGACACATGAGGAAGAAAAAAGCAGCATTTCAAAAAGAGAACATTTTTAAATGTTTCCCCTGCAAACGTTACTACATTTTTTATGAAAACAAATTGCACAGACAATGTAACTGTCCTCTGAAGAGTTATTCTGTCAAATGTGGAGATTAAATTCATGAAAATATGACAAAGTTGGCGCTTTTATTGTTTTGCTGCTGTGAGTGTAACTCTCTCTCCCAAGTTAACAATGACATTGCTACAGGGATCTCCAAAAAGCAGGTAACTTTGTAGATTTTGTCACATCACTAGAGGAAACAGTATTGGAACTGATGAAAATTATAGGTAATGTTGGAACCTATTCATAGAGCCCTGCAAATCTACTGATATCCTCTTTATATCCACGGGGACCCACTTCTGCAAATATGGGTGCAGATACCCACAGCTCATTTTTGCAGATATGGATGCGGATGCAATACACATGAACCCTTTATCTAGAACCCTTCAAATTTGCGGATATCTGCTTTTTATCCTCAGGTATCTGCATCCATGAATGTCAGTGCAGATATCTGTGGCTCATTTTTGCGGATACAGATACAAATTTTGTATCTGCACAGGGCTCTACCTATTCAGGTTACAAGATTAGTGATACAAAAATTAGAGAAGAAGCACTATAGCTTTCCTGTGAGGTAAGCTAGGCAAGATCAACCATAGGCAGATGTTATAGTACTGACCTAACCTAGTAAACACCACAGGGCATTGTCTCAGTTCAGGATTCTACAAAAAGATACTTATCGCATGTTAGTCATCTCCTGCTTTAAAAAACCTACCAACCCAAAATAAAAATCATAAATCTTCCTGTTAGCGAAGACAAAATATTCAAAGTATTTCCAGTTTGAAGTTGTCTTACTTCAACTGTCAGTCATTGGCTTTCATTGTTCCTCCTTTGCCTGGTTCAGTGGTCACCCCTTAACCCTACCTTAGATAAACTAAATAGATCATTCTTCTAAAGCGTCTTTATAAGGCCTCTAAAATAGCAGATGACAAGACACAGATTCAGTCAAGTACCTGGCCTCTTAATGTGAACCCAACATGAAATAAGAAAACAGAGCTTCACTTCTGAGCATACTCTTTTGCCAATGTAGAGGGAGAAGGTGGTGACAATTTGTGTCTCAGGGCCACATTCAATGGTACATCTCCTGAGGTGCCATTAAGGCGACCAAAATATTGCCTAATGATTACTGGGAATATTGTACATTACAATACTATACAAGTATTAGTGTCCTACTTCTCTGCATATAGCTCATTTTATCAACTGAAAACCCCGGTAGGCAGAAAAATCATGTGCCATCTTTCATATTGTCTATAATATAGACTTTGTGCTACCTCTGTGGGTCCGGGGACAGACTAGATCCTGCTTCTCTTGCGTGTTGTAAGAGGCAACTAAAAGGGGGCTACCTAGAGAGGAACGGACTTGTCAGCTTAGAAATTTGCCCAAGACAAGCCAGATGATGAACAAGTCAACCATGTCCATTATGGATTGTTCACAGGTCAGATTAATAATGACCATGCCATCTGTATCCCACCAGGGCAGACCCGGCAAGCATACTACTGGTGTAACGTCAACAAAGAGAGAGCATGGAATTGACCTTCATATGCAAATTTGACATGTTTCCCATGGCTTGAACAAAGACTTGAACTGGATGGCCAATTATAAAGCCAGCTTTCCTTACATTCAACACCCAATTGACATCAAAAGCTAAGTATGGGATACTTCCAGTCCACTCAGCCTCGTTAGCACCATCACTACAATTGACAGGTACTTTTTTTTCCCCTTCTCCCTACATTTTCTGTTATAAATTGTGGGGGGTTCCCCCTTTTTTTCCTCCACTCAAGCTCATCGGAGGAAGTGGGTCTTGCCCACAAAAGCTCTTGATTTTATAGATATATAAAAACTAGTTTTTAAAGTTAGACTAACACAGCTCTACCCCTTTGAGACTTTGAACATCAACATAGCCACATGGAATGTAACGACATTGAGACAAATTCACTAAATGAAGGTGACAGAAACGTGGGCTATGCTTCTTGAAGCTTTTTCAGTTTCAGATAGTCAGAAAGAAGCAAGAGGGCCTTGTGATCAATGCACTGGTCTGGATTAACTCACTAGACTGGTTCAATTCCCGAACCTACCTGGCATTTTTTCAGCTTGGGCAATGTCTCTGTGCCCAGGGGAGCTGATAGTCTCCTCAGACCCCTGGGCAAGGTGGAGGGGAGCAGCTCTGTGTTCCCAGAAGGGGTGGGGCCTCAGGTGGAAGGGGTGGAGCCAAAGGCAGCCAGCCCTCAGCACCACCCAGAGCATGGCATGCCCCCTCCTCCCAGCCCTTTGACCCACCTGGAGCGTGTGGCACAGTGCTCCAGCAGTGATTTGTGGGGCTTGGGACAGCTGCCCCTTTGCCCTCCTGTTGACGCGCCTGTCTGTGCCTAAGACCTCTCTCAAACTAGTACGATAATCCTTCCTTTGCCTATGTTGTTCATGAGACAGGAGGGGCTGGGCTCTTGGGAGGTGTATGTGTGGTGCTGAGCAAAACAATCAATTGTGTTTTTCCCTCAACAACCTATTCACCATACGAATGAGAGCGGGTTTAAGGGCTCTGGAAACAACTAGAATACTGAGGGCTGAGTCCTTGGAATATCTTCATGCTCCTCCCTTCACGCCGCTGGATCAGACAGAGCTCGACAATCTTTATCCGCTCTGGTAAACTCAACCTTAGTTTACACAGAGGATAACTTCCCACTGAGGCTCAGAATAAATAACTCAGGTTTCCCAAACAAGTTCTCTACCATCGCATTAATGGCGCAGCTCCATTAACCCCAGCCCAGCCTGTATTCAGCCCAGACTTCCTCACAATATCACATCATAAAACCGTCATCCATCTGGCACAAATTGAAGGCCCAGCTGGAAGTATTCGCTACAAGAAAGAAACCAAGGACAGAATTAGTATCCCACAAAGTTGTTTTTTCAAGTCGCAGATGAAGTGCAGAGCCATGCGTCGAAGTCCACGGTACGCCCACACGATAGAAGGGCTGTCTAGGTTTTCGAGTCTTTGAAAATACCACTTGGTTACCTCCCCTTTTTCTTGCCAGGAGAGGTTAACAAAACTACTGAAGGATGAAACCGTCTAAAAGCAGGCTTTCTGGATCGTCTCATAGGAAGAACATATGGATTTGTCTTCACCCTACAATGGGGCGGGGAACTTTTTTGGGGCCAGGGGCTGCTGACCCACAGAAAAACCCAGCAGGGGCCACAAACAAGTGAAAGGGGAAAAACCCCACAAATCCTTACTGATGTGGTCCCTGACTGAGGAGAAAGACACTCTCCATTTTCCCCTCACACACCAGAGCCTCGTGGGGCCCAGGCTAGCAGAATGTGTGTGCTCCAGCCCAGTGTGGGAGTTGGGGGGGGGGGGGCAGCTGGAGCACACACAGGAAGGAAGGAATGCTGGGGAAGGAGCCCTGAGCCTCAGACACTGGATCCAGGCAAACCGGGGACGCATCCAGCCCTCAGGCGTTAGGTTCCCCACCTCTGCCCTACAGCATACCTAAAGGAGGCATGTCTAGTGGGAGTCCATATGCTAACCAAGATGGAAGGGATTGTAACGTTTGCTTCATATCCCTCCTCCCCCAGTGCCACACCCCCTCTCCCCAAGTTTTGGTCCTGATGCTCAGATCTGCGGGAGCTTTGCATTCTACTGCTCACCAGATCCCATCGCCTCTTCCCTCCTCCAGCGAGGAAACTCGGCTTCACGGTTAGAGGAGGTTTACAGCTAGGGGTGGAGTCAGGGGCCATACTAAACTGCTGAGCAGGCGCCAACCACCTGCAACGGCACCCTCCACCCTGGCGCTGCAACCCTAATCCCAGCCTGGCCTGGAGGGCAGGCCGGGGAAGGGATGGGGGGCATGGAGAGCCAGCCCATCCAGCATTCTCCTCACAGTGGTGGCTCCTGCTTTAGGAAGGGCGGAGCCCAATTTGAACAGTTTCGACGGGGCCCTGGCGGCCAGGATTTTTTGGTGAGCAAACCAAAAAAAACCAACAACAAAAAACACCCACCACACACACACACACACACACACACACACACACACACACACACACAAGTCACAGCCCCTTTAAATCCAGGGAAGCCACTGTGCTCCTTCTCCGGGGCCAATGCCCCCTCCTGCAGTGTGCCCGGCAGGCCACAGAGCTGTGGGAGGGGAGCAGCCAGCACAGGGCCCTCTTAGGCGCAGGGCCCGATTCGGGGGAATCGGTCGAATCGGCCTAAAGGCGGCCCTGCTCCTGTCCCACTGGGCCAGGCCCCACTCTGGGCATTCCGACCTGCTGCGTGGTGCCACAGAACCACTCGGGTTTGGCCCAGTCCGCTGGCTGTCATGACGGAGGGGCAGTTGGGCCAAATTTGAGGGAGTGGCCCTGCACCCTGGTGCGTGGCAATGATGGAGGGATGGCCAGGTCAAACCTGACTGGCACAGTGGCCCCAAGGGCCAGGAGGCAAGGCCCAGAAGGGGGAGCTGGGCCCAACCCTATGGGACAGGAACTGCTGCTGTGGGGTGAGTTTGCTCTCCAGTATTCCCCCCACACCACCACTTTGGAGAGCCCCCTCGGCACTGGGCAAGGAGAAGGGACTCAGAAAGCAGAGGAAGATCAGCACTTCTCTACCTTACTCAACTGAACCCTGTGCATGAGGAGTTGTGCTCAGAAGCTGCCTAACTCTATACAAAATAGTTCGGGATGGGGTGGGAGGGAATGTCTCATAACTATTAGTCCAGCAGCTAGTGCGCTCATCTGGGATGATCCCTCCCGCCTCCCACCTGATGAGGAGCAGGGACTTCACCAGGATTCTGCCGTGTCACAGATGAGTACCCTACTCACTGGACTTCAGAATAGTCTGTGCAGAGCTCCCACCATCCCTCCTATTGAAGTTGTTCCATGTTAATTGGACTAGAGAATGGAGGAGTGACTGCCAGTGTTCCCTGTAACTGTCAGTGTTGCCTGTAAGCTATGCACTTGGTAACCCAGGAGAGATTCAAATTCTGCCCACCGCCGTCAGCTAGTGTTTCCGTTGGTGGTGCACATCTGCACATGCCTCTGTGCACATAAAATTTATTCTGCACATTAATGGAAAAATCAGAGGGAACATTGCTCTCTGTATACCGCAGATGTTAGGGCATTCACTGGAGAGGTGGCTGATCCCTATTCAAATCCCATTTCCTCAGCTAGTAGAGGGGGGAACTTGTATCGCTGCTCTCCCACATACTAGGGGACTATCCTAGACACTTTGCTAACAGTTATAAGGAAGCAATAATAGTAGCCCCTGCTGCAGCTGCTTGTTTTTCTCAGCAGCCTCTGAGCACCCATATTGGATTGGGCACCTCATGCAAATGAGGCGCAGCAGCACTGGCCTCAGTGATCTCTCGTGGTCCCTTCCAGTCCTACACTTCTATGATTCTAGGATTTCCCCTTTTATTTCCTCACCACGACAGCGTAAGGGAGTCACAGAGGTGTTAAAGCACAGAGTGGGGGAGTTTTTAAACCACCCACAATCAATAGGGACAACACGGTCCCACAGGACCTCTCTCCTCCTCAGGCTACCTGAGGAATCCAGCTGAAGTGGGTGAAGGGTAGACAAGCAAGGATAGAAAACAGTGACAGTCCTGACTCTGGTTTATCTTAACTGAGGCTAGTAGCTTCTGTGTGGAGGTTTACAAAGGACTTCTAATGTAAACTAGAAGGACTGAGATTAGCAACATGCAATGGTTTGGTGCCTCCAAATGGGGTTTGGTGCTTCGGTCTTTGTTTGTGAAGTCACAGGTGACTCGTTGTTGTACTCAGGAGGTGCACTGCCCCCCCCCACTTAATTACTTAATTGCTAAGTGGGGTGCCCCACATCACCCCACTGGGCCTCCCTGGGCCTCCTCCCCCACAGGCCCCAGTCAGCACAGTAGGAAGTTATTGTGAAAACAGAGCTGGGCTTTCAAGAACAACTTGCTGCTGAGATCAGTCAAGTTTATAATTTGTCAGTACTCGTTGAGGTTGTATATTCAACCAGGCTAAAATCCCTGCTTGTGGAGAGGGCCAGCACACAGCCCCATAAACCTTCAAAACAAGGTCTACTATTTAAGTGGCAGACAGGCAGACAGATAAATTTTACCTCTAGTGAGTAACAAAGGAGTCTACCTTATTAATTATTATTAATAATTATTATTTATTTATTATTATTATTATTCTTAAGAACTTTCATTTAGGGGAAAGGAAGAAGGGGAATAGCAGCAGCCTGGATTTGTGGGTTTCAGTGTTGTTGGATTCGGATGTTGAACAAGTAGCTACATCTTTTTACAGAGTATCCAAAATTCTACCAAGGATCAACTTTAAATCTGCCAGTGCCAACATGGATGGGTGAGAGGAGGAAATGTCAAAGCAAAGCAAACCAGTAGGACCATCCTCACAACCTTGGTTTTTTAAAAACTCTGGACAGTTCTGACCACCCAAAGTTCAACCTCTCTCGTCATAGGATTGCTTTGCCCCTGGGGTCGTCAGGTACACCTGCACAAAAGGGCTGCAAACAGCCAGCATTCTGATCAGCAGCGGTCCTGAAAGTACGAGATTGGTTTTCCTTTGTTGGGAGAGAAAGAGTTAATGGTGAGTGCCAAAAGAAGGATGGCAGAAGATGAATGCTCAGATCCTCAACTGGTGTAAATCAGAGTAGACCCATTAGGTTCACACTGAAAAATGAGGACACTGAAAAATGAGGATAATAAAT
This sequence comes from Pelodiscus sinensis, assembly GCF_052426305.1. NCBI lineage: Eukaryota > Metazoa > Chordata > Testudines > Trionychidae > Pelodiscus > Pelodiscus sinensis. The sequence continues at coordinate 194,631,913 of NC_143054.1, forward strand.
CTCATTTTATCCTTTTCAGTGTTTTTGCCTCTTTGGAATGTAGATTCTTCTAGACAAGGCCTGTGTCTTACTCAGCATCACACCGCACGATGGATTCCAGATCCTGCCTGCGGCTTCTTGATGTTACTCTAATGCTGATAATAACATGAGCTAGACTTCAAAGACCGGACTTGTGCACAAAAAGTTTCGCCAGTGGTGCAAAATAAGACACTTTCCACTGGGAGAAGATGAGTGCTTGACTTTTTAAAGTCACCTTTCAGTGCTTTGCCGTTTTCAAAGACAATGTTTTTATTAGTTTATAAAGTACTCCAGCTGATTGTGTGGGATCATTTTTTTAAAAAAATGTACAGTTAATGCAATGTAAATATTTAAATCTCTCTCCTCAAATACCCACAAAAATAGAAAGGAACACTAATGTGAAACACAAATGTGACACAGATTATAGCCAGGTCTGTGAGCTACAGTAGCCAGCTAAGTAGAAGGTAAGGGAAAAAATGAGATCTAAAATCTAGGTCAGAATGAAAAGCTGGCCAGAAGCCCACACTTCCAAATCTTGGGCCTCCCACACAAAAAAGTAAATCTTTTTTTTTTCAAAGGAAACCTCCAATATTCTGCAAAAAGCTCTTGCTGAAAATACTATTGTTCCATTCTGTCAGTTTCTAGGACAACTATCATTCTCCACTAATTTTACAGACACTTTGTTGCCTGTGTGCCCTCGTTTGCCCTGTAACTCCTTAAAGTTGCAGAGACATCTTTCCTTTGGCTTGCCTTTCTCCAGGGCACACTGATCCCACCTCATGCTCTCCTGCCGATGCTTCCTCCTGCTTCTTATTAGATGGTCGCAACATTTCAATGTTCATCTCTGTGTTTTCCCCGGTGCAACAAAACATGACACTCTGCCGCATTTTAGCAGACGCTCCTCTGTCTGCTTGGGGCCTGATTTCTTCCCAGTAGCTAGGGACACTCAGGCAACACAAAAGCTGCCGTTCTTTTCTCAGCAGCAGCTGGAGTCTAACGCTCGCATCGAAGCGTGGACAAATCAAGGCTTGTGCTCTACTGAATTTAGCATGAACTGACATACCCTTTTCCCTTCCACATGTTCTTCTCTCTCAGAGGCTGAATGGGCCTCTGCCAAATTGTTCCGCAGCTCCTTGGTCCCGTCCCAAATCTTTATACGCTGCAGAATTTATAGGAGGTTACAGAAATCTTAAGAGGAAGCTTGGTTTTCTGGTTAAGGCACTGGATGGGGACCCAAGAGAACTGTGGGCTCCCTTCCTTGCTTGGAGACAGACTCCTTTTGTGACCTTGGCAAGGCCTTTAGGGTGTGTCTACATTGCTGATCAACACTTGGACCCGAATGGGACAGCCCAGCCTGAGTACACCCAGGGGATAGGACAGCCTCCACAGGCCTCTGGGCAAAGTGTGTGGGGAAGGAGGGGGCTCTGTGCTCCCAGAAGGGGCAGGGTCTCAAGTGGGGGGGGGGGAGGGTGGAGCAGCCAGCCCTCAGCACCGCCTGGGTTGCGGCACACCCTCCAGCCCTCAGAGCCACCCAGAGCACTCTGGAGGTTTTGTGGCAATTTAAAGGCCCCGGGGGCCCCAGCCACTGCTGCAGTAGCTGTGGCAGTGGCTGGGATCTCCAGGCCTCTTTGCATCCTGTTGTCACCCGCCCACCCCCCATCGGTGGGCCCGAGTACACCCGAGTTACTGCATCGTGCTGCACTCAACCTCATGTGTCACGACTCGCTAGGATTTCAGGAGTCCCTACCCCAGGCGCTGCCGTGCACTGAGCCACTCTGTGGTTCTTCACAAGCAAATTGAAGCAGAACTGGTCTCTTCTGCCGGGCATGCAGGGGGGGAATTGTGGGAAGGCAGTGGAGGACTATCCGCACCCAAGTGATTTTGCCTCTATCCTCTCTCTGCGATGTGGGAGGTTTGAATGACAGCAGAATCCTACCTGAGGGATGCCCAGCCTATGGGCCATACACAGCCCATCAGAGCATTTCACAAGGCCCCCGGCCTGCTTCAATGGCTGATTCATTGGCGCTGTGTCGTCGTGGTTACACCACTTTAGTTCCCACACATGTGTACATAGACAATACTGTGTGTGGAAACAACCTCCTGAAATACATAGGAAACAAGCTGAACATACAAATATGACTCAGCATAGGTGATTTTACAACATAGTCGGATATGCAAAATCTGTGTGGCCCACACAAGGCTGTGCTCAGATTTATGGGGCTCTCCTAGGTAGTAAGGTTGAGCACCGCTGCTTTAAGCCGTATCCCCAGCAAGGTGAGGTAGCCTGGGTTTGAAGCCCCATTAAACTGGGGTGGGAGGTTGCTGTGGATGAATGGGAGGGAGGCTAAGGGCCCAGGGAAGAGCCCCAGCTACATACCAATGGGGTAAAATTTTCAAAATGACTAGCCTCAGTCCTGTTTTCAGAAGTGATTTAGGCCTCTTGGAGCCTATGTCCCATTGACTTTCAATGAGATTTACGCTCCTAAATCACTTTTGAAAATAGACGACAGGCCCTTAAGTCATTTAGATACGTGTAAGCATTTACCCTTACTCTTTCTGTCCCCAAGTTCCCCCTCTCTTCCATGAAGCTAATGTGGCTTGCTATCTCTTTGCCTGTCTTGTCTGATTAAGCTGCAAAGTCTAGCAGGGAGTGCCACGTCTTACTGTGCAGGTGTGTGCTTTGCACATTAGAACACTTTGACATCGGGAGGTGTCAAACAGTAACAAAGCTTCTACTGATTCTGCATTCTTCATAAAGATACCCAACAACCACTTATTTCTGCAAGAAAATAAAGCTTACCATCTTTGCGCCAAGCTCTTCTCTCTTGGGTATTGTATTGAAAATTCATAAAATATGTGTATTTAGGGGAGGATGAGGTGGGAGGAAATTGGCCTCAATAGGACCATAGGAATGTACCAACTTTGTGCTTCTCTTCCCACCCTTTGATCTCAGTGCCTTAATGACTAATTAGAGCTAAAGTACTGGAAAAATACCTCACTTAAGGCATTTTAAAGCTTCGCTTTGTATAGATAAAATGATGACTCACATCAAAGGATAACCACAAAACGTGTGAGTGGGATGAGCAAGAGAGAGGAAAGCAGAGGCTTATCTCATGGGGATGTTTGGTGTTTGGCTAACTGGCCAAACCAGAGAACCTCCACTGGGCTTTCTGGTCTACTAATGCTTCCATTAAATTCTCCAGGTTTCTTACCCTCGATTTGCACAGCAGGAAAAACTAATGAGAGATGTGAAGGGAAATTGGTGCCCCAGGAAGAGATGTATGGGTGAGCCTTCAAACCTTGTCCTTTGATGAAGTATCAGGGGAAAAAATGTCATCAGATCCTGCATGCAGTGTAGTTGGAGCCATGTCAGTCCCCAGGATATTAAGAGACAAGTCAGGTGAGGTAATATCTTTTATTGGACCAACTTCTGTCTCTCATCTCGCCCACCAACAGAAGTTTGTCCAATAAAAGATATTACCTCACCCCTCTGATCCTGTGGCAGTCAGCAGAAAAATAATAACCACCTCAAGCATTCAAATTGGAAATCTTACACTTTTCTCTGAAGCATCAAGTATTGGCTACTAGAATAGACATACTTTAGTTCTGATCCACTCTGGTAATTCCTGTATCCCTAGGTATGTGAGGGTGCGTCTACACAGGACTGTAACTCCAAATAAGATATGCAATTTGAGCTACACAAATTGTGTATCTTATTTTGATGCTATTTCAAAATAGCTTATTTCATCATTTGGCACGGTATACACCGTGCCAATTGTCGAAATAAATTGCTCTTTGGAAAAGTCCCTTAATCCTCCTGGAATTAAGTTTACCGGAACGTCAGAATAGCGAGCCCCAAATAACGGGCTAAAATCAAAACTGAACAATTGATTTGCTTTTCTTTGTAAGGGTGCGACTACACTGCACCAGAGCTCAAAATAAGATATGCAATTTGAGCTACACAAATAGTGTATCTTATTTTGAAATAACTTATTTAGTGATTTGGTGCTGTCTACACAGCATCAAATTTTAAAATAACCCTCTATTCTGAAACATTCTTTACTTCTCATGGAATGAGGTTTACAGGGATGTTGGAATACTGAGCTCGTTATATTTTGAAATAACGGACTTACTGTGAAGACATGGGATAGCTATTTCAGGATACTTCTGAATCACAAAGTAGCATTGGGAATTTTGCATTAAAATGATTCTTCCATGGAAAACGAAGTTTCTGTGCATTTGAAAATTTCCCAAAGGTAAAAAAATCTCAATGTTTGTCAAAATTTGGCCAATCAGAAAAAATGGAAATGAACCATTTTTGTTTTGAGCCAACACAATATACAATTGCATCTGCCTAAACTGCTGCAGTGACTCATGGGTGATAAAGTGTAGGGACTTCTCTACACTTACCAGTGGATCGGTGTGATGGCCTTTTAGTAAGGAGACCCTAAATTGGCCGCTGATCACGCTCCCATCGAGTTCGGTACTCCACCGAATCAAGTAGAGTAAGGAGAGTCAACGGGAGAGTTTCTCCCATCAACCCTCCACAGTAGGGATGCCACAATAATTCTAACTAAGGTACGTCAACTCCAGCTACACTAGACACACAGCTGGAGCTAAGTACCTTATTTCAACATCACCTTGTAGTGTTGACCTGGCCTCAGTGTGTCATGCCCCCAATCTCTTGTATGGACCGGTCTCCTTGTTCACCATCTCCCCTCGGAGCAAGCCAAGTAGTATAATATAGAAGTCTTGTCACTGCACTGCATCGCATCATGGGAAAGTAGTCCAGCCAGGTAGCCCAGACGATAGGGACAAAATAGATCCTTGCAAGCTATATCTCCCATGTAGAGTCAAACCAAAACATTCTGATGTTTCTGAATTGAAAGGTGGTTTCTTTTTTCCACTCAAAAAGTAAGAGTTGATATTAAGAATTTTCCACAGGATAGAAATAGCTGGTTTTGCTCAGCCCACGCCAGCATTTGCAAGATCTGCCTCTCCATCTGTAACATGGGTGTGGGATGGGGTGTAATTCACTCATGTTTTAAAGCACTATGAGGTTTCATATCAAAGGGGCTCTTGATGTGCAAGGCCTTAGTATTCGGTCAGCAGAAAAGAGCTTTTAATATCAACGACTGGTGCTGCAGGAAGTGTTCCCGGTGAAATCTAAATGAACAAAGAATTTGCCAGGTTTCACATATCATTTGCGAGGTGAAGTTTGGCTTCAGTTCAGTGAAAGGACTGCTAAAAAGCGTGGAAACTACAG